>NC_063358.1:11660573-11691596 GCF_021869965.1 Rhincodon typus | reverse complement strand
GAAGGGTCTAGGCCCGAAACGTCAGCCTCTCTGCTCCTATGATGCTGCTTGGCCTGCTGTGTTCATCCAGCCCTGCACCTTGTTGTCTCGGATTCTCCAGCATCTGCAGTTCCTACTATCTCTGTAGTTTAATTGGGCTTTTTAGAAAAAATCAATCCAAAGCACTGGCATTCAAGAAGAAATTGAAGACAGGTAGATTTGATGGACCACACTTGGAGTGCTGTGAATAGTACTGACCTCTATATTACAAAAGGATATAGAGGCACTGGTCAAATTGTAGAGAAGAATTATTCAGGTTAAACCTGGAACTATAAGGTTATACTCATCAGGTGAGCTTGACCAATCTTTAGTAGAGAGATGACTGAGGAGTAACCTGAGGAGATCCTTAAGATTACGAAAAGATTTGATAGGATAGCTGTAGCAAAGATCTTTCCATTTCTGAGTGAGAGCAAAACCAGGAATGCTAAATATAAGATAGAGATTAATAAATGTAATGGGGACTTGGGAGAAACAACTGTATCTAGAGCAAACATAAACAGAAATTGCTGGAAATTCAAAGTCTGAGGAGCAAAACAGAGTTAATGTTTTGAATCCAGTGCCCCTTCCTTTCTTCTCAAGGAGGGTCACTGGACTCAAAACATTAATTCTGTTTCTCTCTCCACAAATGCTGCCAGACCTGCTGAGTTTCTCCAGCACTTTCAGTTTTTATTTGTTTCTCATCTCCAGCACCTGCAGTTCTTTATCCACTTTACTTAGACAGTAGTTATGATGTAGAACTGGCTACCATAAAGAACCGTTGAGTTGGCTTCCACTGAGGGAAGATGTGGGAGAAAAGCTTAGGAGGAAATGTGATGGGGTTTAGAAGGAGAATGAGAGAAATTTCAGGTGGATCATAAACACTTGAACATTTTGATTGGCCCAAATGCCTGGATTCTGCGCTGCAAATATCGTGAAACGAATTGCAAAAAATATCGGCATGCATTTTGGATGTGATAATACATTTGAGGACTTTGGACTGGAAAGGGATGTTGAAGAAGGAACTGTAGTTTCCGTAAGACCATAAGATGTAGGAGCAGAAATGGGCCATTTGGCCCATTGAGTCTGCCCCACTATGGATGCTGTGTTTCTCAACCCCATTCTCCTGCTTTCTCCCCGCAACCCTTGATCCCCTTACTAATCAAGAACCTATATATCTCTGTCTTAACTATACTCAATGACTTGACCTCCACAGCCTTTTGCAGGAATGAGTTCCACAGATTCACTTCATCTCAGTTCTAAAGGGTCATCCTTTCACTCTGAGGCTGTGCCCTTGGGTCCTAGTCTCTCCTATTCGTGAAAACATCTTCTCCATGTCCACTCTATCCAGGCCTCTCAGTATTCTGTAAGTTTCAATGAGATCCCACCCCCATCCTTCTAAATTCCATCGAGTACAGGCCCAGAGTCCTCAACCGCTCCTCATATGAGAAGCCCTTCATCCCCAGGATCATTCTTGTAAACCTTGTATGGACCCCCTTTGATGTCAGCACATCTTTCCTTAGATACAGAGCCCAAAATGGTTCACAATATTCCAAATCTAGTTGACCACAACCTTAAACAGCCTCAGCAGTACGTCTGTGCTCTTGTATTCTCGTTCTTTTTGAAATGAATCTAATATTGCATTTGTCTTCCCAATTCCAATATACAGGATTTGAAAAACAACACGGGTTTCAAAGGGAAGATGCATAATACCGTAGGAGAGAGATAAATGATGCAAGTTAAGAAGCAAGATGGGGGATTGGAGAGAAAAACTAAAAAAAATCTTCACAGCTAGGGCTACTGGTGGTGATCCTTATGGGAGGTAAATCAGCAACGTGGAGATGGCTGAATAGATGGTCTCATCCTTAGTGACAAGAACGTCCATGAGCAATTCATATTTGTTGGATGTGAGAGTGAAGGGTGCAAGAGGTGGGGTTTAAGGAGGTTGTTGGCAATCGAGAAAAGAAGCCAGAATTCACACTATTCACTTGTGGCTTAAGAAGGTTTCCAATAGATACAAAAAGTTAACCAGCTTATCACTGAGTCTTCGCCTCTCATACTAATGAAAAATCTCAACCTTACATTTTTCAGCATTGGGCCCTTAAGAATTTGGGCTCATTCTGTATTTGAAAGCCTGTCAAATGCCTAAAGGCAGTGTTACTAATGAAGAAAATCCTTTTCTGATTAGTGAACAGCAAGAGAAATGCTAATGAGTCAACAAGGGAGAAAAATAAAGAAATCTAAGACAGACTGAGAGAAATTTGATATTCTTGTGGGCTCACTGGGTTTCCCTTGGGACCCCCACACTCTAGCTTGGCAAAGTATAGACAAGGTTAAGAGGTATAAAATAGCTCGCTGTGCCAAAGTTATTGCAAATATGATATGCGTACAAAAAAGATTCTTTGAGTTTGGTTCTCACATTAAATTTCATATTAAACTTAGCACGTACAGAATATTTATTCCCCTATACCTTTTGAAAACTAGAGAAGTAATACAACCCAGATTGTAGTTGGATGTTTATGGTCTATGAACTTTGGGTTCCTACTTATTTATTGGTTTGCCCAAGATATTGTGGTGAATTGACTTATGACAAGATGCAGTTTCCAAATTTGCATTCATCTGTTGAACGTTTCCCTGCCAATGTCAACTCCTGGAAATGTGAGGAGCATGATAAATGGAAATGTAAAAACAAATTGAGGACTGTCACACAAATGAAAGGGGAGAAAGTCATAGTATTGGATTGTGATAGACTGTAAGGAGAGCAGTTTAATGAATGATTCTCTGGTTGAATTGGTGATCTTACCATAGAGTTTTCTAATAAGCAGCATTGGCTTACTTGAAAACAGAATGCAATCAGGTGCAGGGGCACCTAAATAAGGAGAGACAATCTCTTTGTTTTAGATTAATGTTAAAGACAGTTGCTGTTTCACAGAGGGAGACTTGCCTTTGTGAAAGAATTTGGAATATGGCAAATAGCAGCTGACTTTCCTTCTGGCCCTGTCTGTGGTGGTGCAAATTAGACCTACCTTCAGGCAAAGAACTCAAGAGGGGAGCAATGTTGTGGTCGAACTAGTGTTCAAAGCAGGTTCAACAAAATATCTAGCATTATCTGGTATCTGATTTTTGATTCCACCATTATGATGTGCCTTGAGACAGCTTTCTAAGTTTGAGGCATTGCATAAGTGCGAATTTCTGCTCTAACCTGCTGCCCAAATATATAATTATTTACCATTTAAACAGGAGTTGTCATATGATTATACAGGAACTAGCTTTGGGATTCTAGAACTGCACAAAACTACATGAATTGAAGTAATGATTAGCAAGTGAAATTAACTTTTCTTCAATAGCTTTTGCCACTTTTGGCAAGGAAAGAAACTGTCTCCAAGTTTACACTAAGTTTTCAGCGGTGTCCCAACATTGAAAGATAAGTGTGATACTTTGCATCTGCAAATGGATTGAACAGTGAGCTAGCTCACTGCCACATGGAAAGCAGCTCACAGTAGAGTGGGAAGAGTTAACATCACATGTCAGAGGATGATGAATTGTCTGCTGCTATCAATGGAATTAGGAATATCCTCATAAATTTTACAGAATCTCTCAAATTCAATCACATGCAAAATGCAAATGTCACAAAGAGGTGGTAGACAATAGGGAGTGTTGAGGAATTAGATCACACACCATTTCTGACATACTGGGGCCACGCTCCTTTCAACTTTAAGATTAGCTTTTACATGCAAGGACTGAAGGTCTCTTTCATGAGTACCAAAATGGCATTCTTTAGAGTCTTGTAATGCTGGGCTTTGCTGGCACTGCCCCAGGCAATAGCCCACACCCTCACTTATTGCAGCATGTATATCACTCCAGTTACTGAAATACAAATCACTTTTAACATAAATCATTAAAAGCTGAATACAAATGATACCATTCAGTACAGATAATTCTTTCTGAAAAGTGACTGCAGTTTCTTACTAACAGACGGAACTGCATTGAATAAGTTGACTTTTCATGTTTAACAGAGCAGCCAACAAGCGAAAAGTAGACAGGGGCTTTGAATCTCTTGTCACCATGGGACAAATATTTCTTTGCTAGGAGCTATCACTCCCAGTTTGGACTTGGACCAGCAGGTTTATGTAAATAATCAGTGATTCAGTAAGCCAGACATTTTCTATTACTCATACTCCCCCAACCCTGCACACCCTTCGATGGGGTATGTGGAACCTTCTGGCCGGCACCCCTCCTCCAACTCTTTATTTCGATACATCAATGACTGAATTGGTGCTGTGTCCCACTCTCACCCAGAACTGGAGACATTTATCCATTTTAAACCCAAGCATTCCCCACCCATCTCTCCTTCGTCTGGCTGAGTCTTTTTTTTCCCATATTGCTTATGGGATGTTGGCATTTATTACTCAAAGGGCCGTTAGGGGTCAACCACATTGCTGTGGTCTGGAGTCACATGTAGGCCTGACCAGGTGAGGATGGCAGATTTCCTTCCCTAAAGGACATTAGTGAATCAGATGCATTTTCTTTTATGACAATTGATATGATTTGATCAGCTTTTATTTCCAAGTTTTTATGGAATTCAAATTTCACCATCTGCTGTGGTGGGGTTTGAGCCTATAGCCCTAGAACATTAGCTTGTATTCTTGGATTACTAGTCCAGTGACATTACTACTAAGCCATTGGGTCCCTTGAGGGTGTGTTCTCTCATTGAGCAATTTCTCCTTTAGCTTATCTTACTTCTTATAAATAAAAGGTCAGGCTATACAACCCACACGGGACCTCATTCTTTCAGAGATAGTAGGAACTGCAGATGCTGGAGAATCTGAGATAACAAGGTGTAGAGCTGGATGAACACAGCAGGCCAAGCAGCATCAGAGGAGCAAGGAAAGCTGACGTTTCGGGCCTAGACCCTTCTTCAGAAATGGGGGAGGGGAAGGGGATTCTGAAATAAATAGGGAGAGAGGGGGAGGCGGATAGAAGATGGATAGAGGAGAAGATAGGTGGAGAGGAGACAGACAGGTCAGAGAGGTGGGGATGGAGCCAGTAAAGGTGAGTGTAGGTGGGGAGTTAGGGAGGGGATAGGTCAGTCCAGGGAGGACGGGCAGGTCAAGGGGGCGGGATGAGGCTAGTAGGTAGGAGATGGAGGTGGGGCTTGAGGTGGGAGGAGGGGATAGGTGGGAGGAAGGACAGGTTACGGAGGCGGGAACAAGCTGGGCTGGTTTTGGGATGCGGTCGGGGAGGGGAGATTTTGAAGCTTGTGAAGTCCACATTGATACCATTGGGCTGCAGGGTTCCCAAGCAGAATATGAGGTGCTGTTCCTGCAGCCAATTCTTTGTTGCAATCCTATTTGGGCCTACTCCCACAGCCCTGTCTCTGATATATTGATGATTCCATTGGTGCTGCCACCTGCCCTTACCCAGAAATGGAAAAATGAATCAATTTTTCCTGCACATCCTCTCCCAGACTTCACAATCTCTCTCCCCCAGGACTTTTAGAGACAAAATCCATTCTGTAATTCCACACCATGGTCTTTCTCTCTATCCTTTCATGTTGCTGGCGAAGGCTGCATTAGCACTGTACTCAGTCAGGGGGAAGTTTTGCAAGAACATGAGGCTTCACTGCTTGTTGCTCCAGGAATCTGTGTTCTCTTTTGTTCCTGCCACTTCACTTGTCTGCGTGTCTTTTTATCACATAACTCTATGACTCAGCAGGAAACCCCCTCTGGGCTAGGGATTGTAACTCAGGGTGTGAAAAGATTTGCTTTTCTGTGTTTTCTGAAGAAGGGTCCCAACCCGAAACGCCAACTTTCCAGCTCCTCTCATGCTGCCTGGCCTGCTATGCTCCTCCAGCTCCACGCTGTGTTATCTCTGATTTTCTGTGACCACAATTCATTTGTGTATTGTTCATTTGTGATGTTTGTTCTCTAATGCTATTACTCAGCGTTAGTTGTTTCAAATTTCAGTTGTCATACTTTGTTTAAAATTTAGACAAGGCAGGTTGAATCTGATTGATCAAGGCTTTACCCCAACATATGAACCACTGACTGGTTGCCACCAGTTTTGTTGAGTTGAAATGCATGCTGTGTGTATACATGTTCTTTCTGTCTGCAAAGCATAGGGACCCATTACTGTGTGTAACTTCCAGGGTAAGCAAGTAGGGGGAGGTAATGGCCTAATGGTATTATCGCTGCCCTGTTAATCCAGAGACCCAGATAACATTCTGGGGACCCGTGTTCAAATCCCACCATGGCAGAAGGTGGAATATGAATTCAATAAAATATTTGGAATTAAGAGTCTAATGATGAACATGAATCCATTGTCAATTGTCAGGAAAAACCCATCTGGTTCACTAATGCCCTTTAGGGAAGGAAACTGCCATCCTTACTGGGTCTGGCCTACATGTGACTCCAGACCCACAGCAATGTGGTTGATTCTGAACTGCCCTCTGGGCAATAAATGCTGCCTAGCCTGGCCAGTGATGCTGTTAATGAATAAAGGAAAAGGAAAAAGTGTGCCAAAGTGCAAATCTGAGTGACAATCCAAAATTAGTTCCCAGCATAATTCTTCACACAGTCAGGACCATGTAGCAAATGTTGACCAATTGCAGAATCACCTCTAATATTGGAAACAATTTTGCACATACGGGCTGGTTGGGCACAGTCCCTCCGCTTGTTATGAACGCTGAAGAGATATGTTGCTTGATATGTTCCAAAAGACTGCAGAATGTATGGCCTTATATACCTGGCATCACACTGGCACTGAAAGTCATTTACTACGTTACTCATTTGTGTCATAGGCAGAATATTACGTTGGCTGGCCAGCGTCATTCTGTTAGTGGTGCACATCATTTGTGTTGTTCCAACATAGTAGCAGCATGAAATAACTCTCGCAGCGAAATAACTGGCTTCCCCAGTGCTCAAACTTTTGAGATACCTAATCTGAGGTGGGCAGGGCATTTCCAACCAAAAATGTTGGTCTTAGGCCTTTTTCTGGTTTTGCAAAATTTACACTGACAAATGATCTGATCTGTGTGTGTCTGTGTGCCTGTGTGTGTGTGTGTCAGTGTCTGTGTGTGTGTGTGTGTGTGTGTGTGTGTGTATGTGTATCTGTGTGCCTGTGCGTGTGCGTCTGTGTGTTTGCGTGTGTGCGTGTGCGCTCATGTATGTGCATTTGGTGTTGCAATTTTATTTTTATTGCTTGGGATTAGCAAGTAACAAAATTGCTCTTTCTGCATTTTCTTTCATTCAAGGATATTAATGATACTCCATATTGATACAACAAAAACTATTTAATTACATTTTAACTGGAGACAGTTTAAAGCTGTATGCAATAACGAACTTTAAACATTTGTCACAACCAACAGAGGACGTTGATAAAAGTGGAGCCAATTTGCCTCTCCTCCTGGATATGGTGGTGTAAGGAGGCACAGCAGGGTTGTTGATGTAAAGGTTGAGCCTTGGTCTAACTGAATGTGCTGTCCACTTGCTCCTGTTCCCTATGCTCAGATGTGACTACTGCTAATTGGCCAGACCCTTGTTTTTTTGCTATGAGCCCATGTCAGAGCCGAACTGTAAATACATTTAGGCTGGTCAGGGTTTGTGATGGGTAACCTCCAGTTGGTATTCCTGGGCCTCGAGATCTTTAGTCAGCACCATTTTAATGGACTGGTGATGATTAGTCTAAAAACAATCCTGCTCCTCTGATGCTGCTTGGCCTGCTGTATTCATCCAACTCTACACCTTGTTATCCCAAAACTGTTCAGTTTTGCCCATCTTGGATTCAGAAAGAACTGGCATGTTGGTTTGGAATTTTTTTATTCATTCACGGGATAAGAGTGTCCCTGGCCAGGCAGCATTTATTGCCCATCCCTAATTGCCCAGAGGGCAGTTCAGAGTCAATCACATTGCTGTGGGTCTGGAGTCACATGTAGGCCAGATCAGGTAAGGATGGCAGTTTCCTTCCCTGAAGGACATTAATGAAGCAGACTGGCTTTTCTGACAATCGGCAATGGATTTATTGTCAAAATTAGACTCTTAATTCCAGTTATTTATTGAATTCAAGTTCCACCATCTGCTTGGGCGGGATTCAAACCCAGGTTCCCAGAACATTATCTAGGTCTCTGGGATAACAGTCCAGTGATAATAACACTAGGCCATTGCCTTCTGTGAAAAATCCGAAAAAAATCAATTAACTGCCATCCCCCAATCTTATCTCCAGCAGCCATCACCACCTCCCATGTGGTCAGGACTTTGGGTTTTGGATCTTGCCATCCATCACAGTATCGCCTTCTGACAATGGAGTTGCACCTGGCAAGGGCCTGTCATAAGTTCAGGACCCTAGGTACCTGATTTCTGAAAGTGTTGGGACCTGCAAGCTACCGTTCATCCAAAATGGGGATGTTAAACTCCAGATAATGTCCAAAAACGGCACTGCATTTTACCATCCCCAAATGCACACTTGTAGGGTGGGTGAGATACTTCAAATCCAATGAGGGACCTTGCCACTACTTTCATGGTTGTCTCTGATCTGATTGGAATTTTATGGGATGACGTAGGCAATCTACCCACCTTTAGGCCCTTTGAGGCTCTTCATTAGTCAATTATTGGCAACTGAAAGGTCTCGTCCCACCATCTGCACCACTGATATTTTACCCACTTCAAGTAAAGGTCGCCACCATATGGAAAGCCTGGCAGCTTTTGCTGTAGATAATGTTGGGCATCCTCCTTTTTGTGTCGCCTCGGCCCATTAGAGGCAGCCCACCTACAAAGATAATTCCCCCGCACCTTTTAAATCTAGCTTCCTAAACATGCCCCAACCACCCTCCACCCACCCACTTCGCCACTCAACCACTTTTTCCTGCCAACCCCCTTGCTGAGACCCCTTGACTCTGGACTTACACATACGCGCTCCTTGATGTGATAAAACTTCCCACAGTTCCAGCTGTGACCACTGATCCTGGCTTCTCTACAGAAACTGCCCAGCAGCCAGATTGGCCACATCTCTCCAAGGCAGGATTTTTCCCAAGAAAGGGGTGTCAGGCCTGACTTGAATCACATAATACTGCTCCCAGCACTAAATTGTGAAGGCCAGCCTTTCAGATCATGGTTGGGCTCCCTGGCTTTTTGCATCTTGTGAAATCCAGTCCATTGGAGGAAATGAGCAGTCCTGATGCGGTGATTTTGTTGTAAGATAGAGTTTCATAACTGCTACTTCTGATGTTGTCTTTAGTCCCAGGCACTGTATCCATTCTTTTGCAATTGTAAGATGATTGTCTGAAATTGGTGAATTGTATTTCTTTGCCACATAAGTTGCTTTGTGAAGGTGACAGTTAGCTTTATTGACTCACTTGCGCATATGATGCTGCCATGGCAGTTTTAGGTAGGGAACTCCAGAGGTTAGTTTCAGTAATGATATAGAGGAATTAAGCCATTTGTTCAAGTCAGGAAGACTCAGGAAGAGGACCAAGAATGACAGTGTTCCAATGATATGTGTGTTGTCTTTGTCAGTGAAATATTTCAGGGATTGTGAAGTGATGGACAGGAAACTTGTTGAGGACTTCCAATGCAGTGCTTTGGGAGCTATAGCACAGCTGGAACATCTGGAAACCAGTGGCATGGACTAAGTAGACTACTCTATTTAGCGTCATTGCAGCTGCACTGAGATCACTCCACCCCATTCCCAACTCCACTCCTCCATCTCCTAAACTCCAGCCAAGTGATAAATATTCTATCAGTTTCCTTGCTCTAGCTATAGGTGTCAGAAAGGCTTTAGGAAATCTCATTGCAGAGTGCCAGCCTCCACCATGTTCTTACTGAGAAGACTTCCTCCACCATGTTCTTACTGAGAAGACTTCTTTTGTGGTTCTGGCATGGTGACACAAAGAATTTTATCAATAGAGGTAGGAGTTTAGCTTGGACTGGACATGAACACAAATGTTTGCCCATTCAGAAGAAAGTTGCTATTGAAGCTTTTATCAGGACAGATGCAGGAATGTCAAATTTGGTAGCAACAATTTCTGCTACATGAGAAAAGGCTGCTACTTGGCTGTCGAGTCAACTCTGATTGGTTAAAGCCTCTTGCCAACCAACCAGCACCATTTTCTCATGTAGTATAAGTTGTTGTGCCCTTTGAATTTTGGCATTCTTTCATCTGTCCTGATGAGCGCAAGACAAAACATTTTGGCAATATTTCTCTTCTTCTTCCAGGAATATTTATGTTTGGACCACGAAGTGGCAAGTGTTTGCATTCTGTAAAAGACTGGCAGCAAAAAGAAAATCCTGGACATTTTTTACATGTAAACTTGATAATCAGATGTTAATTTTATTGTGTTGCACAGAACAATAACAGGACTACTGTTTGTCAGACATAGTCACTGTCCTTTGTTAAATGCATAAGAAATTTTTGTGAAACTGACAACATTTGAGAACCATTGTTTTATAATTTGAAACATTGAAGAAAATAGGAAAAAAAATTAAAAACTCACACGAGACATAGAAATTAGGTTTTGGGTTCCTATAGGCTAATGACCTGGAAGTCTCATTCCTCAGCCTGCAATGGTAACCATTACCCTTAGAAATGGTATTTCAATAGACTCCTTCTTGCATTTTCTGGCCTAAAGGCCATATTTGAAAGCAATAGCTGAATTAACATAACGTCTCATTAAAAAATTATAATGTTCCATTAAGAAACATAGTTGGCATTTGATGGACTCCAAGTCAGAGCTAAAGGCTGAAGTGCTCTTTTAAAACTGGGAATTACTGCGTTTATTTTAAGCATCATTTTGGAAGTTTGTATTAAAATTCTCCACCCATGGTATTTTACTCAAACATTGCCCCATTAATCTGAACACTTTGAACACAAGAGATAAGTATTCTCTGAATCAACGTGCAGTAGAATATGAAATAACAGTTAATATAATCTGAAATAACTCCAGAGATGTTGGTATGCCATCACCAAGTCACCCTTTATCTACACGTGCATAGTACTTGACATTGGTCTGGCTTCCTCAGAGCTAGCTCTCAGAGTGAACAGAACTTCTGACACTCTTGTTTATATCTGTCAGCCAGGGCTCCCTGATTGGACCAGGTTAACAGCCCCAATCGGGGAACCCATATTCTATGAAGTCCATCTGGCTGACCTTGTTACAATCATTACATCCCTCCCCCTCTAGGTCTGGGGACATCGGCCTGTTCTTTTTCTTGTAGCCTTTCCTGGGGCATTTTCACACTGGGTCCAGTTCTGCTGACTCAGCCTCAGAAACGGGCAGTATTTACTGGACCACAGCTCACCTCTCGCACCCAAAGCAACTCGGAAGAAATTCATCCTTTTCCTCAGGTGGTGAAGATATCGAGGCTGCAACATCCACTGTGTCCATCTCAGGCTTCGACGCTAAAGAGGGGAGAACCCATGAGTTCCAGAACAGTCAGAAAGGCAGTCGAGGGGCCAGGCATGTTTTGCTGTTGCACCATTTGTGTGTTTGCAACTTTCATGTGGTCCACATGCTTGGTCAGGATCAACCACCTCACCTGCCTGAACTTTATACGTCACTAAACCCGCCCTCGTGTCAACCATGCCTCTTACCCATGCAGGGACATTCTGTAGTTTCAGCACCAAACTTCATCCCCTGAAGTAAACTGTGTCTCTCTCACTGATTGAAATCTTGCATCCAGCATTGATTTGTTTTGATTTATTCTTGTCACATGCACCTGAGTATAATGAAAAGTTTGGTTTTGCGAGCAGTACAGCAGATCATAACATACAAGGACATACAGATCCTCGGGTGTTTAGCTGCACAGGAGGCGCACAAAAGCAAGATCAACATTAGACTGGCATTCGTGATACTGTTTCACCAACCATCCCCCACCCCAGGTCTGATAAAATCAGATTTAACCTGGCGTGGAGTCTTCTCCCCATTAGCAACTCTGCTGGAGCTATCCCTATCGTTGCATGAGGGGCAATCCTATAATCAAATCAGAACCAGGACAGTTTGGTATGTAGTGAAGCTGTAGGCTGTTTCTTTAAGCCTGCCTTCAAAGTTTGTACTGCTCTTTCCACCAAACCATTGGACGATGGATCGTATGGAGCTGTCCTTATATGTTGAATGCCATTTGGTTTTGGGAAATACTCAAATTTGCTGCTGGTAAATGATGGCCTGTTGTCTGTGACCAATCCTTTCACCATCCCCATGTTTGATGAATAAACTCGATGTATGTACAACTACTTTGAGTGGGCATCCACAATGACTAAGAATGCTGAACCCATGAAAGGGCTGGGGTTGTCGACGTGCAACTGAGTCCAGGGTTTACCTAGCCATTCCCACAAATGTCTCACAACTTAGCATCTCAGAATTAGAAGAGGCTTGAGGTTGTAATATTCCTTAACTAAATCCATCAACTCTTGAAAGGTCTTAGTATCTGGCACCTGTGGAAATATCAGGCTCCTAATAACCAAAAAAGCTGTGGGACCACAAGCTGTAAGGAGAATTATTCATGGATTTTCATCTACCCCAATGTCATATGTTCGGAAAAAATAATGTATTCTTTCCACATACTGGGCCCAGTCTTTGACGGCAGGATTGAATAAGTCAAGAAATGCTTATCCCAACTCAAGCTCGACTGTTGCAAGCAAATATCTTCAGGACCATTTTTTTCTCTCGGCGCCACTGAAATAACTCCACAGAGGCCTGTATCCCATGACCAGGTCACCCTTTATGTACACGTGCATATACTTGACACTGGTTTGGCTTCCTCAGAGCCAGCTCTCAGGGTGAACAGAGCCTACTACATTCCTGTTTATATCTGTCAGCCAGGACTCCCTGATTGGACCAGGTTAACAGCCCCTACTAGGGAACTCATATTCTCTGATGTCCATCTGGCTGATCTCATTACAATCACTACATAATCATTGCAACGTAACAAATATTGTAGGAAAGCTGATAAAGAAGGATTAAATTCTTGATGGCTCTTTTGATAGGCCCATGTGGTCTATAATCATGTCACATCGAAACCTTCTTTTCTTAGCACTTGCCTCTGATGTGATTTGATGTGTTTGCCACACGTCAGTGATGTAGAAACGAGGGTCCACATTTTAGGATTACGGAAACAGAACTTACAACCGTTTTAATGAAACAACTCTGGCTTTCAAAGATGATACTCCAAGCAGATATTTTTGGCAAGGTTTTTAATTATATTCCTGAGCACATTGGCAGGAGTTAAAACAAAAATGGATCCCCAGGGAATGTAAGCTGCTGTCTGTAAATATTAAATGCGCATTAATTGTCCACAGATGGATTGAATGTAATGCAAAGAATGGTCACCCCCAGCTCACCTAGTTTACTTAATCATATGCTTGATCTGTAGCTACTAATTCCACTATTTACAGAAAGCTGCAAATCTACAGAAACATTCCACCAGTCAGGATATTATAGGTTTCAGGAATTGGTAATGTATCCCTGTATTTTTCTGGCACTATGCTATGATACCAAGGCAAAAGAAATTCCTCTATCATGGCACAGCATTGTTTTGCGCAGTAGAAATTAACCCAGCTCTGTTCTAAAACCTGCTTTGGATTCTCATTACACCATGCCCTCCTGTTAAATCTGTTACCTAATTTTGTCACACTCCTCTGAAAAGAGAGATGTCCACATTTCCTGTTGCCCTGCCAATCTTTCATTTTCTGCTCTGTTCTAAAGTCCTGCTTATAGAGGGTTGGTTAGCTAAGTTGGCTGGATAGCTGGTTTGCAATGTAGAGACAAGGCAATAGCACGGGTTCAATTCCTGCACTGGCTGCGGTTGCCATGGACAATTCCTCTTCTCGATCCCTCCCTTCACCTGAGGCATGGTTACCCTCAGAGCCCCCTCTCTACTCAGAGAGCAGTGCTATGGTTCAGTAGGACGGCTTTTACTTTTAAAGTCCCGTTTGGGAGAAATATCCCAGATCCAAATGTTTCATGCTCATGCAGAATCCTAAAGATCTTCATCAAATTTTCCTTATCCTACTCTTCACCAGAGAGTGAAGGTGGACAGTATTCTTCATGGGAATGTAGAAATGGAGTAGGCCATTCACTCCATTGAGCCTGCCCTGATCATGGCTAATCAAACACTACAATGCCTTTTACCCACTCCATCCTCATAACTGTATATGCCACTGGTAATCAGAACTCTTTCAATCTCTACCTTGACTGTACTTAAAAACTGGGATTTCCATGACCCCCTGTGGTAGACAATTCTAAAGATTCGCCACCCTTGACGTTAACAAAAAAATGAACATCTTGGACCTAAATGACATCCCCATTATTTTTAAATTGTGCCTCCTGGTTTTAGCCCTTACAACTAGGGGAAACAACTTATGTTTACCTACCCTGTAAATTGCTTTAAGTATTTTGTAGGTTTCAATGTGAACACCTTGCAATTTTTGAAACTCGAATAAATACACAACCACTTTGCACAATCACTCTTCATAGGACAGTGCAGCCATCCCAGAAACCATTCTGGTGAATCTCATTTGCACTCCCTCTATGACAATACTATATTCCCTTTGATAAGCCTACAAGGACTTAAATTGTATTGTAATGGTGGCCAATTGTGATGATGTCTGGTTCTCATGGTTGCTGGGCTGTCTTCAAAATTATGTGAACTCTAACTCCACTGAAGAAAGGTGGAGGTGAGCTCATTTTGTGTAGCATTTTTAACTAGCATTGCAAAACCCAATTGCAGATATACTTTGTATAGGCCATGTCTGTGCCTTGCTCTCCATTCAAGTTACATTCCCCAATCCACTATTACTGACAAGGATAATTGCTTCCCAAAATGGTTCTCCAATTTTTTTCCAATAAGGTTGTGCCGCAAAGTAGGCCTGCATGCAGCAGCTAATTTCCTCCTTCACATTCCTACCCTCCTCCCTCAATACTGCTTCTACCAGAAAGTAAGTGTGGATATACCTCTGTGCTCAAGGCATCAGCTCACTGTTCCCACTAAACTCTAGATCCAGCCCAAGGACATGGGAATAATGTTAACAATTCTGGTTAAAGAAGATCCAGAAATTTGTTTCTAAAATACATGCCATAAAATCCATACTGAAAAGGAATGCTGTAGCTGAAAAATGTAATAATCTCCAAATAAAAATGTCAATCCATTACTCTCTCTGTATCTCAATTCTGTTTTCCCAAACACTTCTGTCGTTTACATCTTGTACCTTCCTGCTTTTTCCTTGTCAGTTACAGTATTGTCAATCATTTCAAGTAATTCAGCCACTAACTGTTGAAATTTATGTCAATGTCTCGGTTTATTTCCCTTCTTTTACCCCTATCCAATGGCTTTCTTTAGCTGCCACTTACTTTCCAATGCACAGCCATGTATAGAGCTGAAGGTGGCATTTTCTGTGTGATGAATGAATGATGGGTCATGGCCCTTGCTGAATGGCATTGGAGGAGCTATGCAAAGCAGCTGTAGCCCAAGTGGCAAAATCCGACATTACTCCAATTCCCACTTCAGCACTGGCTGCACCTCTGTTCCTGCACAATGCCCTAAATTTTCTGGTTTTGCCTGGAAAACCACACCTCAAAGGCCATGCTTCAGCTTTACATTTGAACAGTGAACATTTTTCTTTTGCTGACTTTATTAAGTGCCCGATTATGATGTAACTAGAGGTAAATTGAGACTCAAGCTTCATTGGAAGCATTAATGTGATTTGATAATCGGACAAATACATTAGATCATGTCTCTAAATCATGCTGCATTCCTCACAAGTTGAACTGAGAATGTCTTGTTCATAATTTTACAAGTGGAAGGCATTGGATGAACAGATTTTCTTTGAGCATTTCTGAAATGAGGTATTTCTTTGTCTGAAAATGATCTGGAATGGATCAAGGAAATGCAATTTATTTCTCCCTTGCTTTGAAAAGACATAAAACCACAACACACCATCTTTAGCATCTTTAACAAAGCAAAAGCATTCCATTCACAGAGGCAAGATCAGATTAAACTTGACACCTTGACCTAGCCACATAAAAAGACATTAAGATAAGTGACCAAAAGCATTGTCAAGGAAGGCAGGTTGTAAGGCAAGGGTTGGGTGGTCTTAAAGGAGAGAGATAGGGAGGCAGAGAGATCCAGCAACTGAGTTCTGCAGTTTGGGAATCACGTAGTTGATCCTGGATGTTGTTCAGAGACTGGAATTGGAGGAATAGACAAATCTTGGAAAATTGATGAGATGGATGATATTATCAAGATAGGAAATGATAAGGCCATAGAGGGATTTGAAGAAGAGGAGGAGTATTTTAAGATGAAGGTGTTGCCAGTATGGGAACCAACAGCAAACCCAGGCAAATTGGGTCAACAGGACTTGATGAAGATTAGGATAGAGAGTTTTGGATGAGCCCAGGTATGAAGAGGGTGGGAAGTTGAAGTACAGAGCATTGGTGTAGCTGATTCTGGAAGAAAGAAAAGAATGAGAGAGTTCCTGGAGCTGAGGGAGGAGAGGAGGTGGATGATATTACAAAGGGGAAAGTGGGTGCTCTTAATGATGGACGTTGCTTTTCATTTCTAACATTTCTTCACACAAAAGGCGGTGAAAGTTTGGAACTCTCTTCTGCAAATGACAAGTGACCAGTTGTCACGTGGTGATTTTAAAACTGACATTGATTCTTATTTGTTAATCAAAGACGTGAAGGGGTATGGAGCAAAGGTCAGGCACGTGGAGTTAGGTCACAGAGCAGGAATGATCTCATTAAATTGAGGGGTTGAACAACCTTCGCTTTTTCCTGTGTTCCTAATGGAACTGAGCATTAGGCGGATGTACCCTGGATGGCCAGTTCCATGCTGTTTGGTGCTACTGTCCAAGATGGAGTTCTTGGATGGCATGTTCAATGATTTGGTTTCAGAGCAAATAGAACCAACATTGCTCAGTCTGTCCTGTGCAAACCAAGAGGTGAAATGAAGCAAGACAGAATGATGGAAGCTTATTGCTTTTGCTTGAAATTCCTTTGTGACATTATTTATTTTAATACAAACCCTCTACTGCAATGAATTTGAGGAATCTCTTGTTATCGTTTCTACGATGAATAGATTCAATTTCAAGTTCAGCCAAGTTTATTATCTTTCCTGAAAGATTCATTTTATAAATTTCCAAATTCCGTCTCTTTCCACTCTCAAAGAGAAACTTTAATCGCCATAAAATCATACATGTTTTATAGGGAACAACCACTGACAGAGACCCTCAGCATTTGGTTTCTGGACTTAGTGTATTTTTAGGCTTTAAGATGGCTGGCTGGGAACTTGGGATTGGTCATAAAACTGATGAATATTTTCACTTTTATTAAAACACCTTGTCTTACAATCTCAAGAAGCCAGGTGATTTAATAAGACATGGTCTGTGGTTCAAGCAGCTTATCAAGACCAAATCTCATCAAACACTCAAAAAGTGAGGTTGTTGACTTGCTCACCGAGCTGGCTTGTTCTTATTTAGATGTTTCGTCACCATGCTAGGTGACATCATCAGTGAAGCCTCCGATGAAGCGATGTTATTCTACTCTGCTTGGAATTTATACTGTCCGGTCCGTTATGGTGAGTGGTGTCATTTCTGGTTTTGATCTGTATGGGTTTGTACATAGGGTCCAATTCTATATGTTTGTTGATTGCATTACGGGTGGAGAACCATGCCTCTAGGATAGAATCTTCAGGTAAAGTTCTGCACAAGCTGACAAGCAATAAGTTTTTACTTCAGGAATTTGGTTAGCAAAAAAAGAATTGATGAGGATTGCAACTGGAGATGACTCATTCTTCAATACATTTTTGTCGTGATCGGAACCAAGTGGACCTCATTGACTAAAAGTTCCCTGATTGGGGTTGTTAACCTGGGCCAATGAGGGACACCTGTCTGATAGATATAAACAGGGGATTAAGCATTTCCCTTACTGTACTTTGCTTGCTACTGATTCTCTGGCCGTATGGATGTTTTCCTAGTGGTGGAAATACTGAATAAAGTTTTTTGCATATGGTGTCATTACTGAGTCACTGCACATGTACACATCACAGGAGTTGTGGGGCATAAATAAGTACTAATGCTGTACAGTGGTAGTATGGGGGAATAGAATTTTAAAAAATGTATAAATAGGGGATTCAGAATCTCCTCACTTCAGGGACTGACTCCGAGCTGGCTGGTCACAGCCAGTGTACAGTGCACACATAAATAAAGGGTGACTTGGTGATGGGATACTGGCCTCTTTGCAGTTATTTCGGTTTTACAATTATGTTTGCTCTCCCCATTTACTGGTCTCTGAGAGAGATTGCACGGTCCATTTTTACCCAAGAAATAAGCCAGAATGTGGAATGATGCCACACTGCCAACCATAAAAAAGCAGATCATGAAAAGAAAGCTTGACAGCACCGTTTGTTTTTGAGGTATTGTCCTCTCGGGGAGAGCAGTGTAGAGTGTGTTTTGCTCACAGTGGTGTTGACATTACCCCACTGCCAATGTATTGACCTGGTGAAAAATACTTCCGGCTCAGTTATTCTTTTTAGTGGTGTTCAGAGTGTCTCATCACAATTGACTTCCTTCGGACTTCTGTGAGAAAGAAAAGGAGAACAGAACTGAGCTAGAGATATATTTTGCCAGGGGAGAGAAAGAGAGAGATGGAGAGGAAGAGCTTGGAACAAAGAAGGAAGAAATAAAAAGGAGGCTGTTTCATTTTTTTTCGAAATCAGGTTCAGATATACTCAGGTATGTCCCAATAATGGGCAAATATTCCTTTGCAACCCTTTCAAAGAAATGCTACCTTTGGCAATAAACTTGTGTTTGATAGATTCAGTTTCAATATGAACTAACCAAGTACACTGTTAATATCCTGAACTTTCCTCTCTTCATATTTAGTGATTTTAACATAATTCCCAGCACCTTTCAACCATTATGTGCTACACTATGAGATCCAGCAATGCCATTTGATGCCAACATTTCTGCCACATAGGCTATTGTAACCAAATGGCTCCTTTCATGTACATGATGCACATCACAGAATCCCAACAGTGTGGAAACAGGCCATTTGGCCCATTGAATGCACACAGACCCTCTGAAGGGCATCCCACCTAGACTCACCCCCCTATCCTATCCCTGGGATCCTGCCTATCCCATGGCTAATCCACACATCTTCAGACTGTGGGAGGAAACCCCCCACAGACACAGGGAGAATATGCCAACTCCACACAAACAGTTGCCTAAGGGTGGAATCGAACCTGGGTCCCTGGTACTGTGAGGCAGCAGTGCTAACCACTGAGCCATAGTGCCACCCATGCATAGCATAGGCATTGCACAGAGGCCTAAAATGATGCCCACTGATTTTCTGGGAGCAATCCTAGAAATAGCTGTAAAGTTCATTCAAAGTCACACAACATTTTTTATATTGAAAATGACTCCATCAAACATGTCTTTAATACCAAAGGTAACATTTCTTTAAAAGGGTTGTAAAGGCAGATTTGACCATTGTTGCGATATAAATCTGATAGCAAATCTGAATATGATTTGTAAAAAGACTTGCATTTGTGTAGTGCCTCTCATGAATCTAGGTTGCTCCAAAATGCTTTACAGCCCACTGAAGTAGTTTTGAAGTGTAATCAGTACTGTAATGTCAGATATGTAGTGGATAATTTGATGCAGCAAGCTCTCACAAGCAATAATGTGTTAATGACCGGAAAATCTGTTTTTGTGATGACTGTAGACAAATGTTGGCCAGGAGAATACTGGAGAGAACTTCCCTGCCCTTCTTAAAAATAATTGGCTGGGATCTATTGTATCCACCTGACAGGGCAGATGGAGCCTTGGTGTAATGTTTCATTCAAAAGACAGTGAAATGGAAATAATTTACTGTCATCACTCAACCACATCAGGTGACAGCCGCATATTAGATTACTTTTGTTTCTACTGATGTAGCTGTCAACCTTGAACTCACGGCAGTCACTTTCCTTAAGGAGATTCAAACAGGATCAAGATAAACAGCTATGCCAGGTAGAAGACGATTCTGATCTTGCTGCATTTCACACTTGCACATTCTACACAAACCTTCCGCTTAATCATCCATAGTTTCTATAAAAACAGGTGATGGGTATGCAGCACATCCTGCGGCTATCAAAGTCAGTGAGACATGTCAAAACTGAGACAGCTCTCAGATTTCCGGGAAATGATGAATTCAGAGGAGTGCTTTGATTGTAGATTTCAGCATGGAATGGCAAGACTGGAATAAAGCAATGCTCCCTTTGCTGGGAGAAGCCGATGGACCACAGACCATTTTGAATTCACAGTGCTGTTAATTCCTAACTTTTGTAATCCACTTGAAATGAGTTTTGCAGTGTCAGTCCTGGCTAATCAAAATTAAAGATATCAAAGTGTAGAGCTGGATGAACACAGCAGGCCAAGCAGCATCAGAGGAGCAGGAAAACTGACGTTTCGGATCTGGACCCTTCTTCAGAAAGGGTCCAGAAAGAAAGAAGGGTCCAGACCCGAAACATCAGCCTTCCTGCTCCTCTGATGCTGCTTGGCCGGCTGTGTTCCTCCAGCTCTACACCTTGTTATGTCAGATTCTCCAGCATCGGCAGTTCCTATTATCTCCTAATCAAAATTAAACCCCAGTTGTTGGCATTCAAACTTAAAATAATTTCATTAACTTTAAAATGATGGCCGTGGGTATGATCTCCAGAAGCAGGAGTACAGTCTTGAGATCTAGGCCCCTAATTTACAAAATATTGGTCTCAATTGAATATACGGTATAATATAGGGCTCTTATGGTACAATGATAATGTCACTACCTTTCAGCCAGAATGTGTGGGTTTAATCCCCACCTCATGTCTCAGCAAGTCGATGCACCATAGCGAGAGTATTTGCTGCAAACAGTAGATGCAGAGTTTCCTATCTCAAGTCTTAAGCAGCTAAAAATGGATAATACTACAGTGTCTTAATAACGTCATGGCTATGTTATTGGGCTAGTAAACTAGAAGAGTTTACCAAGAACCTAATTCCACCATGGCCGTTAGGGAATTTAAATTCAGTTAATTGAATAATCCCAGAATTAAGTTCAGTAATGGTGAAATTTGAAACGACTGGATTGTTATAAACATGCAGCTGGTTTACTAATCACCTTTAGAGAAGGAAAGAGAATCATAAAATCCCTACAGTGTGGGGACAGGCCCTTCGGCCCAACAAGTCCACACCGACCCTTGGAACATCCCACCCAGACCCATCCCCCTATAACCCACCTAATCTACACTTCACTGGACACTATAGCATGGCCAATCCACTCTAATCTGCACATCTTTGGACTGTAGGAGGAAACCCACGCAGATATGGGGAGAATGTGCAAACAGACACCCAAGGGCAGAATTGAACCCGGGTCCCTGGCGCTGTGAGGCAGCAGTGTTAACCACTGAGCCACTGCCCTCACCCTATGTATGACTCCAGACTTAGTTAGTGTGAGTGTCACTGGTAAGACCAACTATTGTTGTCTGTTTCTAATTGCCCTTGAACTGAGTGACTTGTGAGACTGTTACCAAACAGCAGTTAAGAGTCAAGCACATTGTGTTGGGCTAATGTTACATGTACGTCAGACAATAAGACCAGTGGATTCTCTGCCCTAAGGGACATTATTGAACCAGATGGGTATTTATCACAATCGATGATAATTTCATGGTCACCATCAGTGAGAGTAGTTTTCAATTACAGATGTTATTAGTTGAATTTAAATACTACAAGCTGCTGTGGTGAGGTATGAACACCTGTCCAACAAGGCATTAGCCTTAACTTCTGGATTATTAGTCCAATGACATTACCATGAAGCAACCTTCTCCCCCAAACTGATTTCTGAAATGGCCGAGTAGCTGTGTTCAAAAGCTCAGCTCACCTCAACCTTCTCGAGGGCATTTTGGGATGGGCAATAGCATTGGTGTCATCAGTGGTGTGTACATTCTGCGATTGAGTTTAAACAAGAGCACAGGGTCGTCTTCTGTCTTGGACAACAAAAATCCTATGAGCTGATTCAGAACCACACCAGTGCTATGTACAAAGAATCAAACGGCTAACATAAACTGCACAATTTATAACCATCATCACAATGGGCACCAAATTTAATCAAGTCTAAAATCATACTGAAGATTAGAAGTAAATGCTGCCCAAAGGACAATAAAATGTCAGAATCCCAGCTAATAAATGAATAACAAGAACAAACTCCAGTAACAACCAAATGTAAATTGATTTTGAAATAAGGATTAGAGTTAAATGAATAAATGACGCAGGTAATCAGAAACTGTTGGATATGTAACATCCAGAGTTGTTGGGAAAATATATACAAATATATACAGCAAGCACCACAGCATTTATAACAGAGAGGTTTAGATAATTTTCTTTGTTATCCTGTGGATGGGGGGAAGCTTAGATAAACGTTTCCTCAGGAGATTTAAGGGAATGTGTAAATGTCAGGTTACCCATGGGATATGGGTTAAAAGACTTCATGCTATTCCCAAGCTTTCTTCCATTCTTATTCATCAAAAGAAGAAACAATACAAAGGCGAGGGGAAAGGGCAGGCAGGTGAGATTAATTGAGAACCAGAACAGGTACAATGGACCAAATGACCTCTTTCTAAAGCTACTTGATTCCTTGAATACTTTATAACAAGTGCTACGCAATTCTAGAAATACGTTATAGTAATGTATGTGTGGCAGTACTGACATGAAGCAACTGACAGTAACACATTTACAATAAGGAGCAAGACTCTGCTCCAACCACAGATTTATTGTACTGAGGAATATATGCCATATAACATTGAAATGGGCTGGATATTGCATTCTCATAATGGTCATCAGATAACTCACAGAAACTATTGTTTGGTTTTGGTAATCTGAGTAAGGAAAGTACCTCTGTATGTTCCAGATCGGGCAAATACAGGATAACTCACAATCATGTACAGTGCAGCAGGGAGATCCCACTGTGTCTGCAACTTACCATTCATATTCTTAAATATATTCAGGATAGGTAATATCTGTCGATAGTAAGGGACCAGAGCCTCACCCACCATATCTCCAGACACAACAAGGTGCTGCAGGATTTTCAGCGTGGTGCATATAACTTGCTTGTTCCGAGTGTTCAGTGCATCTGTACAAGACGTGAAAGGGTTATGGGTTGGTGTGCTGATTAAATGCTCCCTGCTGAGAGAGTGGTACATCATTTGTTGTTAGCAGAGCTTTAAACATATTCCAGTTAGATTGCTGGTACTCATCTATCCCCGATTCCCTTGCTATTAGCAATGCAAGACTCACTACACTGTCCAGCGTATTCATTTAGCATTGAAGCTCTGTGTTGCAATTTTATCTTTCACACAGCTCATACCCTCAGGGACATAGGAGCCTGTCAAACTTTCACAGCAAACAAATGGCACATTTCCAATCAACTGTCTCACCATCAAACAGAAAAGGCCATCACATATCAACCCTAAACAATAGAACTTTACAACCATCCATGGTTTTTGCAGGTGTTTAATACAATCAAGACATATTTGTAAAAAAATTTTGAACAAATATACAAAGTGCACTTGATCTATCTGCTAAGCTCCTGTGACCAATTAGGTAGACAAAGTCAGCTTGTGTCAATTTTCTTTTCTAATGGTTTTAATATCCTCTTTATTGGTTGAGAAGATCAGTTAAATTCCAAGCAATTTACAAAACGGGTTCTGAAGGAAGGAAATACAAAATCAGAATCCACTCCCAAAAGGTATTTCATAAAAAAAACTTGCAACTTTCAGCAATGATAAATTGAAAATTAACCAGCAAAACAAAAAACAAATGTCAGTGTTATTTGATAGCTTGGAGAGACCTAATTACAATGAAATCAGTTGACCTAAAAACTGCAACTGTTAAAGCTAGGAATCAACTGTTAGGTTTGCATAAGGACAAAAATAGCTCTGTTGGGCAGTTTAATGGAGCATTAAACTAACAAGACATGATAATTTTTATTGAAAAGTGCACAACATCAGGAACAATAACCTTTAGATTGTAGTTTCTCATGGAGCACAAAAATAATTACTTTGAGTGGAGAACGTAGAACAAAAGTTGTATCCTTGAAGGTGGAGAGAATGGAAAAGAGCACTTGTGAACACTGTTGAGTGTAATGCTGAAAGGGAATAGAGAAGTATGAGGTTTATTTATAGCTGTCTGCTCAAAGACATCAGTAGCTACTTGCAGACAGATTTTGATTATTTTGCTTACAGCTACTCTATTAGCTGAAGGACTATTATGACATGAACATTAACTCAATGGAATGACAATCCAGACATAGAACACAAGCGAACATCTTCCTGACACCAACTACAATCAAAAAGGCACTGCGGACAATTAGATTTAAAGCTTTCAGACGCTGAAAGACTCTTCCCTGTTTGTGCTGGAACAACTGATTTTGATCTAGAGAAGGTACTGTATCTCAGGGTTGCAAGTTATTTTTACACTGGTTTTATTGTGAAATGGTTTACATGAAGTTTCTGTCACACGTGATACTAAAATAGGAAAAAAACGAAACTGTTATTCAAGTCTGAAATTTTAGCATTTTCCCTTCTTTTCCTCATCATTCATAACATTATTCAGCCCTTTCATCTGCTGTTGGCAACCATTCAACCACAATACACTGTGCAGGCTCTGCCCAATCTGAAAACATTTCATAGCAAATCCACACAATCCTTTGTGGACATTTTTTTTAAAAAGTTGGGCTTTCGGGATGTACTGGAAATGCCAGCATTTATTGTCCATCCCTAGTTACCCTGGAGAAGGTAGTGATGAACTTGAAAGTTTGCAGTCCGTATGGTGAAGGTGTGGTGATGGTTTATGTAGAGATTTCCAGCATTTGACACAGTGAAAGTGAAGGAATGGCTTATATGCTAGGATGACGTGTAGCTCAGAGGGGAATGTGGAAAGGATGGTCTTGCCTTGCGCCTGCTGCCCTTGTTCTTTTAGGTGACTCAACATGGGTTTGGGAATGACTCTGCCTATTGCCGCAGTGCATCTTGTAGACAATGCCCACTGCACCAATGGTGTGCCAGTTACATTTCAGCTTTCTCTTAATTAAGAACATTTTTTGTCCCTGGAGCATCTGAGGCTGAGGGAGTGACCTTATAGAGGTTTGTAAAATCATGAGGGCCGTGGATCAGGCGAATAGCCAAGGTCTTTTTCCCAGGCTGGGGAGTCCAAAACTAGAGGGCACAGGTTTCAGATGAGACGCGAAAGATTTAAAAGGGATCTAAGGGGCAACTTGTTCATACTAAGGGTGGTGCGTTTATGGAATGAGCTGCCAGAGGAAGTGGTGGAGGCTGGTACAATTACAACATTTAAAAGGCATCTGGATAGGTACATGTATAGGCAAGGTCTGGAGGGATATGGGCCAAATGCTGGCAAATGGGACCAGATTTATTTGGGATATCTGGACAGCATGGACAGGTGGAAAGAAGGGTCTGTTTCCGTGCTGTGAAGTTCTACGAGCCTATGACTGTATTTGCACCACAACTATTATATCAACTCTATCCTTCTCTTGTGTTGCTTTTATTTTGACTCCTAGTTGTTCCAGTGTTCAACTGAGCCTAATTTTCACCTTGATTTTCTTTCACATTTTCAATTATGTATTACTTTCCCCGTTGACTGTTTCCTAAGTAAAATATTTGCACCTGCCTACTGTTTGTTTTTTAGTTTAGTTAGGACATGATGATCAGCACATGCATGGAGGGCTGAAGGACCCATTCTTGTGCTGTACTTCTCGTTTATTCTTTTGAAAACAAACATTCTGCCCTTAATTTGGTCCATATCCCTTTATTCCCTCCCTATTCATGTAACTATCCAGATGCCTCTTAAATGTCGCCAACGTGCCTGCTTCCACCAACTCTTCTGGCAGTGCATTCCAGACTCCTACCACTCTCTGTGTGAAAAACTTCTCTCCTACGTCTCCCTTAAACTTTCCCCCTCTCACTCTGAACCTGTGTCCTTCTGTAATTGAAACTTCCACCCTGGATAAAGCCCCTGACTATCCACCCTATGGTTGACTCTCATAATTTTGTAGACCTCTATCAGGTCTCCACTCAGCTGCTGTCTTTCCAGTGAAAACAATCCTAGTCTTTTTAACCTTTCTTCATAGTCAATGCCGTTGAGACCGGCAATATCCCGGTGAACATTCTCTGCCCTCTCTCCAAAGCTTCCATGTCCTTCTGGTAATGTGGCAACCAAAACTGCACACAATACCCCGAATGCAGCCTAACAAGGGTTTTATGTAGCTTCAACATTGTTTGCCAACTCTTGTACTTCATTCCCCAGCCGATGAAGGCAAGCATGCCATGTGCCTTCTTAATCACTTTGGCCACCTGTGTTGCCACTTTCAGGGAATTGTGCACCTGCATGCCCAGATCTGTCTGTATGTTAATGTTCCTAAGGGAAGATTCTGACCTATAATGTAACTCTCTAATCTCTCAGTTCCACTCACTTGGGATGGTTTGTATTAGTTGGACCTGCATATGAGAACTGAAGGTGAATAATACTCAAACTGGAAGTGCATAAGTTTTTATGAAAAGTTTTAATATCGAGCTGCACAATCTAATTTGATTGTTCTTCAGGAGTGCGAAAGAAAGAAGAAAGGATTAAATAAGATGGCCTGGATTTTCCCATCATGATCAGAAACCCTGACCATCATCAGGTTAAAACAAGCTACATTCCTCTGATTCCTCTCAATGATCTTCAATAGAGGATTAGTCAGATCTGATCAGTACAGGAATTCTCATTAGAAGCAAGCTCTGTGCAGAATGTCTGCAGCATCAACTATTGTACTCTGGCAAGTTTAGATATCCTAGACTTCTCATTGTGTTGGTGAGGGTGTATGAGTGAATAGGTAAATGGAAAGTTGTGTAAGTAGATGGATTGGGTAAAAGGGTAGGGTGCTCACTGGGCAAGGTGTAAAAGGGATAGAATGGGAACCGGATAGGTTGATGAGGTGGTGGCATTGATAGTGGAAAAGATTGATGGGGATAGGGTTGATGAAGGGTGGGGTTGATGAAAGTTATGTTTGTTCAAAGGGTTGTGTTGGTGGAGCAGTAGGGTTGATAGGAGGTAGTGTTGATGGGGTGTAGTATTGAAGGGGATAGTGTTGATGGGGGTTAGTGTTGATAGGGATAGGGTTGATTGGGAGTAGGGTTGATGGAGTTAGTGTTGAAAGGGACAGGGTTGATTGGGAGTGGGGTTGATGGGGGTAGTGTGGATAGCTGGGTAACATGGTTGGGTGGTGAAGTTGGATCAGGTCAGGTTAGATCGGTGGGGACATTATGTGTTCGAAGGAAGCTTGGTGGCCTGGGATAGGAGTTTGCTGGTTGATCTGGAAAGGGCTGGTTCAGTTCAGTCATCCACAAATTAGACCAGACTTTAATCCATCCAACATTTTCTGGTAAGTGAGTCAGAATCCTCCAAAGTTTCTAATTTTAACTCAGAGTTGGAGACTCTTGGAGAGTTCCAGACACTGGGTAATTGCCTACTGGAGGCTTAAACTTACCTGGCATTCCCTACACAGTCAGTGTGTCAGGACTTCCAAGTGTCCTGATGTAGGTCTTGGGGTCTATGTCTGGTCTTTTACTTTCTGGAAATCAGCAAACCGGATCCTTACTCTCTAAGACTTACTAACTCCTAGTTTTACCCTGAAGCAAGAGACTCCCAATTTTAATTCTATACTTATAAATCTGTGACCTCTGACTGTTGCAGGGGGATGGTGGATGTTTGAAACTTATTGACTAGTTTGAGGCTGGAGGTAGAAGCCCTCAATTTGTCTAAAAGGTACCTGGATCAATACCTGAAATGCTGTACCTGCAAGTTACAGACTGGGTCCTGGAATGTTGTGGCTTGTTTTTTTATGGAACTGGAACAAATACAATGATCTTAAGTACCTCTTCCTGTGCTGTATCTTTTCTAAGGCTTGAACTCCCAGTGGAACAAGGGCAGCAAGTGC
Organism: Rhincodon typus; assembly: GCF_021869965.1. Taxonomy (NCBI): domain Eukaryota; kingdom Metazoa; phylum Chordata; class Chondrichthyes; order Orectolobiformes; family Rhincodontidae; genus Rhincodon; species Rhincodon typus. The sequence continues at coordinate 11,663,587 of NC_063358.1, read as the reverse complement.
ACAGGAGCACAAGTTCCCCTTCAAATCTTTTTTTCCCTTTATTCATTCATGGGATGAGGGCATCGCTGGTTAGGCAGCATTTATTGCCCATCCTTTAAGAATTCAGAGTTAAGAGTCAACCACATTGCTGTGGGTCTGGAGTCACATGTAGGCCAGACCAGGTAAGGATGGCAGTTTCTTTCCCTAAGGGACATTAATGAACCAGATGGGATTTTCCCGACGATCGACAATGGATTCACGGTCATCATTAGATTCGTAATTCCAGATATTTTTATTGAATTCAAATTCCATCATCTGCCATGGCAGGCTTTGAACCCAGGTCCCCAGAATGTGGTCTGGGTCTCTGGATTAACAGTCCAGCGATAATACCGCTAGGCCATTGCCTCCACTGTGTAAATCAGACGCCAATCTAGAGTTAAATGTAAATCACTGTTCCTTTTTTTGTTTCTGGCTCAAACTCTTTGAGCTTTCTACCTGAGAGCACTGTTGGATGCACTGTATGGGCAAAAATGATTCCGAAGCAGAGCTTACCATCACTTTCCATAGGTGCTTAAGATGTAGGAACAGAAGGGAACATCGAATGATAACTCTCAATTGCACTTTCGTTTCTTATGCTCACTGATCTGTCTATCTCCACCTTGAATACCCTTAACAACCCAACCTTGATAGCCCTCTGCACTGTCAGGGGCAATTAAGGCTGGGCCATAAATACTTGGCTTGCCAGTGATGCCTGTATCGTGTGAATGAATGAAAAGAATCTGCTTTTGATGTTTTCTAGTCCTACAACTAACTCCTGAAACTAAGCAGTGGATGGTAATTGAATGTTTTGACAGCTGTTGGTGAAATTCAACAGATATTGATGCTCAGTGTTTCTTTCTGTCACCAGTCAGAGATAGTCACATTGTTCCAAAAGCTGATGACTAAACAGAAAGGTATTTTCAATCATGCTGTCTTTTCTGAGAAAAGTGACAGATAAGGAAACAAGACTGTATAGATTCATAGTTCATGAATGCCACTTGTTCTCAAGGAATTTGAGACATGGTCACATGATTTTTATTTTGAAATATTTTTACACAATTGAATCAGTTCTTTCTGGCTCATGAGCCAACAAGCTTGATCTTGTGGTTCTGTTCATCTGACCATTGCTTATCTGAGGTCTGCTGCTGAGAGATAATCCTGGCCACTTCATCCAACACCTCTGTGTGCCCCAGCTAATGATGCCTACCCTGTAAACCCCCTGAACACAATCTGCTGTGAGTCTATTCCTCCATTAACACTACATTTTGTTACCATTTAATGAACTTGCCAAATTAACTTTCTGCTTTTTTTTGGATGCTTTTGTAATATGCTTCCCATTTTACCTTAAGCTTTCTCTTACTCATTCAGGGATGCGGGTGTCAATGGCTGGGTCAACCTTTACTAACCATTGCAAGTTGCCCTTGAGAAGATGGTGGTGAGCTGCCTTTTTGAACCACTGCAGTCCAACTGGTGTAGGCACTCCATTGCTTTAGGCAGGTAGATCTGGGCTTTTGATCATCTGTTTCTCGAAATGCCACAAACAATTCTTGGTTTGATTCCTGGTCAGTGTTAATTTCCTCCTGTGCAATAATTGGATCACTACAAATGATCTCAGTACTTCTGGCTGAATGAGGAAGATCAGGAAGTCACAGTTCCCCTGATGGGCTGGAATATGATCCAGGTCATGGGGGTCTCAGCCACCAGTTGGAGAGCTAGCTAAGAGGCTCACCCCATCTTTCCTGAAACTCCATCTGTTAAGTACCTCTTGGATGGAAATGCCACCCCAACAAACCAGCCTTCCTTTCATTCACTCTGTCTACACTTTCTGCTGCCTCAGGAAAGCAACCAAGATCATCAAAGACCTCTCCCATCCCTGCTAATATGCTCTTCCATTGGGCAGAAAATCCAAAACTTTACCAACAGATTCAAGAACAGCTTCTTCCCCTTGTCAGACTTATGAACAGACCTCTCATATCAGAGTTGATCTTTCTCTGCAGCTGTAACACTATATTCTGCATTCTGTTCCATCACCCTGATGTACTTATGATTAAAGTATGATTTGTCTGGTTAGCATGCAATACAATACTTCTCACTGTATCTTGGTACATGTGACAATAATATATCAAGTCAAAAAAAAAGCTGCCAACTAACAAGATGCCATGAGCTGTACATTGATCCTGGAGCTGTCGAGGGTGTACTGCAGCAGCTGCCCACTGCCTCTTGGTGACACTGCAGGCAGTACACCCACCACAGCTCCGGGATCAGTGAGGGGTCCTGGGGTGGGCAGGGTGTGCCACGCCCCAAGGGTACGATGTGTCATGGCGAGTAACAGAGGGTCAAAATCCTGGATCTCCCTGCCTAAAGCAACGGTGCACCTACACCAATTGGACTGCAGTGGTTCAAGAAGGCAGCTCACCACCACCTTTTTTTCTCTTTATTCGTTAACAGGATGAGGGCGTCGCTGACCAGGCAGCATTTATTACCATCCCTAATTGCCCAGAGGGCAGCTGAGAGTAAACCACATTGCTGTGGGCCTGGAGTCCAGGTAAGGATGGTAGTTTCCCTCCCTAAAGGACATTAGTGAACCAGATGGGTTTTTCCGACAATCCATTTAACAATGGATTCATGGTCATCATTAGATTCTTAATTCCAGATATTTTATTGAATTAAAATTCCACTATCTGCCGTGGCAGGATTCAAACCAGGATCCCCAGAATGTTATCTGGGTCTCTGGATTAACTATCCAGCGATAACACCACTAGGCCATCACCTCCCCTTTTCAAGGGCAGTTAATAAAGGCTGACCGAGCTAGTGACACCCACATCCCCTGGATGAATAAAAGAAAGCTTAAAGTAAAATGGGAAGCAAATCACAAAAACATCCAAACAATAAAGAAGATATAGAGCTGGATGAACACAGCAGGCCAAGCAGCATCAGAGGAGCAGGAAGGCTGACGTTTCGGGCCTAGACCCTTCTTCAGAAAAAGGATCCTTTCT
>NC_063358.1:11607866-11645573 GCF_021869965.1 Rhincodon typus | reverse complement strand
TTATCTCAGCTTTTGTTATATGGTGGGTTGTTAAACTCTGGACTGCACTGCCTGAAAAGCATGTAAAAAGAAAATGTAATGGTAACATTCGAAAGGAAGTTAAATCCAGAAAAGTATAATGGAATAATACAGCACAGAAGGAGGTTTTTTAGCCCATTTGTGACAGCATTTTCAAAAAGCAACTCAGAGGGTAATGCAAATTAAAAGAACAGTAATACTTTGAAATGAATGTACTGGCCATACTGCGTTTCCATTTTGAAAGTTATGAGATGAGGCAGACCAGTAAGCCTCATTCCACCTCCTGTTCCCTCACGCTTTTCCCCACAGTACTTTATTGCTTTCTACATTAAGCAGTGTCCAATTCCCCTGTGAAAGCTGCTACTGAATCTGTAGTCATTTCAGCCACAGCATTCAAAATCCAAGTTGGCTGTGGCACTCATATAAAGGAGAGCTCTTTCCACACAGGTTTAAACAACCTTAGAGATAAGAAGATCAGACAAAGGGGAGACGGCATCTGGCCCCTGTCTAAGATCTTTCTACTGAAGTTAATCCATTCGGTTATCGGACCCTTCCAATGCCTCAGAGGTATGTAAATATAATTTTATACAAGTAATAAATAATGCCTTTGGTTTGTTTTCTGGCTAAAGTCAAACTGTAATCTTTGTTTGTTTCTACATATGCTACTATACAGAACCGAACTGCTTTATGTATGTGTATAAAGATATTTTTATGAAAAAAGTACATTTTTGAAATATAAGAATACCCAAAGTGACAGTCTATACCCGTCCTCTGTACTGTTCCAATTTGCCTTTGTACTTGAAAATTCTTGAACTGTTAACGCCTCCCAGATTCAAGGTTTCTCATGGCTCCTTACTTCAATCTTCCTAATGTATCACAGACTGAAATAGCCCTAATCCTGCTCATAAAGGACATGCTATATCACCATAAACATGGTCCCATATTCCTGTTCATCCATCTCAATCTATCTACAGCGGGTAATACAGTCAGCCACACCATACTCTTCCAATGCTCCTTCCTTGTTGTTCAGTTTGCAGTCACTGCATCTCTAACAATGACTAATTATTGCCAGAACAATTCTTATGTTGCCTTTCCACCTCATAACATTATACTTGAGGTCATTAAAGGACCCATATTGTATCCTCCCCTATCTGATTGAATTGCTGACCCTTGACAACTTCATCTGCAGATGAAGGGTCAAGTTTCATATGTCAGAACATGAAACCCTATCTTTTCACCACATTTCCCAATCTACACTGTCTCTGCACTGTTTATCTATTTGCTTGAACTTTAGTTCTGGATGAGCCACATTTCTTTCCCACTAAACACAGGCTGATGAAAAGAATGGTCTTTTCTAACTGACACCTAAAATTTCTACATCCTCATCCATGATTCCATCCACTCCATCTCTACTGTGTCAGGTTGTACCTCTGTGTTGGCAGCTCTCGTAACTGGCCATTGCTCGTAGCTGCCACCATCTTATAATGTCATATCTGATCTGAGATGTCCAGGATAGATTCGCTGCTATTAGTTCATGCAAATGATTCTGTGTGGGGAAAGGATACCCCTCGACACATCTTAGACAAAAGTTTCACTCAGTGGGTTTATTATAAACTATTTAACAGAGAGTTGCATTGCATCTAAAATACGTGATTGTTTCTTGTGAGGCATCAAGCTCAACTAGTGTTACTCAACTGTATGTACACATTATTACTTCAGGGACATATTTTTAACACCAGGAACAATCACTGAAGCATTGCACACATTCTGATGGATGCACAAAGAAATGGTTAACTCCTCCCAGGAGCAGTCCTTTATATCAGCAGAGCTAATCTTGTGATGTTAGTTAACTCTTTTATGTCCTAACTACCTCATGCAACAGCAACCTGTTCAACCAGAGTTGAGCCTTTAGTCTCATATCCTCTCCAACACAAACGCAACTTGCTTCCAGCTTAGTAACATGGCTCAACTCTGTCCCTCCCTGTGTTGACACTGTCATTACTGTTTGATCACCTTCTTGTCCACCAATCAGGAACATAATTCCATTCAAAACTCTGCTCTCTATTTCCAATCCCACACCAGGTTCTGTATCTCCTGTCATCCTATCTTCACGGCCTACTGTCTTGGATCACAGGGTGTATCTAAGCGGTTCTTTTGGATTCGGTTAAATATAGTTAAGGAAAGACTCAACAGCAGCAATTTGCTTAAATGTGGGTATTTATTAGGTAATAATAATAATAAGTAAAAAAAGGAAAAGAATGGAAAAAAAAATAAGTCTCATGCCCTACTGCCCGTGGGGGACCCCTCGATTAATGGCTGGTCTGGAGGCTTAGGTTTGCCCCTGGCACCATTCACGATCCTGGACTGAGGTGAAGTCCAACTCTCAGAACAAAACTCTCTCTCTCTTATACAGTGTCACAAAACAGCCAGCACAGAGAAAGCAGATACAGAAGACAAAACTGCTTGCTCGTACAGAAAACAAGTATTTAATTGTGCTGTCTGCGGCACGTATAGGAATATTGAGAGGATACATTTAAGGTCATGCAGCTGTTGAATATCACCAACCAGTTTAGCCCTTCAGCCCATCGTACACAGCTACTTCTGCCCCTCTTGTCCCCCAAAGCTTTAAATTCAAAATTCCCAACACAGGACATGAATTTCTTCAGTATAGGGAGGATTTGATTGCTTTAGAGAAGGTGCACAAGAGATTTTCCCAGATGCTGCCTGAGCTGGAGGGTCTGAGCTGAGTAAAGATTAGAAAGGCTAGGGTTATTTTACTTCGAGCAGTGAAAGTTGACAGGGGACCTGATGGTGGGGCATTGAGAGAGCGAATAGTACTTCTTCATTTAATAGAGGAGTATATAACCAGGGGCATAGATTTAAGGTGAGGTAGAAGGCTAAGAGGGGAGTTATGGGGAATATCTTTCACTCAGATGATGCTGTGAGTCTAAACTCACTGCAGAAAGGATGGGTGCGATAGATGGAAGCAGCAGTTCACTGTGTAGCAATAGCCTCCAGGGCTATGGACCAACAGCTGGAAAATGAGATTAGTGAAATCAGATCTTTGTTGACCAGCACAGACACAATGGGTCAAATGGCCTCCTTCTGTGTTGTAAATGTCTTTGAATAATAAAGACAAATTAGTGGCAAAAATTTGAAATTTTGGAAATTTTGTAATGTCAAGAATTTTTTATAGGGATTGGCACAACGTTTTGAGACAAAAGATTGCATTTTTAGTCCCTTTAATAGAAACATTATGGAAACACATTACTAACATATGTATTTGGAGGCACTGTACTCTTGAAGGTGTTTGATAAAAACTTCTTTCTTGTGTCTGTCCAAAGAGAAACTCAAGAGACAGACTTTATTTGTTTTATTTTTTTGGAATGTGAAATTGTAAGTACTCAGTTCAAGACCACATTCATTTTGAATGTGATACTCCTTTAATATTGTGGCTGTGTGAGCATTATTATGGTTGTAAAGATAATGATGGTTCCAAATCCTCGGCATCAGCAGTACTTATGAATATTGTACACATGAGCTTTGCCTTCTCTATCAGAAACACTGAACAGTAGTGCATATTTCAAAAGTTCTGTTTGTGCATGCAGTGGGTATCTAATGGCATCAATGATAGTGCATACAATCTTTCAAGTGCTCCTAATTTCATAAAATATTTTCCTTCTTATTGTATTCCACTGTCCTAGTACCAGCAAATTGCAGTGAAATTCAAATGCCAATCTTATAGAAAAGACTTGCTCCTGATAATGCAAATGTGCTCCAGCAAGCAATGATTTTATAATGGCATGCAAGGAAGCTCAAAGATAAGCGCATCATTTTACAATTGCTGCTGTAGTTCATACTGCACACAGTTATCATTCTCCCTTTTTTTACTTAGAGTTCAAGGTTATGAGTGGTATGTGGAACACAATGCCATAGTGGCAATGACAGGGTATTTAGGAATTTCTACAGTCTATGAATAATTCAGCCACTGCTCATTACTACATATCTCCAAACATAAAGAAACCCAGCCTCCTCCAGGAGAAGTTTCAAATTATATAGAATGCATTTAGTCCTTTGTTTCCTGTGTAATCTCTTCAACAACATTGTTGTTAAAATTGTTAAATAAAGTAGAAAGCCCATTGTACTCATTCATCATTTTCCTCCATTCGTGAGTTGTGCTGGTCTGCAATTTGAATATAAAATGTACGCAACTAATTTCAACGCCACATCAATCTAATTCTGAAAACCTGTTTGCTTGAAACTCTAAGGGTTTCACCTTTGCAAATTCTGACACCTTTTGCAGTTTCTGGATTTCCTCTTGCGATATGTGTTTGGTTTCTTATTTTCAAAATTCAGAGCCCTTCAAAGATTTGCGGAAAAGTCAGTCCAATTTTGAGAGAATGGAGTGCATGTTGCAATTGCATTATAGGACAACAAGAGTGTTATGCGACTTGAAAGATACACTGAAGCCAGACTCTTCCAGCCCTGGGGTTAGGACGGCGATGTAATCAGGCAGCATGGTGGCATCCCAGTACCTTTCTGCATCCATTCAGGGTAGGATGTCAATGGGAGGGCCCACGTTCACCACCCCACCCCCCCCAACCAATTGTGTTCCTTAAATGGTCAATTGCTGACCGCTGAAAGCCTATTCCTGCTTGGGCTGCAACTCCTCCAGCTCCAGTCAGAACAGGAGTCATGGACCTGCCTGGTAAACCATTGCAGGCAAGCTATGAGTTGGATGGGTGGGGGAGTGAATGGGTCTTGTGGTGTTGATGGGGAGTGGGGTTTGGTAAAGGTACTCCCTCGATCTTTACTAATTTATGGGGGAAGCAATGGCCTGGTGGTATTATCGCTGAACTGTTCATTCAGAGCTCTGGGTAATGTCCTGGCGAACTGGGTTCAAATCCCACTGTGGCAGATGGTGGTGTTTGTGTCCAATACAGAGATCTGGAATTAAGAGTCTAATGATGACCACGAAACCATTGCCAATTGTTGGGAAAAGCCATCTGGTTCACTAATATCCTTTAAGGAAGGAAACTCCTGTCTTTACCCAGCCAGGCCTACATGTGACTCCAGAGCCACAGCAATGTTATTGACTCTTAACTGCCATCTGGGCAATTACAGATGGGGCAGTAAATACTGGTCTGGCCAGTGACCCACGTCCAGTGAATGATATTAAAAAAAAATCTACGCATGAGGAATGGAGTGGACACCGGGCAGAATGTTTGCTGCTGACAGCCACGCATTGCCCTTGCTCCTATTCTCACCTCACCAGCCGCCCTGCAATCCTCAAACCCACAAAGCCCCTTTCATAGCGAGACACCTGATGAAAATAGAAGGCTCAGTCCTGAATATCCCCTGTCTATTGCTGTGATAGTAATTGGTAGTTTTATGTGTCTGCTGGAAACAACTTCTTGCTTTCAGCGGCGGGAATGGTGAGAGCGCGAGCCAGGGGGCAGCTGGGAAGGTAAGCTTTTCTGTATAAAAACTTACCTCGTGAGTCAGCGGCCTTCTTGATTCGAGCGGCAGGATTGGTGAGAGCATGAGCCGGGAAGTGAACTATTATATTCGGGCATTGGCTAAACCCAATACACTACACGTGTAGTGTCTCCCACCCATCTTCCTCCTCTAACCAAAAAAAAAACTGCGTGGAGGGTCGGTCAGGTAAAGATTTTTTTTCTTTATTCTTTTGGAAATCTAGACTAGAGGGAATGGAAGCTAGGGCAGTTGCATGCTCCTCCTGTAGGATGTGGGAGGTAAGGGTCATGACTGATGTCCTTTCTGACTTCACCTGCAAGAAGTGCACCCAACTCCAGCTCCTCACAGACTGCGTTAGGAAACTGGTGCTGGAGCTGTATGACCTCTGGATCATTCGGGAGGCTGAGGGGGTGATAGAGAGGAGTTACAGGGAGGTGGTCACACCAAAGGTACAGGAAAAAGGTAGCTGGGTGACTGTCAGGAGGGGGAGAGGGAATAGGCAGACAGTGCGGGGATCCCCTGTGGCCGTTCCCCTCAATAATAAGTATACCATTTTCGATACTGTTGGGGGGGACGACTTACCAGGAGAAAGCCATAGTGGCCAGGTCTCTGGCACTGAGCCTAGCTCTGTGGCTCAGAAGGGAAGGTGGGGGAAACTAGAAGAGCAATAGTGATAGGAGATTCACTGGTTAGGGGAACAGATAGGAGATTCTGTGGTACCGAGCGAGACTCCCAGATGGTATGTTGCCTCCTGGGTGCCAGGGCCAGGGATGTCTTGGATCAGGTCTACAGGATTCTTAAGGGGGAGGGAGAGCAGCCAGAAGTCATGGTACACATGGGTACCAATGACATAGCTAGGAAATGGGATGAGGACCTGAAAAGTGATTATAGGGAGTTATGATGGAAGCTGAAAGCCAGGACAAGCAGTGTGGTAATCTCAGGATTACTACTGGTGCAACGGGCTAGTGAGGGTAGAAACAGAGAGAGAGCGCAGCTGAACACATGGCTACAGAGCTGGTGTAGGATGGAAAGCTTCAGGTTTGTGGATCATTGGGATACCTTTTGGGGAAGGTGGGACCTGTACAGGAAGGATGAGTTGCACCTGAACTGGAGGGGCACAAATATCCTGGGCGGGAGTTTTGCTAGAGCTTTTCGGGAGGGTTTAAATTAGTTTGCCAGGGGGATGGGAACCGGAGCTACAGATCAGAGAATGGGGTAGCCGGTGTGCAGGCAGATAGAGCAAGCAGAGAATCTGTGAGGAAGGATAAGCAGTTGATAGGGCAAAGTTGCAGTCAGTGTGACGGGTTGAGGTGTGTCTACTTCAATGCAAGAAGTGTCAGGAATGAGGGTGACGAGTGTGGATCAGTTCTTGAAGCTATGATGTTGTGGCCATTACGGAGACTTGGATAATACAGGGACAGGAATGGTTGTTGGATGTTCTGGGGTATAGATGTTTCAAATGAAATAGGAGAGAGGTAAAAGAGGTGGGGGAGTGGCATTGCTAATCAGGGATAGTAGCATAGATGCAGAAAGGGAGGTGGTGGAGGAGGGTTTGTTCACTGAGTCAGTATGGGTGGAAGTCCAAAACAGGAAAGGAGCAGTCACTTTATTGGGAGTTTTCTATAGATCCCCAAATAGCAACAGAGACACTGAGGAGCAGAATAGGAGGCAGATTTTGGAAAGGTGCAGAAGTAATAGAGTTGTTGTCATGGGTGACTTCAACTTTCCTAATATAGACTGGAACGTCCTAAGTGCAAATAGTTTGGATGGAGCAGATTTTGTCAGCTGGGTCCAGGAAGGATTTCTGATTCAATATGTAGATAGGCCGACTAGAGGGGAGGCCATATTGGATTTGGTGCTTGGCAACGAACCAGGCCAGGTGTCAGATCTCTCGGTGGAGGAGCATTGCGGTGATAGTGATCACAACTCCCTGACCTTTACTATAGTCATGGAGAGGGATAGGAGCAGATGGTATGGGAAAGTATTTAATTGGGGGAGGGGGAATTACAATGCTATTAGGCAAGAACTATGGAGCACCAATTGGGATCAGGTGTTCTCAGGGAAATGCACGGTAGAAATTTGGAGGTTGTTTTGGGAGCAGTTGCTACAAGTACTGGATAGGTTTGTCCCACTGAGGCAAGGAAGGGATGGTAAGGTGAAGGAACCTTGGATGACAAGGCATGTTGAACACCTAGTCAAGAGGAAGAAGGAAGCTTACTTAAGGTTGAGGAAGCAAGGATTGGACAGTGCTCTAGAGGTCTACAAGGTAGCCAGGAAGGAACTGAAGAATGGACTTAGGAGAGCGAGAAGGCGGTATGAGAAAACCTTGGCGGGTAGGATCAAGGAAAACCCCAAAGCTTTCTATACTTATGTGAGGAACAAGAGGATGGCCAGAGTGAGGGTAGGGCCAATCAGGAATAGTGGAGGGAACTCATGTGTGGAGTCAAAGGAGGTGGGGGAGGTCCTTAATGAATAATTTGCTTCAGTATTCACCAGTGAGAGGGACCTTGACGTTTGTGAGGACAGCATGAAACAGGCAGATACGCTCGAAAAGGTTGATGTGAAGAAGGAGGATGTGCTAGAAATCTTGAAAAACATGAGGATAGATAAATCCCCTGAGCCAGACAGGATATACTCAAGGTTACTATGGGAAGCGAGGGAAGAGTTTGCTGCCCCTTTGGCAATGATCTTTGCATCCTCACTGTTCACTGGAGTAGTATCAGAAGATTGGAGAGTGGCAAAGGTCATTCCCTTGTTCAAGAAAGGGAATAGGGATAATCCTGGAAATTACAGACCACTCAGTCTTACTTCTGTGGTGGGCAAATTATTGGAGAGGATTCTGAGTGATAGTATTTATGATTATTTGGAAAGGCACAATTTGATTAGAAATAGTCAGCATGGCTTTGTGAGGGGCATGTCATGCCTCACAAGCCTTATTGAATTCTTTGAGAATGTGACAAAACACATCGAAGAAGGTAGAGCAGTGGATGTGGTATATCTGGATTTTAGCAAGGCATTTGATAAGGTTCCACATGGTAGGCTCATTCAGAAAGTTAGGAGGCATGGGATTCAGGGAAATTTGGCTGTCTGGATACAAAACTGGCTGTCCAATAGAAGACAGAGGGTGGTAGTAGATGGAAAGTATTCAGCCTGGAGCTCAGTGACCAGTGGTGTTCCGCAGGGATCTGTTCTGGGACCTCTGCTCTTTGTGATCTTTATAAATGACTTGGATGAAGAAGTAGAAGGGTGGGTTCGTAAGTTTGCCGATGACATGAAGGTTGGTGGAGTTGTGGACAGCATGGAGGGCTGTTGCAGGTTGCAACGGGACATTGGCAGGATGCAGAGCTGGGCAAAGAATTGGCAGATGGAATTCAACCCAGAAAAGTGTGAAGTGATTCATTTCGGAAGGTCAAATTTGAATGCAGAATAAAGGGTTAATGGCAGGATTCTTAGCAGTGTGGAGGAACAGAGGGATCTTGGAGTCCACGTCCATAGATCTCTCAAAATTGCGACCCAAGTTGATAGGGTTGTAAAGAAGGCGTATGGTGTGTTGGCTTTCATTGGCAGGGAAATTGAGTTTAAGAGCCGTGAGGTTATGCTGCAGCTCTATAAAACTCTGGTTAGACCACATTTGGAATATTGTGTTCAGTTCCAGTCACCTCATTACAGGAAAGATGTGGAAGCTTTAGAGAGGGTGCAGAGTAGATTTACCAGGATGCTGCCTGGACTGGAGGGCAGGTCTTATGAGGAAAGGTTGAGGGAGCTAGGGCTTTTTTCATTGGAGCTAAGAAGGGTGAGAGGTGACTTGATAGAGGTTTACAAGATGGTGAGAGACATAGATAGAGTGGATAGTCAGAGACTTTTTCCCAGGGCGGAAATGACTATTACAAGGGGACATAATTTTAAGGTGATTGGAGGAAGGTATAGGGGAGATGTCAGAGGTAGGTTCTTTACACAGAGAGTGGTGGGCGTGTGGAATGCGCTGCCAGCAGTGGTAGTGGAGTCAGATATTTTAGAAACTTTTAAGCAACTCTTGGATAGGCACATGGAGGATAGTAAAATGTAGGATATGCAGGATACGTTGATCTTAGTAGGATAATAGGTCGGCACAACATCGTGGGCCGAAGGGCCTGTACTGTGCTGCACTGTTCTATGTTCTATGTTCTTAACTGTCCATTTTCAATGTCCAACCTGGTCATTTTGCCCGATACAGCCTGTAGGTTCACCTGCACCATACACGGCTTCAGTGTACAGTCCTGAAGATACTAGATTGGAAAGATTCTGAAGAAACTAGATTGGAAATAGTTTTAATCTGTTCTCTCCAAAACCCATTTACATATATATTTGCAGTTAAGTGAGGAATTTCATAACCATTTAACACCACTCAGTCAATAATTGTGAAAATTGCACTTGAGGAAGGAGAACGCAAATATTTTATTTCAAAATTTCATTAGAAAAATCACGCAGAACAGAGCCGTGGGGATAAAGTTGGCCACAGAAGGGACTGGATTGTTCTACAGTGAGCTGCTATTCACTTGAAGGGCCAAATGGCTTTCTTTCTTCTCTTTCTGTAATGTATCTGAATCTACATGTTCAACAAGGGACTCTTGAAGGAAAGAAACTGAAATCAAATCGTCATAACAGAGCAAGCAGTCATGAGAAATGAACTCCAAGTTAGAAGTGGTTGTGATGATGAGGAAAATTTGTTGCACTGGATTTTCCGAGGAGTGGGAATCTCACACAGATTGCCGTTCTACTTTTAATGAAAGAAGGGGGAGCTCCATGTTTCTGAGAGGAGATTCCAATCAGAGTTCCTTTGGAATATGGAGCTGTACGCCCATTCTTTTCAGAGCACAGAACTGTCAGAGGAATGTAAATCACACTCCTTTTAACAGCAGTCAGCGACCATAGTCTGACACATAAATGTATTGACAGCCACTTTGACAGCTGGCATTGGAGCAGTACCACAAGATCCCGCAAATCTGCTGGGAAGAAAGACGCACCAACGCCAGTATCCTCAACCAGGCCAACATCTCCAGCATCAAGGCACTGACCACCCTTGCCTTGATCAGCTACAATGGGCTGGGCATGGCTGACCTGAGTCTCCCCAAGCAGGTGCTCCCCTTCCAGCTCAGAAACAGCAGGCAAGCCCCAGGTGGACAGGAAAAGCTGAACAGGGATCCCCTCAAGGCCTCCCTGGCGAAGTGCGGCATTCTCACACACACCTGGCACTCACTGGTCCAAGGCTGCCCAAAGTGGAGGAGGAGCCTCCAGGAAGGGGTCGAGCACCTGGAGACTTGCTGTTGGGAAAAAGCAGAAGGCAGGTGAAAACAGCGAAAGGAGCGCACTGCTACCCCAACACACCCCTTCCCAAGACCACTTTTTGTTCCAAGTGTGGCAGAGTCTGAGGAAGCTGCATCCATCTGTACAGCCACCTATAGGTTCACCCTGAGGGTGGAAGACAGTCGTTCTCGTTGGTTATGGACCGCCAATGATGATGTTGATGATGATGATGATGATGAGTGTGTTATGTATGTATGTATGATGTTAAAATGCAGAGAATGGTACAGTACGTGACTGACGATGGGGATAGAATACCAGGTAAGAAAAGTGTTAGGTGGGTAGAGTGTCAGCTGGGGAGGGATAGGATGCCAGGGGTAGGATTCCAGATGAGTAGGGGGTAAAGAGCCTAGTGCGTAGATTTGAAGGTGGGTGGGTACAAGGTTGCCAGGTACATAGTGTGCCAGCCGGAGAGGCATTTGAGTGATAGGGTTAGGATTCCAGATGGGTATGGGTTTAGGATGCCAGCTACATAGCGTGCCATGGTGCCAGGTGGGTGGAGTACCAACTGAGGATGGGGCGGTATTTCAGAGGTGGGATACCAGTGGGTAGGGAGCCTAGTAAGGAGGGGCTAGCTGGGTCAGGTGCCAGGTGGGTAGGATGCCAAATAGGATGGAGATAGGGTACCAGGCTGCATAGTGACATGGAAAGTGGTGCAATGTTTAGAGAAGTTTGGTACGGATGGAAGAAATTGGGTCCCATGAGGGTCAGGTTGGGTTGTGTCCAGATGGTTGGGTTGGGTGGGTAGCAGGGAGAGGTAATAGTAGTAGTGGGGTAGGGATATGGTGGCGTCCGGTTGGGTTGGGTCAGATCTGGAAGTTTGGGGGAGGTGGAGTAGGGGAATTTCCCAACAGAAAATTCCCAGGCAATTCCATTGAAGTCCGCTGCGATAGAGATTCCACAGGGTCCCAATGAGCAGGTCCCATCTCCACGTGCAAAATGACTACCTGGCTACTGGAAAATTGGGGCCAAAAGATCAAAGCAAATTTTGTTACCTACGATTTATTTTAAATGTTTATTATTAAAGTATATATTTTTCAAACTTATAATAATTCCACATCACCAATTTTAGAATAGATTAAATCTGGATTCAATCACAAAACAAATCCAATAACATAAACTTTGTTAGGCTGTGTATTCTGTACACATCCCAGTCTAAAAGTCACCTCTTCAGTCTGAGCCAAATTGCATGTTGGCCAAACTACAGAAATTCAATCATCCAAATGGATTCTTTGATGCCAATGCAAAATTTCTGGCTCTGCTGCTGTTTGACAAGAGATGTGACAAAGTCTTGGCACCTTGAACTGACAAGATCCAATCACTGAAATACTGCTGACAATGCCAATTTAAATACTTTTTGGCAAAGTCTATGATTCAATGTTTCCAAACATTTTGTCCTCCAGAAGCTTTAAATTGAGGACACTTGCAATCTTCACCTGGCCTTCCCTCCAGGGAGACCTAGCAGTGGGACATTTGCTGATGTTTGTGACACCTGAGGTCCCGAAGCAGCCTGTGCTCACAATCAGCACGACCCTGGACCAACATTCAACCTTGGACTGACAAATGCCAAGTGACATTTGTTCCATCTCTAACAAAAAAAAAGGTCTAGCAATCGCCCCCTTGACATTCGATTGCATTACCATGGCTGAATCCTTCAATTTCAACTCCCTTGGAATTACTTTTGAACAGCACTTGAACTGGACAGGCCACACACAGACTGTGGCTACAAGGGAAGGACAGAAACCAGCAATTCTGTGGAGTGCAATTCACTTGTCATCTCACCAAACCCTGTCCACCAACTACAGGACTAACTCAGGAGTGGGAAGGAATACCTTCCACTTGCCTGGATAAGTGTAGCTCCAACAACACTCAAAAAACTCAGCACAATCCAGGACAAAGCAGCCCACTTAATTGGCACCTATCCACCATATTAAACATTCGCTCTCTACACCTCCAGCCCACAGTGGCAGTAGTGAATGGCATCAACAAGGCGCACAGCAGCAACTCACCAAAGCTTCTTTTCCTAACTTGTGACCACTATCTCCCAGAAGGACAAGGGGAGCAGATACATGGAACATCGCACTTTAAGATTCCCCTCTACCATCCTGGCTTCAAAACATTTCGCTGTTCCTTCACTATGTCTGGGTCAAAATGCTGGAACTCCCTCCCTCATAGCACAGTGGCTGTCCCTACACCACCTGGACTAAAGTGGTTCAAGAAATCAGATTGCCGCCAGCCTTCTCTGAAGGATAATAAGTGCTGGCTTCGCTAGTGACGCTCAAGGATGAATTAAAGTGAAACACTAATACTACAAGAAAACAAAAAATCCTCCTTCTCCCACTTCCCCCTTTCATTTTTCTTAAACTTTTTTAATCTCCTCAACTTCTGCTTCTCATGTTTTCTCCTCCATTTACATTTCTTGCTCTCTTCCTTTGTTTACTCTCTTCCTCACTTATCTTCTCCCTCCAATGTTTCATGTTTTTCTTTTTTTCTGCTTACTCGATACTTCTTGCATCTTTCTTTTCACTTTATCTTACAGCACTGCAACATGGGGAGTATTGTCAGGATGTTAACAGAAATGAACAACCCGGGATAAAAATAAGTAAGGGGCCTGTGAAAGAAAACAGGGTGTCAAGCTATCCAAACGGTGTGGACAAAATAGACAATTGATAAGACTACTCCTGTTGAACGTAGATACGTGACTTTGTCATTCATTAGAAATTGGAGCCCCAGTTCCAGTTTATCATGATTACTAAAAGGACAAACCTAGCTAATCACCTCAGCAGTACCTAAAGGCTAAGGAATTTAATGATCAGCCAGTGTTCCTGAACATAAGCTGATGTGGAAAGTGAGCTTGTATTAATACTGGTGAACACGTCATAAAGCTCCACTGTGCTAGCTTTTACTGTCACAAAGTCCCTAAGTATTAACTGCCCTGATTACCTTAGAAGCACGATCATTTCAACAACAGCAATTTTCATTTCTAATGCATCTCCAGTGTTGTAAAAAAATCACTTCACAAGAGTGTTATCAGACAAAAAAAAAATCCCAAGGGAAACATTTGGACAGGTGACTCACAAGCTCAGTGAAAGAAGGAAATTTTCAGGAGTATCTGGAAAGGGGTAGAAAGAGTTCAGAGCCTAGACAGATAAAGGCACAGTCCTCAATATTTGGACAATAATGATGGGTAATATAATACACAAGGTTAGAACTGAGAAGGTAATGTCAGGTTGGAGATAGAGATGTGCAAATCATAAGCAATTTGAAAATAAGGATGAGAATTTCAAAATCAGGGCATGGGAAGCATTTCAGACAGTGAGTAAAAGGGCAGGGATGTACAGGACTTGGTGAGACTTACAATGCTGCAGGCAATGGTTGATTTCAAGTATGAGTTCATGTTTATAGATGGAGGACAACAGGATTGTTATCTCCTTATTCTATGTGAATTATGGCTGAACTAGATTCGTCTCACTCTGTGAGTGAATTGGACATAGCCTGTATAAAGTTTTCATTAAACTCTTTATTTACAGCTATATACAACCAAAACCTCATCATACACAATATGCTTTATCCATTTTATTCTCCAGAGCTTCTAACCAGCCCTACACATACCTCAATGTTCATTCAGTGTCATTAACATAAATATTAACACATACCTCTACATCTTCGCCCCCCTCCCCAGTGTAATCCCAAGAATTAATAAATTACAATTAAACCACTTTCATCTCTTTCTAAAGCCCTCACAGTTAGAGCCTGTCTGATATCATTATGAATCTTTGTATTCTGGTTATCACTATTTCTAGTTCTTGCTATTTCTAGCCAACACTCAGTGCTTAAATTTGAGTGCCATTCATTGAAATGGTGATGCAAAGTTCGTCTTGTCATTCCACTTGTTGTAATATTGGAATTTTTCCTTGTGGCTTCTAAAAATATTACAGCTTTCCTGTGTCTTCTGAAGACTTCCAAGATGTCTGGATGAGAAACAATTGTAGTTATTGCAATTGCTCAATGGCCGTACCTTTAGCCTAGTGGTCTCTTATCTACACTTTCCATCCAGGTATTAACATGAAAAGAGTCTTTGTTCAATGCCAAAAATTGTAGCATCTGGGCTGTTATCTCTTTGAGATTTTTCCTTTTGCCTTACTTGACCATGATCGTCTAAGGTGCTGTGGCGTCTGATCTTAAATTGTAAAGGAAGGAACAAAAACAGAAGTTGCTGGAAAAGCTCAGCAGGTCTGGCAGCATCTGAGGAGAAAAAATCAGAGTTAATGTTTTGCGTTTGGTGACCCTTCCCCAGTTCTGAGGAAGAGTCACCGGACCCGAAACGTTAACTCTGATTTTTCCTTCACAGATGCTGCCAGACCTGCTGAATTTTTCCAGCAACTTCTGATTTTGTTCCTGATTTACAGCATCCAGAGTTCTTTCAGTTTTTATTTTGTAAAGAAGGAAGTTGAGTCTTTAGCTATCTCCCTATTCACAATTCTGTAGGTGAAAATCATGGCTTAATGGTTTTGCCCTGTAATTCAGTAACACCAACCTTACATGGTTATTCTTCGTTGTAAGCAACTCAATGGATTTTAAGCCTGTCTCCACTTCCCTATCAGCTTGAAGGTAGAGTGGCTAACTGGTCTCATATTGAAATCCATATTCTTCAGCAAATTGTCTGAAATGTTCATTCGTGAATTGTGGATCAGTATCCACGATCATGTTGTCCAGAATATTGTTAAAGAAAGAGGAAATATTTGCAGAAGAGCCAGAAGGAATACCAAGGCCAGAAGACAGCATATCTATATTGCTGTCATCAAGATGATGTCAATGACTACCAATGAGATGAGAGAATGCCTGAAAGCACATTTGGGTCATTTCAGACCCTGTGATAGGTTACAATGGACCTCAACTCTCAACTGAAATAATCATAAAGGACTGAGAAGTTCAACATCACATGCCATCTCCACAGTGTCCCCAGTCAAAGAGAAAGGCTGAAGCATCAATGAAAATTACTAAAGGAATTACAAAGAAACCAAGCAAATCCAGCACAGACTGATACAAGGTAATCCTGGAGTGGAGAAATATACATACTGGTGGCATTTAAAGATTAATGTCATACCACACCCACTGCTCTTCCAGTAGCAAAAAAAAAAGAGGCCAGAAGTAGTATCAAGAGTTAAAGATTAATGTCATACCACACCCACTGCTCTTCCAGTAGCAAAAAAAAAATGAGGCCAGAAGTAGTATCAAGCAAGGGTAACAAAATCAAAGCGAAATTACAGAAATTCAAGTCTCACTTTGATAAAACTGCCCAGTCAATGCCAGACTGAGCATTGGAGAGCCGGTCAGAGTACAAATATTCAGCATTCTCAACAGTCAGCTCACATGGCAAATTGGAACCTGTTTAAAACAGTTGTTACCTTGATCATATGTCATGAAGGTGAATGATCAGTTACATTGTCGTAAGCATAGGCACATATACATGCCTAAAGAAACTGCTCCTTCACTTCAGACTGCTGATCAGAAAGGTTTGATCTCAACACTTATGATGGAGTACAGAACAATCATTAGTCTCAGAGGTCCACCTCTCCACAACAACAGAAACAGATCAGCAACAAGTTACCATAGTAATTGCCCTCACCATGGAATGACACTTCCTGGGGAAGGGTTATTACCTTAACTTTCAGTTACCAAAGAGCCAATGACAATGTATCTGTGTTCAATTAGAAAACTTGTGTGAATTAATGGTTAAGTAAAATGAATGTGCTGAGACTAATGAAAGTGGGACTGACTAGAATTAACACAGTTTTGTTAATGAATGATAATTTTCCTTGTTGACCATTGGGTAACTTTGGCAACATGCAGCTTTATGTAAAGGAGAATGTTTGCAATAATACATAGTGTGTTATCTAGCTGCTGTTGTTATTTGACCTCTTCCGCTGCTGTAATGCTTTCATTTTGCGATAGATCTTAAACACAATGCCCGAAACAAATATTTGTTGATGGTAGCAAACGTCTTTGGTGTTTAAGTGCTCATGACATAAACATGACACGTCAAAATAAGAACTTCAATTGCTTTTGAGATTCCTGGTCCTCATAATGTTTATTGTACCTTTGTTCTGCATATCATTTTGCCTAAATGACTACTGTTGACTTTTTGGAGAACATCTTCAGTTAAAGCTTTTGGGATTCTAGTCTATCATTGAATAGTAGAAGATCATTTATGTGTGTCCGTTGCTCATAAAATTGTATTAGTACCTGTTTGCTCAGGAGATATACAGGCCACCCATTCTGACAGTGTGCGCTGACCTAAATACATTTTGTGTCTTCCAGGTGAATTTCTGCAATATCTGTGATTTTGTTCCCTAAGGCAGGTAGGCTTTTTGCTATAGTCGAAGAATATGCTTCCATCTCAGAAAGGAGAACTAAGCCTTTCTTTGCAACTTAATCAACTGTGCTTTCGACAGAGTGTCTGCCCCATTGTCATCTTGTGACACTTCACTGACTTTCTGTATAAAACCTTAATGTAAGTGCTCTTCTCTGATGAACAGAGAAATTTGCTGTTTGTGCAAGATTTACAGAATTTCATTAATTTAGTTTACTTTATGTCAGAGAATTGTGGTGATCTGACCCCTGACTTTGAGGATTGTGCCTCCCAAACCTTGCAGCTTGAATTTGGATGGCTGAATTTTGAATTCTTTAAGCCATTCAAAGTGATCTGCTAAGTCTCCTGTTTCGAGGTTAAATTCTGCCTGGAATATTTTGTCTTACTGTTCTCCTGACCAGAACTTCTTATCTTCATCTTTTCTTTGTCTTGCTGAGGAAATCTTCAGTTTCAATGTCTTAGCTTTTGATTTCCATAATTCTGCTATTGTTGAAAACTCGTCCCAGCCACCCTTCATAAAATGGATGGTTGGGCTTACAAAATTGTTTCAAATGTGCTGGCTTGACAAACAGAAAGCATTCTGATCTCTCTCTTAGATATCTGACTCTGTATCTCTCCCCAACTGTAACCTCAAAAAAATGTTAAATTTCTTACAATGTCCTTATGACTTTTTGTGATCTAGTCGTCTATTTTTCTAGTTGAGGTTCAATACTCCGTACTTGAAAGTCTATCTGCCTGCGCTTCAGCCCAACTTATACTTGCGCTGCCAATTTCCTACATTCTCCATTAACATAAATATTACATCTTACCTCCATAGGAGGCAGCCAGGAGAACACTGGTGGCCCACCACCTCCTTTTTAAGGGCCATTAACAATGGGTAGTAAATGTTGTCCTTGCCAGCAATGCCAATAGTCCAAAAATAGATGGAGTCACAGAGTCATTAAGTCAACGAGGTGTTGATGGGGGTGAATGTTTATACTTAACTCTGCCAGAATCAGTAACTTAGGAAGGGGAAGAAGATAAAAGGAGATCAAATTAGGAAGGAAAAACAATCTCAAAGTTATGTTTAATTCTGGCGTCGAATCGAATATGATTTTATAATTAGGCTTGCAGCTTTTTCTGAACTGCTTCAAACTATTCAGTGCCTTCATTACAAGAGCTGGCAAAACCAAATGTATTTTTAAATTAGCTTACTTATCAATTCTCAGAAATCGTTCTGTGGTCTTGGCGATTGCAACATGGGGCTACCAAAGGACTATTTCCATCACATCTGTGATAGATTTTTCTTTCAGAATAGCTTTACCAAGTCACAAGATGTAAATACTTCCTATTATTTTTGTGTAGCCTGCAGATTTACATTTTCAAAGTACTGTATTATAACACGATACTTCCCAAATAAATCATAAAGCTGACACACAGGAAATGAATCTTGAACTGCACATTGTAAAATCGTACCAAATACATGCTGATAATATGTATTGATTTTATATTAATTGTTTATAAAACCTCTTGCACAATGTAAAACTGCATGGAGTTTATAAGCTACAGAGAAGCTAAATGTTCTTGTCAATGAAGAAAATAAGGTATTCTGGATATTATAACATAGTACATTAATCTTACCCTTCTTCTTAATTCCTTAAATTGTGACTGTAAGATAATAATAGGAAATACTGTCTGCATATTCAATGGGTTAGTTCAATGCAAGTTGCATGATGACCTATATTCCCCATGTGAATTGATCAGATGGCTTCTGCGTGACAATCATGAATAAGTTAAGGTCAGCACTATAAATTAACTTTAAATCATATCCCTCTTGTCTATTTATATGCCCAGTTTAATGCTTACGGTAAAAAGACAAAATGATGTATTGAATGATCCAACATAGTTTAGTTCCATTGCAGGAAGGGATGTTGAGAGGCAGCAATAATACAGGCTAGAAGTATTCTCTTCGAAACATTCTTTTGCAGCGGAATAATTTTAATTGTTTAATCATTAATATTGTTCCTGTTAAAGGTGAAAAATATTTGATTGTGCTCCTGTGAAAGGCCTTGTTTCAGAACATCACAAGTGTGAGTCCAAGTATCTGTTGAACATGGATGGTCATTTTGCACAGAGTGTGCACCTGCTATTGGAATCGTCCCTTGCTGCTCTATCATTTTGCTGTTTTGAAGAACACACGGTTCATAAGGCTCAGCATGTAAACCACTAGCTGGCCTCAGCTGGACTAATTGGATGGTGCGTTCCCTTCAGCTGGCATGGGCACAATAGACTAACTGGTTTCTTCTGCGCTGTATCATTCTATGATTGAAATAAATTATGGTTCATGAAGAGTGGATAACAGTGAGTCAAGCTCTGCAAGATCCGTCTTAATACACAGAACTCATTCTGAGAGCGGGTCACCAGACCCGAAATCTTAACTGTGATATGTGTCCACAGATGCTGCCAGACCTGCTAAGCTTTTCCAGCAATTTCTGTTTTTGTTTGTGGCACAAAATAATAAAACTGCCATTTAATTTCTGACAACGTATTCACTTTAAGAATGAAGCCCACTCTCTGAGTTAAATTTTGACTTTGTGCAATGATATGAAAGTTGACATTAGTTTTATATCTTTAGAATTTTGCTTCTATCACTTTCAGAGCACCGTGGACTAGGATTAGTGGTCAATATGGAGGAGGACACCATCTAAATCATTCTGATTTACCGGGAAAGTAAATAATAGTTACAGTATTCAGGATTGACACATTGAAGTGTGCCTCAATCCACTCTTCGCCCCTCCTAAAGGATACTGACTTGTGGCAGGATTCACTTTTACATCTAGGATAGAATCCTGGATTTCTTTGGGAAAGATCCTAAGCGGAACTGGAAACTTCAACTAACTGAAAGGGAAACTGAATCTTCAAGTTCATAGGAAAGCTAAAAATGAAAGAGAAATTGTAAATTTCAAGTTGCTGGAAAAGCTGAAACCAGTTAATGAGGCACAATGTCACTTCAGCTCAGAGATTCCAGTGGTGCAGTTCAGGCAGGATGAAGCAGAATGGATCAAGCTGGACCTGAGTGTTGGGAATAGTCAAATTCTTGATTGCAGAAGCTGAAGATAACCTTGATGGAGGGACAGCAGGACCCACATGAACAAACTTGAGGAGGTCCTGCAGATGTGTGCTATTTTGGAGAAGACCATGACTATGGAACTTGCGTTGGTTAAGCGTTACTATTGGCTGTGAATCAGGCTAAATCCTTGAAGAAAGGAAGCTGGAATTTCTATTGGAAAAAGTTCTGAACTTTGAAAGACTTGGTGCCTGAAATTAATACTGAATAGATATACTGAATTGTCCTGATTACATCTTCAAGGTCTGTCTTTGTATGTGTTCATAAATATGTAATTTACAGTTTATTTTATCAGCTGCTATTCACCAGTTTCATTTAAGTTTAATTTGTGTTGATTTTGGTTTGATTGTTACAATGAAAGTTTCATAATGTGAAATCTTATTCACCGCATTTCTCCACTGGGATTCTTTGGAAAGTTTGGTTTTTGCTTACTGGGCTGATTTCTGGGATGGCAGGACTGATATATGAAGTGAGATTGGCTCAGTTAAGACTATATTTTTTGGGGTTTACAGGAATGAGGAGGAATCTGATAAAAACCTATGAAATTCTAACAGCACTAAACAGGGTAGATGCAGGAAGGATGTTTCCAGTGACCAGGGAATCCAGAACCATGGGTCACAGTTTAAGGATATGGTTTAGGCCTTTTAGGATTGAGATGAAGGGACATTTCTTCGCTCAAAGAGTGTTGAGCCTGTGAAACTGTAAGCCACAGAAAGTGGTTGAGGCCAAAACATTAAATGTTTCCAAGGAGTTGCATATAGTTCTTAGGGCTAAAGGGATCAAAGTGTATGGGGAAGTGGCAACAGAATTGGATGATCAGCCATGATCATATTGAATGATGCAGCAGGCTTAAAAGGGCCAAGTGGCCTAGTCCTGCTGCTATTTTCTATGCTTCCATGTTCTTATTATTGGTCTCTTTGGGATTGTAACGCACTTCAGCTACGAAAATAGAACCTTCCAATATAAAGGTATGACGCAGCACAACAAACAATGCAGTCCATGTTTGTGTTATTGTGTAAGCAGGTCAGAGGTGTTTTGCTGCCCAGCCTGGTTGCCGAAGACTTGGCTCATTTGTTGCCTGCAAACACTTTCCTTGAATAAATAATTGGATCATAATATCCATTTGGCCCATTTTAATTCATGTGTCATCCAGAATACAAACGTTACAGCATCTCTATATTCAGCTGAACAAGGACCTTGGTTTTAGAATCTGGTCTGAAGGTAACACTCCCTTTGCATTGTACTGGAACATGGAATACTGGCTCTAACTGGAGTGAGACTCAAGCCCATAACCTTCTAAACTATTGGTAACAATGCGAGCAACTCTGTCAAGCAAAAGTACAAGTTAAATTTCAAAAGCCCTGTCCCTGGCTCCAGTCCCTAGTTGATGGTCAGTCAGTAAAGGATCTAAACCCACCATAGGGCCTTCCTTTTAGACTGCACAAATAGATATGCTTCTTTTGCTTTTACAAAGTCATTTTTTTGTATGTTTCTGGCAGCCCCGCAGCAAATATTCATACACTTCCGCCTTCAAAATTGTAATGCATATTATTAATATCCTTTAGAGATTGAAACCTGCTATTGTTACCCAGCCCAGACTACGTGATTACAGCTGCACAGCAATGTAGCAGACTCATAACTGCCTTCTATAGTAGCCCAGCAAGCTGCTCATGGGCCAGTTAGGAATGGGCTATAAACACTGGCCTTGCCAGCGATGCCCACATCCTATGGAGATGGCTTGTCCTAAGACAATGTCAGCTATCTGAAAGAAAACAGTTGCAGAATTTATTTTTCATTATAATAGACGCATTACAGGTAGTTCTGCAAAAATGCGTGTTTCGTTAACGCGAGTTGGCTGAAACGTGATTGATGAATAGTGGACACTGTTTGGATAACGTGAACTTTCTGCTGTACAGGTAAAGCAATTATCTATAGTGATTTCCCTATAACGTGATTTTCTATGGCGATGTTCTATAGCGCAAGTTCACACAAGAACGCAACTATCACTTTATAGGAGAACTACCTGTATGGTTTTGGAGTAGATTTGTATGCCTACCTTGTATGTACTACCTGTATGCCAGAAAATTGACAAATAAAGTAATCTGATAGACTAAGGATCCGGGGATCCCAGCTGGAAAATCTATGCTACAAAGAATGGGCAAAGACCCATGGTAGAACTGCAAAAACACATGCATTGAAGTAGACTGCTCTGCCACTTTTGTCCTTTCTGATAGATGAAGGAAGTTGTTGGACATCAAAATATTTGTTGTAAACATCTATGAGTAACTGGCTTCTATTTCTTGGAGTCTCAGAAGAATGTAAATAAGCAGATGCAGAGCAATTCAGCTCACTGAAGTTAAGAATGAGAGACTATGAACTGTACTATCATGTCACTGACCCACTTCCCCATGTGTACTATAATTACCTATCAGTGAATAAGCTGTCTGAGCAATTAGTGTTCCTCAAAAAAAAACACACTTGTATCACTTTGGCAGTTCTGCATAAACTACAATACAGCATTAGCGCCATGAGTAAGAATTGAAAACTAATTGCCTTTTCAAACGTCAGAACTTTGTTGTAAATTTAAATCAGTCCAGAAAGATTTTATTTCCCAGAACAAGTAACGTTCCTGCACCAGCTTTAGGCTGTCTGTTTGTGGAACTGCAGGAGATGGGGGAGATACCAAACAAGTATTTTGCATCCAAGTAAAAACTGAAGGAAGGGTCACCGGACTCAAAACGTTAACTCTGTTTCTTCCTTCACAGATGCTGCCAGACCTGCTGAGCTTTTCCAGCAAATTTGTTTTTGTTTGTGAGTACTTTACATCAGTGTTTACTGTGGAGAAGGTTATGGAAGACAGAGAACGTGGGGAAATAAATAGAGACATCTTGAAAAATGTCCATATTACAGAGGAGGAGTTGCTGGACGTTTTAAAACACATAAATGTGGACAAATCCCTGGGACCTGATTAGGTGTACCCTAGAATTCTGTGGGAAGCTAGCAAAGTGATTGCTGGGCCCCTTGCTGAGATATTTGTGATATCAATAGCCAGAGGTGAAGTACCAGAAGAGTGTCTGGTTGGCTAACGTGGTGCCAGTATTTAAGAAAGGTGGTAAGAAAAGGCCAGGGAACTATAGACCAATGAGCCTGACATTGCTGGTGGGCAAGTTGTTGGATGGAATCCTGAAGGACAGAATTTACATGTATTTGGAAAGGCAAGAACTAATTAGGGATAGTCAACATGGCTTTGTACGTGGGAAATTGTGTCTCACAAGCTTGATGGAGCTTTTTTGAAGAAGTAACGAAAAGGATTGATGAGGGCAGAGCAGCGGACGTGATCTATATGGACTTCAGTGAGGCGTTTGACAAGGTTCATCATGGCAGACTGGTTAACAAGGTTAGATCACATGGAATAGGGAGAACTAGCCATTTGGATACTGAACTGGCCCAAAGGTAGAAGACAGAGGGTGGTGGTAAAGGGTTGCTTTTCAGACTGAAGTCTTGTGACCAGGGGTGTGCTGCAAGGATCGACGCTGGGTCCAATGCTTTTCATCGTTTATAGAAATGATTTGGATGTGAACATGGGAGAAATGGTTAGTAAGTTTACAGATGACACCAAAATTGGAGGTGTAGGGACAGTGAAGAAGGTTATCTCAGACTACAATGGAATCTTGATCAGATGGGCCAATGGGCCGAGGAGTAGCAAATAGAGTTTGATTTAGATAAATGTGAGGTGCTGCATTTTGGAAAGGCAAATCAGGGCAGGCCTTATATACTTAATTGTAAGGTCCTGGGGAGTGTTGCTGAACAAAGAGACCTTGGAGTGCAGGTTCATATTTCCTTTAAAGTGGAGTCACAGGTAGATAGGATAGTGAAGAAGAAGTTTGGTATGCTTGTCTTTATTGGTCAGAACACTGAGTATACAAGTTGGGAGGTCATGTTGAGACTGTACAGAACATTAGTTCAGCTTATTTTGGATTACTTTGAGAAATTCTGCCCTCCCTGCTATTGGAAGGATGCTGTGAAACTTGGAAGAGTTCAGAAAAGATTTACAAGGATGTTGCCAGGTGGGAGGGCTTGAGCTATAGAGAGAGGCTGAATAGGCTGGGACTATTTTTGCTGGAGTATGGAGGCTGAGGGTTGATGTTATAGCTGTTTATATAATCATGAGGGGCATGGAAAGGGTGAGTAGGCAAAGTCTCTTCCCCAAGGTGGGGGAATCAAAAACTAGAGGGCATAGGTTTAAGATGAGAAGTGAAAGATTTAAAAGGGACCTAAGGGGCAACTTTTTCATGCAGAGGGTGGTGTATGTATGGAACGAGCTGCCACAGGAAGTGGTAGAGGCTGGTATAATTACAACATTTAAAAGGCATCTGGATGGGTATATGAATAGGAAGGATTTAGAAAGATATGGGCCAAATGCTGGCAAATGGGACTAGATTAATTTAGGATATCTGGTCGGCATGGATGATTTAGACCGAAGGGTCTGTAATTTTTCTGGGTGGTTGCTGTCATTCAGATATCTCATAAATAGGATGAGTCAGATTGGTTTAGGAAATAGCATTTTCACTAACTCTAGGATTTTTTAGGCAAAGTTGAGGTAATCAGGTAGCAACTTGCACTTCACATAGCAAGTGTCGAAATTTGTCAGATTTGTCACAGGAAGTCACATTGCAACAAATCATTTTCCCTTCCCATCAGTACTTGCTTGCTTGCCAATCCTGACTGCTTGTTAATGCATCCAATAGCTTTCTGCTTAATGCAGAGAAAAAAAGAAAGAAGACTCACATAAAATGGAATAATAGATGGAGTTACTCTCAGACTAAAGTGTTACTGCGTATTTCATTGCTATCCCTAAGGCAGGGAACCAAAGAGATTCCCACTCACCCCTTTACATTGGAGTACATAATGCTCAGGCTAAAAGAATAACCAATATAATAACCTTGGAGGATATAGGAATAGTTAGAAACAACAAATAAATGTCTCTGAATCTTGCACAGGATAAGAACCCTGCCCTCAGGAACAGCTGAAACAAACTGCAGAAGGATAATGCCCAGAGAGAATAGGAATGAAACAAACAGTTGAGGTAGATCAGAGGTTTAAGAGGAGGGATGATGTGGAGGTGCTGGACAAAGTCAGAAATCACATGACACCGGGTTATAGTCCAACACGTTTATATGAAATCACAAGCTTTCGGAGTCTCGCTCCTTTATCAGGTGAAGTATGTTCTAAAAATCCATGCATCAATGAAATGTCAATGAATAAAATGCTACTCTTTGTATTTTTTTATATCATGATGGGCTGTATTCCCTGTAAATTTTTTCTGTGCCTCTGATTTAAGTGTGAAATCTCAAAATTAAATACTTTCTACTTACACAAGAATGCTGCTTCAACATACACTGAATCAATGTCTATGTGTCAGTCATAGCTCAGTAGACACGCTCTCACCTCACAGTCAAAAGGCTGATGGTTCGTATTTCCACTCCAGGGATTTGAGCACATAATCTAAGGCTCATATCTGGTGCAGTCCCTGGAGAGTGCCGCATTGTCAGAGGTTGAGTTGAGGTGTTAAACTAAAATACCATCTGCTCTCTCAGACTGATATAAAATATCCTCGGACACTTTTTCAAAGAAGATCAGGGTAGTTCCCTTCAGTGTCCTGGCCATTATTTGTCCTTTAACCAAAATCTAATACAGATTATTTTCTCATAACCTGATAGCTATATATGGATTTTTGCTGAGCACAAATTCATTGCCATATAAGATCATAAGACATAAGGACAGAAGAACGCAATTTCCTACATTGTAATAGTAACTGAACTTTATGAATGTATTTTATTGGCAATAAAGCAAATTTGGGCATCCTGAGGTTGTGAGAGACGTTATATAGATGCACATATTTCTTTCTTTTTTGCTCCTAATACTTATTTTGTTATGATCAAAACTGATAATGTCCCACAACTGCTATGTGTCAGCTTTGTTGATGATATTCCTGCAGGAGTTCTGTTTAAACCATTACAATAGTTGAGTCTGCAGCTCAGACCCCACGTGTAGTTTGGATTCTCACAGCTGAGAAGATGACCACTGCCCAATTGGTAATCAGTATTTAATACTAAACAGAAATAGAAACTGGAAAAGCATCAGTTTATGGTCAAAAGTTTAAAGGATATTCAACAAGATAATATAATTAGATTAATAAAATTAATTATAAAATGAAAATAAAATAATTAAAAATAAAATCTATAATTTGCAAATAAATCACAAATAAATTGTTATAATTAAACTGTGAAAGTAGGTTCCTGTGGTCAACAAATTGAGTAAATGTACATTTAGCACCTGTTGGTCCATTGTCGAATTTGTTCCATTGAAGGTTCTTCCTGATTCTACTCCACTGTCACAAAGCAGTAAACTGGATTCTTACTGGAGAGCACACCATGGTGTGCATTTCCTTCAGGGTTTGTGCCAAGTCAGGGGACGTAGCCACTGACAATAAATTACATTTATTGGCATTTTACCAGTAGTTAAAACTCCACAATCTGAAAGGAGGATGGTTCTGTCAGCATATTGAGTGGTGCCTTGCCTTATGCTTCCTCACAATAACCAGAAGCCCCTGCTGGTGCACAGCCATTGGCTAACATGATCCTTAAAAGTATGAATTTGCAGGGATTCACTTTTTCTGATGGGAAAGGTACAACTCTTTAGGGAAGGGTAAAAGCAAAATCCCTGCAATACTAGATTTGTAAATTCGTTGGGGGAGTGGGGTGGAATGGAAGGGGAGAGAACCTGTGTTCACAAGCCAATTCATTGCTGGGAAACAAAGGCAAAATGCTGCAGATGCTTGAAATCTGCAACAAAAACAGAAAGTGCAGGAAAAACTCAGAAGGTCTGGCAGCATCTGCGAGGATGAATCAGAATCAATACTCTGAGTCGGATCTGACTCTTCTTCAGAAGACTGAAGAGAGAGGTAGAAAAGTGATGGGTGTTGGTTGAAAAAGCTGGGGAAAAACAAGTGAAACAGAAGGAGAGATCAGGGGAAAGTTAGAGGACAAGAAAGATTAGAGATCACAGGCATCATAGAGCAATGGGAAAGGGAGTGGTAATAAACTGAATAGGTGTCAGTAGCAGGATATCGGTCAACTCTTCTGAAAGCAAAACCAAAGTAATGAGATATTGGCGGGGATAGTTTGGGTTGTCAAAAGGGCAGGAAACAAAGTAGAGGTAGAATTCATGGTCTGAGGTTGTCGAGCTGACCATTGAATCCTGAAAGCTGTAAGGTGCCGAAGCAGTAAATGAAGGCAGTGAGGAAGAAGAAGATAAAAGGGTTAGTGTCACATTTCCTGTGAATGCATTGAAGTACCATTGGTGAGGGATAAGTTGTTGGGCGTGATGATGCAGTGGACCAGCATGTCATGGAGGGAACAGTCCCTTCAGAATGCTGACAGGGGGAAGGGAGGGCGAGATGTATTTGGTGCTGGCATCATACTGGATGTGGTGGAAATGGCAGAGGATGATGCCTTAAATATGGAGGTGAGTGGCTGAGAAAGGGAGACCTACCAGGACACTTTAGGTCTGGGAGCAGGACGAAAAGGTAAGGGCAGAAGTGATGGAAATGGACTGGACACAGCTGAGGCCGTTGTCCACCCCAATGGCGGGAATTCTCAGTTGAGCGAAAAGGAAAATACGTCAACAGCACCATGCTGGAAGGCCGCATCATCAGAACAAACACGGTAGAGATGGAGGAATTGAGGGAATGGAGCAAGGTCTCCAGCACCAGGATTTCTTTGTTTGATTTAAGCTAGAGGAGAAATTGTTGAAAGTAAGAACAAACTCAGACAGGCGGAGAAGGGCAGTGGTGGCTAGAGATTATTTCAGCCTCTGTTCAAGGAAGCAGTGGAGAGTCCTCAGGTCATTCTCCCAAGGGGATGGAGCTGGAGAAGAATTGGTCCAGAGAAAAAAGGAGGTAGTTGGAGCCAGGAAACTGGGAGTCGATGAAATGCCATGGGGACACCACAAGAGACATGAACGTTAACTCAGGGACCAGATAATAGAAGAAAAATAAGTAAGGTAGGAAGAAATCAGTTCAATGTGGCAGGAACAGATTGTAGGATATTGCTGGTCAGATTAGCATTTGTTGCCCTGTAATAATTGCCCAGAGGGCAGTTAAGGGCCAACCACATTGCTATAGGTATGGAGTTGCGTGTAGCCAAACCAGGTAAGGATGGCAGTTTCCTTCCCTAAAGGCCATTAGTGAACCAGATGGGCTTTTACAACAACCAAAACAGCTTTGTCGCCTGGCCTGCTGGGGATTTCTGGCATTTGCAGGACTTTACTTTTGCTGTTGTCATCTCCTCAGGAAGTTCTAGTTTTCCTGCTTCCTTTCAGAAAGCACAAGAGCCAGAAGTGAATATCCTCAGGCACATTCATACTAATCAGGAAGAAGCTGAATCAGCTGTTGCATGCAGTGCAAATGGGCTTCTGCCAAATAATCCAAAATCACATGACTGATAGAACAGGAAATCTGTTAAAACTTGTTGGTGCAGAAATACAATCTCTTAAGCCTCAATGGGTGGTGCGCTCATCTCTGAGTAGGTGGGTTATGGGTTCATAATCCAGCACAAAAATCTAGGCTGTTCCTAAGGTTTCTTACGGATGGAGTACTTCTGACAGACAGATGGTGCAAGAGGAAACCAGGCACCAGTCTTTTACCTTAATACCTGATTTATTTAGAGAAAGTGACATTACAAATCTCTAAATAAAAACCGAAAGAACTGCAAATGTTGGAAATCAGAACCAAAAACGGAAATTGCTGGAAACACTTAGCAGGTCTGGCAGCGTCTGTGGAGGGAAATCAGAGTTAACGTTTCGGATGCAGTGACCCTTCCTCAGAACAATTACAAATCTATGCCTCCTCCCTGGCCAATACACAATGCCCTAGAAGCCTCTCTTTCTAGATTTTTGATTCAATTTTTATTTCATTTTGATTTTTATTTCAAAAAAATATAGATGGTGTGGTGGGATTTGAATTTAATTCTTCCAGCTTTCTAGATTACTTGTCTGGTAGTTTTACCACTAGGTTATTGTACCTGAATATCTACTGCACCTTATACTCACAGGAGGTCTTATATCCAAGTACTAGTCAGGTATAAGCGTCCTTCATGTTTTAGATCAGGGGTTTTAAAACTTGTATGTTGTTGCAAGTGTCTCCTTCTATGTGCCCAAGGTAATTCATCAATCAATGTCTTCTACCTGTATTTATTTAACCTTGATGCTAAATTAACACATTGTTCACAGTGTACAGTTAGTGATGCTGTCTTTTGAATGAGATATAAAACCGTCCACATCTGGCCATATAAAGGGTCCATGGCAGTACTAAAAAAATGGTATTCTGGCCAATATTCAGCACTTGGTCAACATCAAAATCCATTACCTGACCAAAATCTGGTTATTGTTTGTGGGATCTTTCTAAATTGTCTCCATAGACAAATTGCAGGGATGGCCCAGGGACACAGGAGTGGACGGACAGTTTAAGGTGCAGTCATGTATTGTCTTCTGGGACCCAGCCTAAAGTTTGACTTTGGAGACAAAATTGATAGAGATACAACCGACAGCATTGGCAGCGGCTCTCAATCTGTGCAGGGCCATACCATGCCTCAATGGTTGGTTCGGCAGGAAACCACAAATGATGCAGCTGGGAGTGTTCACCCCACTGAGCAGGGAGATGGAGCAGTTTCCGGTGAGAAAGAAATATCCTGTAGGCTATTGAATTTCCCTGAAGTTCATAAAGCGCTTCATGAGGTTGTGAAAGGAGCTAAAGAAATCCAAGTTCTTTCTTTTCTGTCTTCAGTTTTTTCTTCAGCTATTCCACTAAAGCAATGTACCCAAACTGAGGCTGGATTTTATGGCTGCAAATTCGCCCCCTGCCACCCAACCAACAGATAAAAAGTACCATACGATGATGCCAAGTCATCTCACCTGTGTCAGAAATTAACGAAGGGAAAGAGAAGTGCTTTGTTTTGAAATCACCAATTAATGAGCTATCAAACTTGTTAAAAAGGATTCGCACCGAATTTTTCATTGCCCAGTGCATCTGTTGGGTGTCAGATGGGAAATACTGTAGGTATTTGTAAAGGGTGGAAGAAATGACTTTCCACCAGGATCATGGCCCTGTGCAGCGGTAGATCTTATTGATGTGGTGATAACATTTATGAGCACAATTTTGCCTGCCATATGGAATAAAGACAGATTCAGAGAGCCCTAGCTGTTCAAGACCTAACCCCTCCGCCACTTGGCCATCCCAGCCTGGACTTTGTATTGCTTAAACCCACCATCCCATCGGGAGGCTGCTAATCACCTGAAACTCGATTTGGTGATCTGTGTTGGTGGGAGCAAGAGCAAGTGAACACTCATGGTCCATTCTGATTCCTTCACTTCCTAATGAAAGCAATAAAAGCAAACTGTTATTGTCAACCCTTTCTGCTCGGAAGCTCCAGCTTACAAATAAATCTCATTAAAAACCTGCGCTAAGGCCTTTTTGGCTTGTAATTTTGATGCTGTGGTGTCCCTCAAAAATGAGAAAGGATTTTCCAGTCTGATGCTTTTTGTTTGACCCAAATTTAAGATCTTTCATGTGTTGTCCTAGCAGTCCAAGGGGCACAAGTGATTCACCTACACCGCCCCTACCCCACCAACCTTTCATGTCACCCTGACTCCCACAACACTTTCCGTATTTAACAAAAATGAGAACTACTGCCAATATTGCCAACATTGCTGGTGTAGTCATCAATGCAGAGTCGGGGTCTATTGTGGATCAGCCTTTTTGGAGTTGAAGGAGAGCTGTTTCATTTAAAGCAACTATTCAGGGAGTTTGGCCACGTCACTGTGGAAATGATTAGCTTAAACGGTTGGATCAACAATTTTTGCATTAAGTAAAAACAGCTGATGCCTTGCACTGTTCTAAGCACCCTTTCTGTTTGGCTGTTCAGGGATGGTGGACTTGCAAATACCTGTGAACTTGGAATCAGGATGTTAGCAGCCCTCGCAGATGGGCTGAATGGTAGGAAGGCTGGTAAAATCAGCTCTGGAGGGAAGCAGGAAATGCAGTTCAAGGTGAGTCTGAGCTCTCCCGGGACGAGGCTTGCAGAGCCAGTGAGTGGTTAGGGGCCTGCAGTGGACAGGGTGGGGAGGGGCGTGTGGAAAGGCAATATGGGGGTGGGGACAAGCATGGACTGGCTTCTGATGAGCACTGAGTACCGAGATGTGAGGCTACCCCTGGCCTGATCACCTGGCTGCCAGCTTTTGCTGGGCACTTAATGAGGGCCTTATCCAGCGTATGAAAAATTCCTGTGGAAGTGGGAGCATGTCCTTATGCGGCTATTTCAGGGCTTCAACTGGCCCATTGGAGATCGGATTTCTCGATGCCTTCAACTCTGACAGTGTTATGTCTAAATTTGGACATGTGAACTGACTTCCTCTCGTCCCACTAACCCAAGTGGTTGCAATACATATTTAAATTAAAAATATCTTTATCAATAAGGTTGTTACAAACTAGGCTACCCATTTCTGAATACAAATCCAGAAACCTGGTGGATTTGTAGAAATACAACCAGGTTTCATTAATAAACAATAAAGCTATAAATTTATTGTAAAACAGTTGTATTCAATAAAGTTTCAAAACTTACACTGTTTGGATGATGACAAGATAATTGCATATCTTTCTTAATAAGATAACATGTGACTAGCCAGACAGATACGGACATGGCAGTGAAAGAAAAATTAAAGAAGTTTTCCTTGTCACGTTTATTTTTAGTGAAAAGAAATTTTGGCCAAATAATTGCTAATTTTGGAAAAAATGGATAAGATCATAGAATCATAGAATCCTACAGACCATTGTTGCTAGTCACATGCAGCTGTCTCTGAGATCGCCTCAGTTGCTATTCATTTCTGAGATGTCTAAAGGAAGTCAGCTAGAAGCTTTTCAGGAGATCTCCCAGTTTCTAGCTCTCACACTTGATTCATAGAATTTCTTTTTTCCAAACAGATGGGAGAGGATGAGCTGGGGGACTTATGTCAGCAGGCCACGCATCAACTGAATTCCAAACCATGTGAAATAGCCACAACTCCCAACAACCATAAACCCAGGCACATGACTTCCAGGAAACTAACTTAAGCAATTAGCTAAAAACGTGTGACTTCTTGTAAGTGTTTTTTAAAGAGAAGTCTTAAGTGTCCTTTTAGCGACCTTGTAATAAAAATGAAGCCCATACTTACTTTGACTTTCAAATGTATCAAATTTCACAATCCTTTAAAAATGAGTTCTCAAAAACATTAATAATAGAAGCGCCTTCATAACAATAGATTTTAGGAGACTAATGGGCTTTGATGTGCACAAAGCAATGTTTATCTCACAGTTCTGACAGTTCTGCATGCAGGGAGGATATTTTTATAACTAAAGCAGGATGTTGCATGGAGGTTTCTTACAGTGTCACAGGAAAGCTAAATTAGATTCTCCTACATTATTTGTACTGACACAGATTTTGTTTTCTGACACTGATAGAGCCAAAAGACAGCAAGAGAATAAAACCCACGAGAGAAACCTTAGGAATATGCTGTCAGGAGAGAGTGACCATGAACCAAACTAATGGGGGGTGATTTGCACTCAAAGGCAGAACATGAACCAAGTAGGAGATTGGTGGCCTGGGGAGATAATGGAATTTGGGCCCAGCTAGACAAATGTTGCAAGGAAGGTTAAAATTGAGAAGGTGGAATTGAGTGAACAATGTCTAGTGTTTGCAGATCTTGACGATAAGTCTTTGTGACTTCTGGTTATACTGAAGAAATGGTGAGGATTTTATTGAGTTCTTGAATGAATTTGAGCATGTTCACCTCCAATTCTCAATAGGAAAGACAAGTATCCAATACAGTGCAAGCAGATAAAGAGATCAGGGTAATCTCTCCAAAACATACACAAAAAAGGGGGCCTGCATTGTGTGCCCATAATACTGTAAGCATTTCAAAAAGACTACGTATTTCCAAATCTCTCTCCCCTCACAACCAGCCTGCCTTTTCTCATGCTTTTGTTTTCTAATATGGAAGAAGATTTATCACCTCCACTTTTTATCAACTCTACTTCTGAAGCCTGCATTATCCATTCATCATCTATGAGCCTAGATGGATAGTGACAGCAAGCTATTTGAACGCGGAGGGTGTCGTGGCAGATTTATACATTGCTGTCGCCCAAGATGGATGTGCACATTGGTCATTTTTGCGAAGAACACCTGCCAACACTGAAAAGGAGCGAAAGCTGACCAGCAGCTTCCAATCAGCTAAGAGCTGAAGATTAGCTTTCATCTCCCCCCCAACTCCCTGAAGCCCTCAGGTTTATCCTGCCCTTCTTCTGTCCTGGGTAAACATCGGCATTCTTACTCCACCTCTGCTTTTCTCTCCCCACTTCCTGATAAATGTTGGCATCCCTTTCCTTGCCTCACTCTTTCCTACTTTGTAAAATACTTCTTTCCTCCTCTCTGATCTGCCAACATGGTGCGGACTTTACCTCCTGCGGGGTATTTTTAGTCAATGGGGCAGTACTTATATTAGTTCCCGTGAGAACTGGATGTGTGTAATGTCAGACTGAAAGATTCAGTACACTTTGATTACAGATCCTGACACAGGCATTTCAGTATCTGGGTTAATATTAGGCAATTTGACTACATGCTTTCACCGATGTGTCATATTTCAAGTGACTCCTGTTGAGATGGAATCTGAGATCTTTATACCCTCAGGTTACGTGCATGATATGGTGATGATGTCATGAACATATCTCTTAAAGTTATATTGCCTATTAACTGAGAGGCATAACGTAACATCTGTACATTTTTCCCATTCGAGGTCACTAACTTCACCCTCTTATTGCCAACCATTGTTCCCTTTCCTCTCTATCATTTCCATTCAATACCATTCTATCCACTTACACCTTCTTTAGAGTCGTAGAGATATACAGCACAGAAACAGACCCTTTGATCCAATTCATCCATGCCAACTAGATATCCTAAATTAATCAAATCTGGCCCATATCCCTCTAAATGCATCCTATTCATGTACTGTCCAGATGCCTTTTAAATGTTGTAACTGTACCAGCCTCCACTATTTTCGCTGACAGCTTGTTCCACACACACACCACTCTCTGTGTGAATAATTTGCCCCGTAAGTCCCTTTTAAATCTTTCCCCTCTTACCACAAATCTGTGCTCTCTTGTTTTGGATTCCCCTACCCTGGGGAAAAGACCTTGGTTATTCACTCTATCCATGCCCCGCATGATTTGATTAACCTCTATAAGGTCACCACTCAGCCTACTCTCCAGGGAAAGTAGCTCCAGCCTATTCGTCCTCCCCAGCTGCTATTGGACCAGGTCAGGTCACTCTTCCTTTAGCACCGAGTTCATGACGAAGGGCAGGGATTTCAGTTACTGCAGCTCGCAGCTTGGTTCACTCCAATTTTGTGGCATTTGAGGTGCAGGTCCTGAGGAGAGAGGGACACTTCAGGCTTCAAACTGAACTTGGCTGGGAATGGAGGCAGGGCTAACAAAAGATAGCAGGACATGGAGGAAGCCCGGTTTGCAAATATCATTGTTGGCAAGGCCCCTGAAAGTTGGCTGTTATTGTGAAATGCCAACTTATCATGAAACTGACAGTTGGCATGAAAACATAAGTGATTTAATCACTCTCGGCCCACTCACATAGTTTGAAGCTCTTTGGAGTGAATTCTGTATCTAATTGTGTAAAAGGGAAAGAACCATGTCCAAGCTACAGAAACGTTAACCAGCGTCTCTGTAGAATGTCAAAAATATAATTCTAGTCTGTCTCCCTTTATAACACAGGCACAGATTTCTGCAAGTATCCGTGGTACAGATGTTAATTGGGTCAATTATGGAATGGGTATGAGATCTGCCAAAGCAGTATAGCAGCAAGGTTTCACACCCACCACTGCCATTGATGTTTGCAAAGTCACTTTGCCATTCTGGAAACCTCCCATCGTCAGGCTTGTGAAATGGCTACAAATTCTGACTCATACCTCGGTAACTCCAGGTCACAGGTTCACTCTGGTTTAATTTAAAAGCAGATCCAGTGCCTGGAACAAAAAAATGCTTATGGAGTATAAGAGCTGGCCATCCATTTTTTTTTCTTTCTTCTACCTCGGGATGTAAGTGTGGCTGGCAGGACCAAGAGTTGTTGTCCATCCTTAATTACTCCATAAGTGAGGTCATTTCAGAGAGGAGGTAGGATGCATTGCTGTGGATCTGGAGTCACTTGAAGACCAGATCTGATCAAGATGGCAGATCACCTTCCCTAAAGGGGCATTAGTGAACCAGATGAGTTCTTACCACATGAATGAGAGCTTTAAGGTCAGCACAGTGGCTCAATGGTTAGCACTGCTGCCTCACAGCGCTAGGGACCTGTGTTCGATTCCAGCCTCGGGCAACTGTCTGTGTGGAGTTTGCACATTCTCCCAGTGTCTGTGTGGGTTTGCTCCGGTTTCCTCCCGATGTGCAGGTTAGGTGGATTGGCTATGCTATTGCCTGTAGTGTGCAGGTTAGGTGGGTTAGCCATGGGAAATGCAGGGTTATAGGGATGGGATGGTGTGGGTGGGATGCTCTTTGGAGAGTTGGAATAGACTTGATGGGCTGAGTGGCCTGCTTCTACACTGTAGGGGTTCTATGATTACTGACGCTGGCATCTAATTCCAGATTTATTTATTAATTGAATTTAACAGCAGGGAAAGAAACTGAGTAATGCTTGGAGATGAGTGTGCTTGTTATACCGATCCTCCATTTTTAAGTAGACAAGACTTTCGAACATACAGTTCAAGTTTACAGGACCAGTACGTCTCCGTTGCAAGTTTACTGGCTTTTCCTGGCAAATTCCACCAGTTGCTGGGTTGAATGTGTATCCCCAGAGAATTAGAAAGACATGCAGGGACCCTTGCTGAGACCAGGCCCT
Source organism: Rhincodon typus (assembly GCF_021869965.1). Taxonomy (NCBI): domain Eukaryota; kingdom Metazoa; phylum Chordata; class Chondrichthyes; order Orectolobiformes; family Rhincodontidae; genus Rhincodon; species Rhincodon typus. The sequence goes on along the minus strand of NC_063358.1, from coordinate 11,609,266 downwards.
AACATTTCAATGGGTCTGGAGGTGGGCTTAGAGGGAGCTTGAGCTCCAAAAACGGGAGAGAGATACGACTGTTGATTCCACAACATTTCCCCATTTCCACAGGATTCTACAGGGATCCGGTTATCAGCAGAATGGTTCATCCATTTAGCCGCAACTGGAGGTCCATTAAATTCCTTTGAGGACTTAATTACAAGCAGTCCCTGGCACTGCCCAGATTAGTGAGACCCTACATGAGGAAATCATTGTGCCAATGGGGTATTGGTGTCTGGCTGTCTCCCAGCAGTAGACCCTTTAGATATTGGAACCAAACACTCCAACCTATTCCGAAGGTGCCATTCCAAACACAGCTACTCTTGTGCTGCATTGAAAATTGCATTGTTCATTTTATCCACTCTAGGCTACCACATAACTTGTACCAGCAGAGAGAGTCTGTTATGTAAGAATATCAACCAATTTAACAGCCCGTACAGTTTTAATTCTAAATGATTCACATTGGATATCCAATCACAGGACCTTCATGGCAGCCACAAGTACCACTTCATGGTCTATACCACTAGCCTTGCTGGTCTTCTTATTGGTCTATTGATAAGCTAGTGACAGGAGATGTAAGCCCCCTTGTGTTTCTCTACAAGGTTCAATACCATGTGATGGTGGGTGTTCAAATCTATAGCAGCCATTAGCTGCCCAGACACAGAACACACCGCCACCTTCCCACCACAACCCCACCCCCAACCTAATTAGTTACCTCCTCCTCCAAAATCATCTCAGACCCTATCACATAGGTCCAATCGTGGAAATCTTGTGCTGTTTTTGGAGTTTTCACTAAGTGCAGTTGGAGTCCCATCCCCAACCTCCCTCACTCAGCCCCACACATCAGTGATTTTCTACTTCTGGGCTGTTTCTCCCACTGATCTCACTGAGTGCAGCAGCGTTCACACAAATCCAGGCAAAACTGTGAGATTCATGTCAGCTTTCTATCAACAGCTTAATTATTCTTCAAGAATCAATGTAAGAAAAAATATTTTGATCACTATCTCTGGAAACGCTTTCCAAATTTTCTGCAGTTATCCATGTTTCCTTTGTTACTAAGCAACCTTCAATTCAATGTTTACCTCGTGTGCCCTGCTCTTCTTCAAAATAGCACCATGGACTCTTTTACTTTGCATCAAGTGGGCAGGATGTGCCTCAATTTAGTGTCCCTAACATCAGTCAGTACCTTCAAGAGTGCGACACTTCCTCAGTACTGACTCTCCGACAGTGCAGCGCTCCCTCAGCACTGACCCTTCGACAGTACGGCACTCCCTCAGTGCTGACCCTCCGACAGTGCGGCACTCCCTCAGTACTGACCCTCCAACAATGCAGCGCTCCCTCAGTACTGACCCTCCAACAATGCAGCGCTC
>NC_063358.1:11531331-11607856 GCF_021869965.1 Rhincodon typus | reverse complement strand
ACAATGCAGCGCTCCCTCAGTACTGACCCTCCAACAATGCAGCGCTCCCTCAGCACTGAACCTCCGACAGTGCAGCGCTCCCTCAGTACTGACCCTCCGACAGTGCAGCGCTCCCTCAGTACTGACCCTACAACATGCGGCACTCCCTCAGTACTGACCCTCTGACAGTACAGCACTCCCTCAGTACTGACCCTACAACATGCGGCACTCCCTCAGTACTGACCCTCTGACAGTGCAGCAATCCCTCAGTACTGACCATCCGACAATGCAGCGCTCCCTCAGTACTAACCTTCCAACATGCGGCACTCCCTCAGTACTGACCCTCCAACAATGCAGCGCTCCCTCAGTACTGACCCTCCAACAATGCAGCACTCCCTCAGCACTTCCTGCTGGAGTCTCAAAACCCACATCTGTTGACTCAGATAAGAAAAATGGCCAAAACTATTCCGTTAACAGAGAGACGTAGGTGCCTGAAGTAAGGACTGAGCCAGGACTGCCTGATTAGTGCAACTTAGAATAGCAAAAGGCTGTATTATTCCCTATTACAATGCAAGGGGTTTGAGCTTGTTGACGTGGAGGGGAATAGTACAATGATGAAATGTCCTGTTTGCTTTTAACAGAAATCCAAAAAGAAATAGAGATAACAAGGTGTAGAGGTGGATGGACACAACAGGCCAAGCAGCATCAGAGGAACAGGAAAGCTGATGTTTCGGACCTAGACCCTTCTTCAGAAAACTTCCATTTTCTTCCATTTTCTGAAGAAGGGTCTAGGCCCGAAACATCAGCTTTCCTGCTCCTCTGATGCTGCTTGGCTTGCTGTGTTCATCCAGCTCTACACCTTGTTATCTCAGATTCTCCAGCATCTGCAGTTCCTACTATCTAAGAAATAGCTGGTTTACTTATTTTCCTATGAAGACTGATCATTTTGAAAGTTTTCACCATATCAAACATTTTCCAAATTATGAATATTGTAAGAAAATCTGGCTGCAGCCAAAATGATAATCATTTCAAATATTACATCAAAACAAGCAAAATATGTTTTAAAATTCATGTGTTGGTCGTCACTACCTTGTTATCAGGCTGTGCTTAGATGAGCCACGTGGACCAGCAGGTCTATGAAATAACATTTTGAAGTTTGGATGCTGAATGCCCACTAAAGAGGAGGAAAGATTAAAAGCAGATGTTTGTCATTGACAGTTGGAACTTGAAACAGGGAACAACTTGTCAAAGGAATAAAATACTTCAAAAATAGATATCATCCACGTTGTGTTTGAAATGCATATTCTAAAAAAAGGCACATTATCATCCAAATTAAATTCAGGGAAAAATAGAGCAATAGTTTTGATTAGTTGCTGTTTTAAAACATTTCTCGATCCACTGTTTCCAATTATTTCAATAGAAGTGAGAACAAAATTGTGCAGATTAATTGATCAACATTTCAATAATGATTTATGTAGTTGATTGAACTGGCCTTGCTAGAGTTAGGAGTTCCATCAGTTGTAGGAATAAATGTGACAGAGATTGGAAAGTCTGCTGAAGAATGTTTGAGAGATCTAGAAAAGTGGCTGGATTTAACTTCCACTCGCAGCATGCAGAGGTAGGGTCTGTTTCAGGGTAGGAAAACTGTCAACGATTGGGATTTTCACTGTGGTTTCTCTTTAATTGGCCTGGAAAATGGGTCACCATCCAATTGAGGGCAGTGGATGGGCTGTCAAACTCAAGGGTCAATCACAGGTCTTCCTGTCCAAGAAGAACACCAGGTTATCTTGGATTTTAAGTAAGAGTGGGAGGATGACTCAGGACGGACTCAAAATGGCTAACCTCACATTTTTTCACAATATATTCCATCGGTCATTCTCTTATCGACTCACCAAGCCTGTCCAAATTCTCTTGGAGCTCCTTTACATCTTCCTCACAATCAACATTCCTGCTTGGCTTTGTGTCATCTGCAAATTTGGAAATATTACACTTTGTCCCCGCCTCCAAGTCAATGATATATCCAGCCAGTAACTGGAACCCATGGTCTCGAATTCCACAACAGAAAATGGTTAAATTTGAATCCAATTAAAATCTGCGAGGAGTGAGGGGAAAATTAAAGAAAAAAATACTAACGGTGACCATCTAAGGCCATCAATTTTAATGTTGATCTGGTTCTTTAAGGGTGGAGATCTGCCATCTTTACCTTGTCACCATGTGACTCCAGGCCCACAGCAATAGGGTTGGCTCCTAACTGTCCGCTGGGCAATAAGTACTAGACAAACTAGTGACACCCATATCTAATGGATAAAATTTTAAAACAAACACCCTGTTATGAAGCAGCCAGTAGTCAGTATTCTTACACAAAATCAAACTCAGCAGATCTGGCAGCTTGTGGAGAGAAAGCAAGGATTGCACTTTGGGTCCAGTGACCTTCTTCAGAACTGCCCTACCAATGCTAACAATTCCCTGATTTCTCTCATCCCCTTCTTAAAATAGTCAGGTGACATTTGTTAGCTTCCACTCCTGAGGAATTGTTCTGTAGAACGATGGAATCTTCCAGAATCCATGGAATTTTGGAAGGTGGGCATTTACTTTCTCTATAGCCACCTCCTCCATCACTTTGGGATGTGGACTATCATACTTATCAACTTCCAACTCCAGTGATTTCTCCAGTAAGTCCTCTTATTAATACTGATTTCCTTCAGGTCCTCTTTCTCTCCAGTCACTTGGGAGATTTCATGTAACTCCCTCAGTGAAAACAGACACAAAGGGTGGAATCTTATAGGGCTCTGAGCAGCATGGGCTATGGCGAGATGTGTGGCAGAACCGAAAGGTAGTCCACCAAGGCCAATCTTGATGTCAAGAGATTCTATCTCCATCTTTTTTGCTTCTGCTCAATGGTGAAGTGAGTTTCTCACCAGACAGCAGTAAGTTGACAATTAAGGAGAATTTTAACTTGTTAAATGCCTTATTCATGCTGCAACTTGCCTCATGCAGCTTCCTATCTTTTCAGACACCTTGAACAAATAAGAAGTTAGAGTAGGTACCCCCCGACAGCCTGGTGACATGCTGACGGAATCCCTGCCTTAGCTGAAATGCCTCTTAGTGCATTAGCACTTTGGCAGAGCCAAAAGCAACTTGTAATGCTGCATCGACATGCTCTTTTAGCACAGACACACAGGCAGTCTGCCTGTCAGCTTCATCGGTTGGCAGTCTGCACGGCAAGAGGGGGGAGTCTTTCTTGATAGCGCCTCAAAGGTGTCAATCTCACACCCACTAATATGTGCTAGCTGCCTACGTGACAAACACACTGTTTATTGATTCAAACAAATGACCATGCCAGCAACGAATAGAGAAAAAAACAAATTGGTGGGGGCCAGTCCTCTGTGCAGTCAAGGGGGCGGGATGGTTGGGGCTGAGGGCACTGACTGTCAGGGGGTCTCGGTCAGTCCACTTGGGCCGCTCACGGTTGTCTCTCTGACTCCCATCCAGAGATTCCCCATCAGTCAGTTCTGTAGGTCTCACAAGATTTCAGGGGAATCATGTGTTGTCAGCCAGGGAGCTGCAAACAAACACACTGAGGGATGTTGGGGAGAAGTGTGCAGTGTAGCATCAGGTAGTATGGTAGACTATGGTATACGGGGATTAGTGGGAGTGACCACCACCATAGACTCCATGGTTGTGGAGGACGGGGCAGGGAAGAGAAGTAGGATGGGCAGCATCAGGGTGTAATGTTGAGACTCAGGGGGCAGGAAGACAGTTGTGGGTGAAGTTCCATATGGTGAGTCTCTACAATGGGGAGCGGAGAAGGTTGGTAATGGGCTGTTGGCCTTATGCAAGGTAAAAGAAGACTCACAGGGTGCGGGCAGCTCTTGGTGACTAGGTGAGCTGCACTCCCTGCCATTACTTGCTGTTCTCTGCATGCAAAATGGAATTGAGACATTGCTGGGACAGTGGTGGGTGGAGTCAGCGTCAAATTGACGGACGAGAGCGCGGGATCTTTGTCTGCTGGACAATAAAAGTGTCGAAGGCAAGAGTGCATGAATTGAAAACTGCAGCTTCATTTACTTTGAAACCATTTCATCCCCCATTAGCTCGGCACACAGAGTGAATGTGCTTAGGGTCAGGCTTTGGTCAGCGGCAATTTACAATGTGCCATTGGTGCTTGAAAATAGAACATTGGCATCTCGATGGTGCTGAAGTTAGCAGCAATGTCTTAGAAAGAGGCCAACGCTGGCACAAAGTGACCAATTACTCATGCAACTTTGAGCATCGCTTCATTATCTGTGATGTTGGTTTATTGATGGGTTCTACTGAATGCAGTGAAATGTTGAAGGATTAATGTGGGTCTGGGATGGGAACTGGGCTCAGAGTGCTGCAGCCACTCACTTCTGATGTAACATGGTGGAACTCAGCTGGTACCTTCACTAAGTTGGTGTACACACTGAGGCTGAAGCTGAGCGAATGATGGCAATGTGGCCCTTGTTACTGAGGTGCTGCATGTCTCACTGTGCTGTGTGGTGGAGCATGTGCAGGCCCTCACCTGCCACCAATCACTTTCCTGAGCCTTGACTTTCGTTCCTGATGTTCCCCACATTCCTTTGGATTCTGTTGCTCCTGGGATGTTGGTCACTGTGGTTGCCTTCTTAATGAAAGTAAAGCGAGGAGCAGGGCTGACAGCAAACCCAGCAGTAGGCCCCCCCCCAGAGAGGATGAGAATTCCCCAGCTCAGGGAGAGGTCATAGCCAGAGGAACCCTCAGGATGCACAGGGTCTGCAGGAGGCCCAGAGTCTTTCAGCCCCGACTCCAGTTCCAGGGATGAGCTAACGCAGGCTCCTTACACGCCAAGACACTGTGAAGGAATGGTGCTGGCTGTTAGAGCAGCAGCCAAGAGCTATAGGAGGGGGAGGCCATTTTCTCCCTGTGGCTGTGAAGGTGACAGCTGCTCTGAGCGTGTCTGCTACTGGCTCCTTCCAGAGCCAGTGGTGGGTGGTCTGTGTGGGATCTCTCTGTCGTACTCTCATAAATACATTAGGGCAGGGACCGATGCCATCTGCGTAAGGTCACAGCAGTTCATTTCTATTCCTCGTGACAAGGCCTGAGCTGCAGCCTGGGCAGTAGGGTTCAGAAACATAGCTGAGATCCCACAGGTGCAGAGTACAGTCACTGCACACACAGGGCACTGACAGGGCTGTATCACACACTGCAGAGTTCATCAACAGGAAGGGGCTCCATTTAATTACTGCTCAGGTGACACTGTTACCACATCATGGAGGGGTGTGCCGGCTACCCTGGTAGCTGCCCTGGAGTACTATCCTGGAACACTCTCGTGGACCTGGTGTGTTCTTAGGGTTTGGGTCCTTACAAAGCTGGTTACTGTGGGACATGGGCTACCCACTGGCACCAATAGTGATAACACCATTGCCCAACGCCCTGACTGATATGGAGCACAGACACAATGCTGCCCAGGCTTTGACCAGGGCGATGGTGGAGCAGATGCTGGGACAGCTGAAGGTGCAGTTCCATTGCTTGGACCGGTCTTGGGTACAGTCCGAACAGCGTGTGTCATTTCATCCTGGTGTCCTGTGCTGTGTACAATCGGAGCAGACAATGAGGTGGGGGTACTGGACCCTGAGGGACTGGGAGAGTGGGAGCAGCCTTTCAGGGAGGAGGAGGACAGTGGGGAGGGAGGAGGAAGCTCTCCTTGTCCATGACAGAGCTCAGCTGTGTCGGGTCCTACAGATCAGACAGGGACTCATTGACTCACGGTTCCTGGAAATAGTGTCACAGACCATCATGGAATGTAGGACTGTTGCTGGTCATGATGACAACATTTGGTTTGCATTGTGGGGTCACACTGCTGCATCTATTGGTTTTATTTGTTCTTATCCCAACCCCCACACACCAGGCCTTCTTATCACATGGTCAATTATTACACATAACCCGTTGTTAACCATGAATATAGGACAGCTATTCATTTTCCTAGGCTGACCATTATCTGTCCAGCTGTTCTCTCCCTCTTTGTGCTCTACCCCCACCTATCGTTCACACCTTACACCCTCCCCCACCCTATCTTTTGCATTAAAAAAAACATTTTCCTAGCTAAAATCAGTTCTAAGGAAGAGTCATTGGACCCAAAATAAAAACTCTGATTTCGCTCCACAGCTGCTGCCAAACTTGCTGAGCTTTTCCAGCAATTTATGCTTTTGTGTTGGTTTTGTTTGTGTTTGATTTCGCTGACTGTGAATAAAAGCTGATGTTTGTATTTTTCTGATTGCTTATTTGTATGCAATGTTCAGTTACTAGTGGTGTACCTCAAGGATCTGTTTTGGGGCCACTGCTGTTTGTCATTTTTATAAATGACCTGGATGAGGGCGTAGAAGGATGGGTTAGTAAATTTGCGGATGACACCAAAGTTGGTGGAGTTGTGGATAGTGCGGAAGGATGTTGCAGGTTACAGAGGGACATAGATAAGCTGCAGAGCTGGGCTGAGAGGTGGCAAATGGAGTTTAATGGGGAAAAGTGTGAGGTGATTCACTTTGGAAGGAGTAAAAGGAATACAGAGTTCTGGGCTAATGGTAAGATTCTTGGTAGTGTGGATGAGCAGAAAGATCTCGGTGTCCATGTGCATAGATCACTGAAAGTTGCCACCCAGGTTGATAGCGTTGTTAAGAAGGCGTACAGTATGTTAGGTTTTATTGGTAGAGGGATTGAGTTTCGGAGCCATGAGGTCATGTTGCAGCTGTACAAAACTGTGGTGCGGCCGCACTTGGAGTATTGCATACAGTTCTGGTCACCGCATTATAGGAAGGATGTGGAAGCATTGGAAAGGGTGCAGAGGAGATTTACCAGGATGTTGCCTGGTATGGAGGGAAGGTCTTATGAGGAAAGGCTGAGGGTCTTGAGGCTGTTTTCGTTAGAGAGAAGAAGGTTAAGAGGCGACTTGATAGAGACATACAAGATGATCAGAGGATTAGATAGGGTGGACAGTGGGAGCCTTTTTCCTCGGATGGTGATGGCTAGCACGAGGGGACATAGCTTTAAATTGAGGGGTGATAGATATAGGACAGATGTCAGAGGTAGGTTCTTTACTCAGAGAGTAGTAAGGGCGTGGAATGCCCTGCCTGCAAAAATAGTAGACTCGCCCACTTTAAGGGCATTTAAATGGTCATTGGATAAACATATGGATGATAATGGAATAGTTTAGGTTAGATGGGCTTCAGATTGGTTTCACAGGTCGGCGCAACATCGAGGGCCGAAGGGCCTGTACTGCGCTGTAATGTTCTATGTTCTATGTTCTATGTTCTATGTTCTATGCGCCCCTACAGGACAGTGACAAGGTGTGGGTCTACAGTGGGCATAGGGGGCAGTGTGGTGGAAACTTAGAGAACGTGTGTAGATGGGATGTACCTAAGGACAGGTAAACTATGATTAAACAAAGACTAGGGTGAGAGAATGGGGATTTGTCTGTGCGATGCGTATCAGCCATGTCACTATGCGTCATGAGTAGCATGATGTTGTGGCTGCCATGCTGTTATGTTGATGGTGTGTGATAATGGTGATTGTCAACACTTGTTCCAACACACAGTGACTTTCAAAGGTGGCGCAGGCAGGAGGGATGTCAGTGTTACCATGGATATCCAGTGAATGGCAAATTGCTCTGGGTGCAGTGCACGGTAAGGTGGGATAGTGTCGGGTATGGGGTATACGACAGAGCAAGGAGAGGTAATTAATGAAGTCCATTTGGTATGATGCAGTGAGAAATCTTGCTGGGCCTCGAGGTGAGAATCATTCCAAAAAAATTAACATTCCTGACACTTGCTCAAAAAGACATAAGATTCAGTCCAAACCAATCACAGGGGACGTGATAGCCTAGTGGTATTATTGCTGAACTGTTAATCCATTGATCCAGATAATGTCTTGTGGACCCAGGATCAAATCCCACCATGGCAGATGGTGGAACTTGAATTCAGAAACATCCAGCATTGAGAATCTAATGATGACCATGAGTCAATTTTCAGGAAAAACCCATCTGGTTCACAAATGTCCTTTAGGGAAGGAAACTGCCATCCTTACCTGGTCTGGCCTACATGTGACTCCAGACCCACAGCAATGTGGTTGACTCTTAACTGCCCTCTGGGCAATTAGGGATGGGCAATAAATGCTGCCTAGCTAGAGACACCCTCATCCCATGAATGAATAAAGGAAAAAAAAAATCATTTAGCTCCTCTGCCATTCCTCATTATAATTTTTCCTGAATTTATCTTTAAGGGACCCAATTACATCTGACCCAAATGTTTCTATTTAGAACAAGAAGTCACCAAATTTTTAAAAGTTCAAGTATTGTCTGAATTTCTTGGTAATTTTCAAACACTGTTGCATCAGAAAAGTCTCTTTTTCAAATCTTCCAATGATTTGAATACAGAGAAAATCCAGAACAGTTTAATTCTATTAATGCAGGAATGTTTTGCTCAAAACTTAATTATCCAGCTACTAAAATTAAGTATTTTTAACACAACTGAACAATGGCCTTTTTTGTGCAATTTCTATTCAAGTTCCGTCAAATCAAGAGTTTGACAGTATTTCTACCATTTTCATTGTGATGAATTTTTCCATCCACAAATGCCATAAAATTATACTGTCTCTGTACTGGGAATTTTTTTTTTTAAAATAATGTTTTGCATTCAACCACATCAGTGAAAATGAAACTAGCTGGTCACCTTTTGGTCTGAACATTGAGGAACAGGAACAATAAACATTTGACACTGTTGACATTATAACTTCGGTGATTTTTCTTTCTTAAATGAATCCTTTAGTTTGAGTGTTCATAGGAGGAGGAATCACCATGCCCAGACTTCCTCCTGAACCCCAGCTTGCATTCCCCATGCTGATAGCAATGCACACCATCACTGACACCTTGACTCGGAGACTTCAAAGAGGAAGCTACAGAAAGCAGCTTCAGAGAGTATGGGTAAGGAGGTTTGAATAAAGATGACCACTGTGAGGCAGAAACCTGCTGCTCAGCAGGATATTGAAATAACTGCAGAGGCCAGTATGCCGTCACCAAATCACCCTTTATTCAAACATAAACAGTCCTTGCTGTTCAATGGAGCACCGCCTCATTTGGAGTAAGGCACCACAGTGTCAATAACTCTGGCACTCATGCTTTTTATCTGTCAGCCAGGGTTTCCTGATTGGACCAGATTAACAGCCTCAATCGGGGAACTCACATTCTGTGAGAATCAACGAGCAGATCTCGTTACGATCACAACAATCACCACTCCTCCTGTTGCTTCTTTCTATGGCCTCTACCTCAGTAAGTGGAAAGCAGGTTCCCTATATGGTTCTGAGGAAGGGTCACCGGACCCGAAACGTTAACTGTTTTTTCCTTCACAGATGCTGCCCAACCTGCTGAGCTTTTCCTGGAATTTTGTTTATGTTCCCTATATGCACAATCGCTGTGAAGCTGCCTCGTGTTACGTGTAGCAGATATCAAACTGGGAGATGCTAACTTGCATAATCTCATGTCACGTTGTCACTGCAGTAACTTTGTTGAAGGCTCAGACATATGCTTCTAACACTGCTGAGAAATCTTACACATTAGGACCATCAAACATGTTGCAAACACTTTGCTACTTGTTTACTACTTGCATTTAACCTCGCATATGAAGGCGTACTGAGATTGTGATCTCACCATAGTTCTGCCTCAGAATAAAGTCTCATATCATGAACATTTCACTCAGTTATCTGAGCATGTATCAATCAAATATGTAAGGAGATCTCAGATATCTGTAAGAATAGTACGATTGTAATGCTGGGGATTTTAACTTTCCAAACATAGACTGGGATTGTGATAGTGTTAAGGGCTTGGACGAGGAGGAATTTGTTAAGTGTGTGCAAGAAAACTTTCTTATTCACTGTATGGATGTACCAACAAGAGTGAAACTTGATCTTCTATGAGGAAATAAGGCAAGTGAAGTGACTGAGCTGTCAGTGGGGGAGCACTTGGGACCAGGGTCCGTAATTTTATTAGTTTTAAAATTGTTATGGAAAAGGATAGATCTGATCAAAAAAATTAAAGTTCTAAGTTGGATTGAGGCCAATTTTGACAGTATTAGGCAGGAACTTTCAAAAGTTGATTGGGGGAGGCTATTTGTAGGTAAAGGGATGGTTGGAAAGTGGGAGACCTTCAAAAATGAGGTAACAAGAGTTCAGAGACATTATGTTCCTGTTGATGTAAAGGGCAAGGCTGGTAGGCACAGGGAATGCTGGATGACTGGAGAAAATTGAGGCTCCTGGTCAAGAAAAAGGAGGCATATGTTAGGTATAGATAGCTGGGATCGAATGAACCCCTCGAGAAGTATAAGGGTACTAGAAGTATACTTAACAGGGAAATCAGGAGGGCAAAAAGGTGACATGAAATTGCTTTGGCAAATAGAGTTAAGGAGAAACCAAAGAGATTTTATAAGTACATAGTGGGTGGCACACTGGCTCAGTGGTTAGCACTGCTGCCTCACAGTGCCAGAGACGCAGGTTCGATTCCACCCTCAGGTGACTGTCTGTTGGAGTTTGCATATTCTCCCTGTGTCTGTATGGGTTTCCTCCAGGTGCTCTAGTTTCCTCCCACGGTACAAAGATAGGTTAGGTGGATTGGCCATGCTAAATTGCCCGTAGTGTCCAGGGATGTGCAAGCTAGGTGGATTAGCTGTGGGAAATGCAGAGTTACAGGGATAGGGCGAGGGGAGGTGGGTCTGGGGGAGATGCTCTTTGGAGGGTCAGTATGAATTGATGGGCCAAATGGCCTGCTTCCACAGGCACTCTACGAGTCCAGCAAACGTGTTTCCAGGAGCTGATGAGTAGCAGAATTTGCATAGATCCTCAAGCTATTTCAATGCAGCATCACATTTGTCCTATCCAGCTATTTGACTCTGGAGACTCACTGGGCAATTTAAGATGTAGTGCCAACGCTTGTAGGCAATGTTGAAATACTAAGACAGAAGGAAAATTAGGAAAAAGCAGCATGCAAAGAGAATGGGTATACTTTGGATCAAAGGCATCAACAAGTGTTTGTAGGATGGGCAGAATAGGAGACAAGGAAGAACAGCCTGGCATTTGCAACATTGACAAAAGTTCAATGATGGGTTCATTTTAGTGGGCAATTGTGTCATCAACTGTACATTGAGTGGAACAGGCATTTACCTGAAAATCTGACACAGTCTTGTTGATTGGAGCTGGGGGCATTTCCTGAGAATTGGGGCCAGACCATTCAGGCAAGATGTTTGAAAGCACTTCTACACATAAAGGGCAATAAATGTTTGGAATTCCAAATGGCAGCGGATGCAGGATTATTGTAGATTTTAAATCTGAAATAAACAAGTTTATATTAAGCAAAGTCATTAAAGGATATGGGCAAAAGGCATGTATATGGAGTTGGGCCACCAATCAACCATGATCTCATTGAATGGTGGAACAGGCTCAAGGGGCTGAATGGCCTACTCTGTTCCTATGTTTCTAGGGCCTTAAGACAGCTATCTACAAGCAGAGTTTGAATGGTGTGCTTACATGCTCAGTCTCACTATCTTCCTCTGTCAATAGCTGTTCCTAGTTCTCTTTCCTCCCCATGCTATATATGATGAAGTTCTACAATAGAAGAAAGTCTACAATATGGAGCTCCTGATTGGGCAATTATCCATCTGAACTCTTGCTTCAACATTCCAATAGAATGTAGGATCAACAATCTAATGACCTCAGTTGTGTCTTTAGATTCACTCTTTTTCTCCTGTTCATGGTTTTTCACTGGAGAATATTGGTGGTGTCCAAACAGCCCACCTTTCTGCCTCCTCAAATAATATGATGTTATTGACTTCCCTGAAGTCAAGACACCATGACTTGGTACAATAAGCGGCATAGGCACAGAATGCAGTGCAACTCCAGTCTACTCAGGCCCTTCTGAAGAAGGGTCACCGGACCCAAAACGTTAACTCTGATTTTTTTCTTCACAGATGCTGCCAGACCTGCTGAGCTTTTCCAGCAACTTCTGTTTCTGTTCCTGATTTACAGCATCCACAGTTCTTTCAGTTTTTTTCCAGTCTACTCAGACAGGCTTCAGAATTGAGGGACAAGGCACTTGTCCATCTAAACTCCCTGCAAGTTAAGCAAAGCTGAGAGATGAAAAAATTGCAGAATTCCCTTGCTCTTTTAGATGCTTTCACGGAGAAATTAATAAATGGGTTGGTTCTGGCAAATAAAGGCATGCTTCACCTTCTTCATGGACCGAGTCCACACTTGTTTGCAACATTTCGCATTTATTCCCTGCTACTACTTGAATGGATATAATTATAGAGAACTAGGAGGCCTTAGCCACCTTGACAAACATCCACAGAACGGTCTCTATCTTAGAACATTTCTGAAGATCAGACACAAGGAGGAGGTGAACCTTTGTGAATGTCTAGCGATGACACATAGACAATGAAGGGAGATGCCCTCACAGGGAGGCACGTGGGCAATCGGTAACGATAGGTGTAGGATGACTACCTCAGGCGTAATTGTCAGTGCTTTTCATACTTTTGCAGCTACTCACAAAAGCAACTAATGAAGCCAGTTGGGTGCCTATCTTCAGAAGTCTACTTATGACAATTTAAAATGCAGCTATAAACAGGCGACATGATGGTGAAGAAAATGCAAAATTAAGCCACAATTGAAATCAACAGCAAATGCAATGAACACAATGTGAACTAATTGAAAATGTGAGTTCTGAAGGTAAGCAGAAATTCTGTACCTATTAATAAGTACCTTTCAAGAGGGAAGTCTCCAAACAAATGAGAAATGTCTACTTTAAAATTAATTTTAATTTGTCTATTCTAGCTTGAATTATTCTTTATATACTTATAAAATTTCTACATTTTTGGCATAAAACTAAGGTAATGAATAATCTTATCTATTATGATAAATTCTTGGGCACTAAGGAAGGAAAGTTGAGGTCACAGATCAACTACAATCTGAAAGCATGTCAGTGGTCCCTATGACCTACCCCTCTTCCTGTTTTGGAGACAAAAAGAACTGCAGATCCTGGAAGCCAGAGTCTATTGGTGTGGATCTGGAAAAGCACAGCAGGTCAGACAGCATCACAGGAGTAGGGAAGTCAACGTTTCGGGCCGAAACCCTTCATCAGGACTGGGGAGGGGAGGGAAACCCAGAAATAATTATGGGGTATGGGACTGGGGGGAAGGGAAGGAGAGATGGTGATAGGTGGATGCAGGTAGAGGGTTATTGTGGTTGGTCCGTGGGAAGGGTGGAACGGGTAGGTGAGTAGGAAGATGGTCAGGTTAGGTCAGGTCAGGAGGGGGAGGGCTGGACATGGAATAAGGCTGGGGGTGAAAAGATTTTGAAGCTGGTGACATCAATGTTAAGGCCATTGGGCTGTAAGCTTCCAAGGCGACATATCAGGTGTTGTTCCTCCAGTTTATACTTGGCCTCGTTCTGTCAGGAGGACATGTCGTCAGGGGAGTGGGAGGGGGAATTAAAATAGATGGCAACCAGAAGGTCGAGTTGGTTGTTGTGTGCAGAAATGCAGGGACCGTTCACTCCGTGACTCCCTTGTCAGCTCTACACTCCCTGCCAATTCCTCCACCACATCCGGTACCTTTCCCAGCAACTGCAACACCTGCCCCTAAACCTCCCCTCTCACCTCCCTCCAAGGCCCCAGACAATCCTTCCAGATCCGGCAGAGATTCACCTGCACTTCATCCAACCTGATCTACTGTATCCGTTACTCCCGATGTAGTCTCCTCTATGTCGGCGAGACCAAACGCAGTCTTAGGAACCGGTTCACGGAGTTCTGCGCTCTGCATGCAACCATATGACCTACACCTCTTCCTGTTTCTTATGTTCATATATTTCTGCGGAAATGCCTAGTCCAGCGTTTTTGGCACAGATGCAAAATATTTTCCTGGCAGTTACCTACATTTTATTTACTTTATCACTAACTTGTTTAACTTAGTCAAGGCACTGACAATCCATATAAACATGTTGTCCATGATATTTCCAATATAAGCAAAGTAAGGGATAAAAGAGCTGAGTCGGTAACAGGAGGCTGGACGTGTGCACATTTGTATTTTGGAAAGCTGCCTCAATGAATCATTCCAGTAGGTTCTTACACCCAAATGTTTTATCAAGTGATTGATATCATTTCTGTCATCTGTCTATTCTTCCTCTTTGTTTCCATGTGTAAAGCATGATTGGGATGTTTTCTTCATCAAAGGGACTGTGCAGTTGCAAACTGTTGTTGAGTGGAATTTGATAAATGGATTCAACCTCCACTTGAAGGTAGCATTTAGTTTTCTCATCCTCCATGCCCTGTCCCCCTGTACCCTGTCCGAAAGCTTTGTCTCTTGTTGAATGTTCTGGCTCAGAAAATGCCAATGTCAGAATGTTCTGATGCCAGCAAGGATTGTAATAAAGCTCGGGTTTATAGATCCCTACAATCTGGAAACAGGCCCTTCAGCCCAACAAGTCCACTCCAACCCATCCCCCTAATCTCCACATCCCTGAACATTTAGCATGGCCAATCCACCTAGCCTGCACATCTTTGGACTGTGGGAAGAAACCGGAGCACCTGGAGGAAACCCACGCAGACACGGGGAGAATGTGCAAACTCCACACAGACAGACACCTGAGGGTGGAATCGAACCTGGGTCCCTTGCGCTGTGAGGCAGCAGGGCTAACCACTGAGCCACCGTGTTGCCCATGGTTATGTTTTGAGTGTGCACACATCTCAATACGCTTCTCAAACTTACCCAATCTGAGGCAAGTTGCTTCCATCATAAATCTGACCATCTTTCATGCCTATTTAGTCTGCCGGCCTACCGTGTCCAATTCTCAACTTTCAGTGTTGGAAGGTGAGAGTGCAGTTGGCAGTTTACTAGAGCTTTGTAGCAGATTTTGGTATCGCTGATATAGAGGTGCAGCCTTTAAAAGCCGCATCTCTCATAATTCACTAACCCAGTCTCCAACTCCAGCCCCACCTGCCCACTTCATTCATCATGATCTCTTAGGTACTTTGATCTCCAGTAGCATTTTAACCGAGATCACTGCATCAGGCTGGAAAAGAGAAGGGTTCTGTAGATGTTGCAAAAACAGGACAACCATGATAGATCAATATGAACTTCTCATCTTACCCCTCATCCTAAACTGTAATTCATTTCCTTCTGGTAAAACCTAAACAATTGACCTGAGGGGTAACTTTTTCAATTAGAGGGTGGTGCATGTACGGAATGAGATGCCAGAGGAAACGATGGAGGCTGGTACAATTACAACCTTTAAAAGGCACCTGGATGGGTATATGAACAAGAAGGGTTTAGGGGGATATGGGTCAGGTGCTGGCAAATGGGACTAGGTCAGATTGGGATGTCTGATCAGAGTGGATGAGTTGGACCGAAGGGTCTGTTTCCTTGCTGTATGACTCCATGACTCTATGACTCTACAATTCCTTAGATACAGATGATAACACGGTACAATGTTTTAAAGCAGGTACTAGATTATGAGTTGGTGGCACATCTCAAATCCCTTTCTATTTACAGCATTATTCCAGAAAATTTAACATCCTCCACCAGTCATGTTAAACCTCGGGTCAGCTAACAGAAAATTAAAATAAAGCTACATTGCATGATGGTTTTCTCGATGGACTCACAACTGTGTTGCATCTATCAAATAAATCCTAAGGTTTTTTTTAAAAAGACTGCTTATACAAAAATACAAATCTCCACTTGTTCCCCATCCAGCTGTTGCAGTAACGTTGCTGGGTCTGAGTCTAAACTATGTAGGGTCTGTTCCTTCAGTGTCAGCTTACACAAACTCTTCCATTACCTACAGTTGGCTAAGGGCCAGTTGTTAAACAATGTGTTTCAAAACAGGCTGGTACACAGTCTAATTCACAAGTACTTTGTGCTCCCTGGGATGCTAGCGGGGGATGCAACATGTTAACCATCAGATGAACCAAGCCAAATGTAAACACTAAGACATTCCTAGACAGAAGTAATCTGTGGGTTCCTTCAATTCCTCACTGAATCGGGATGGTGTGTAGCTGTGATATACAAGGCACAAGCTCCTTCATCTGTCCTGGCTGACCTGAGAATAAGTGGGTCATCACAGGGTGGCCAATGGGACTCAGTAGTTAGCACTGCTTCCTCACAGCTCGAGGGACGTGGCTTCGATTCCACGCTCATATGTCTGCCTGCGTGGAGTTTGCACTTCTCCCCGTGTCTGGGTAGGTTTCCTCCGGGTGCTCCAGTTTCCTCCCACAGTCCAAAGATGCGCAGGTTAGGTGGATTGGCCATGCTAAATTGTCCGTAGCATCCAGGGATGTGTAGGCTAGGGTGGGTTAGCCATGGGAAATGTGGGGTTACGGGGTTGCAGTGGGTCTGGGTAGGCTGCTCTTCGCAGAGTTGGTGTGGACTTGATGGACCAAATGGCCTGCTTCCACACCACAGGAATTCTATGACCTACTTTAGAGCAAAGAAAATCAAGCTGGGTTTCTGCTCCTAATTGATGCCACCAGTCCCACTGCTTGAACTAGCCTCAGTACTACATTCAGTAAAAACAGCAATTGCTTTGGTGATAATATCCGACAGAGAATTAACAACAATCCATTGCCTCAGTTAATAAAGAAGGAACAGCCACTTGAGTGAACTATCAGAGAACGGTCAACATTTTCAAAGCCAGAGAATTCAGGCGAGGCATAGGGAATAGGAACTAGAGGAAGTGGAAACGAAATGCTGCCTTTGAGTGGAGGCTAAGTTCATTCTACCAATTTTATTCAGCAATAGTTTGTAGCTGCCCACTTCCTTTCATGTCGAAAACATTCCAATTGCATTTTACACGTAGAAACAGTGAGGAAGAAAAGACAGACGATAGGAATGAAATCAAACATTTGATAAAACATTTTGGTTTTGATAAGATTTTTAAGGCTCGAGAGAGAAGTGCAGAAAGATGGAGTCAGAACAGTTATAGTGCAGGAAAATGTTGCATCAGATCATTGGTCCTTTTGCAGTTGGTTGATGGATTAATATCGGCTGGGACATCAGGGAGAGGGTGGGGGAGACTAGGGGACAATGGGGCATGTAGTGCTCATTGTTGCCGTTAAAGGATGAGAGATAATGTACAGTGTCAATGGTGAATGTTACTGAACGAATAATCCAGAGGCCCACGCTGATGTTGTGGGTCAGGGGTTCAAATCACACCACAGCAGCTGGTGGAGTATGAATTCAGTTAATAAAATCTGGAATTGAATCCTAAGCTCAGTAATGGTAATCATAAAACCACTATTGGGAAGTGCCACCCTAAAGTGTTCTTTAGGAAAGGGAATCTCTCGTCTTTACCTGGTCTGGCCTACGTGTGACTCCAGACCCACAGCAACAGGATTGACTCAGAAATGGCAGTAGCAAGTCACTCAGTTCAAGGGTAATTAAAATTGGGCAACTTGCCAGTGATGCCCTCAAACTCATACCAAGTGACGTTGTTGAAATTGTACTCAATGTTGGTGAGTTTTCTTCTGGAGTACTGTGTCCAGTTCCGGTCACCCTGCGTTAGGAAGGATATTATTAAGGTGGAGAGAGTTCAGAAGACAATTATCAGGATGTTGCTGGGAAGGGAGGGTTTGAGTTATAGAGAGTGGCCGGGACTTTTTTCACTGGAGTGAGGGGTGACCTTATAGGGTTTTATAAAATCATGAAGGGTATAGATAAGGTGAATGGCAGGTGTTTATGCCCTAGGGTGGGAGATTTCAAGACAAGGGAGCATATTTTTAAGGTGAAAGGAGAAAGATTTAAAAAAGACACGAGGGGCAATATTTTTGAACTTCCAGAGGAATTAGTGTATGGGGGTATACTTACAACGTCATTGAGTCATGGAATCAAGAGATGTACAGCACGGAAACAGACCCTTCAGTCCAATTCGTCCATGTTGACCAGATGTCCTAAATTTTCTGAAGAAGGGTCTAGGCCCGAAACATCAGCTTTCCTGCTCCTCTGATGCTGCTTGGCCTGCTGTGTTCATCCAGCTCTACCCCTTGTTACCCTAAATTAATCTAGTCCCATTTGCCAGCATTTGGCCCATATCCCTCTAAACCCTTCCTATTCATGTACCCATCCAGATGCCTTTTAAATGTTGTAATTGTACCAGCCTCCACCACTTTCTCTGGCAGCTCATTCCATACATGTAACACTCTCTGTATTAAAATGCTGCCCCTTAGGTCCCCTTTAATGCTTTCACCTTAAACTTATGCTCTGTAGTTTTGGACTCCCTTACGCTTGGGAAAAAATAACTTTAAAAGACATTTAGATAAGCACATGAATAAAAAATGTTTGGAGGGATATGTGCCAAATGCAGGCAAGTGGGACTATTTTAGTTTGAAATTATGGTTAGCATAGGCTGGTTAGATCAAGGGATCTGTTTCCACGTTATATATCTCTATGACTCTAAGTGATCTTTTACCTGAGGGGGTAGACAGACCTCAATTTAATATCTGATCTGAAAGACATCACCTCCAGCAATGCAGCCCTCCCTCATACTATGATGAAGTGCATGCTTTGATAATCTACTCAAGTATCAGGAATGGGATTTGAAACCACGTCCTTTGACTCACAGGTGTGCGTGCTCCCCACTGGACCACAGTCAATAGTCTCAATGCTTATGTCCTATCACTTTGTAGCTGTGCACTGCTATTCTAATGCGGTGCACATGTATCATATCCTGTTGTGCAATCTACTGGAGAACAGATGATTCAGATCTAATATGCTTTCCAACCTGGCTGTTGAAGATTCTGGGTGACTGCCTGCAGTAACACAAATGATTCTGAGGACAGAAAAACAAGCACAACTAGTTTAGACCCTGACTATTTTTCCCACTGTTGAATGGCAGACAGATCCTAATTTTCTAGTATATTACAAACATACAGCATTGTGTAGGCAGTGTGATGGAGAACAGCATGTGTTCCTGAGGTACATATCTCCACAGATCCAAATGCAATTGATGCAGAAAATGAATAAAATTGAAGGTGTGTGCATATTTATTTTGGAGAATGATGGAATAATTCAAACATTTGTTCTCCTCTTGTTCAAATTCCAACTTAATTTTGAAAGTTATAGCTTACAGGATATTGAAGTTTTGAAACACTCTGAATCAGGTGTCAAAATACCATCAGGTTCATCATACCTACCTGATAAACAATGTTGCTACTAATGCCACAAGGAAGGTCATGAAGACCTTCTGAGGTGTAGCATTATTAGAAATATTTCCCGTTGTATGCAACATTACCAGGGTAAAAGGACATAAAATCATCGGGCATGGGTTGATGCAGTTCTTCTATTCTCTGTCTAAGGTCAACTCCACAGCTTCATGACCTCCACCACAGATAGGGCAAGGAAGCAGGTCTCAAACCCAACCCAGTCGGAATGCGGATTTTTTTTTGTTTCTGTAGTTTCCAGTAGTTTTATTATATGTATAGAAGTTGCTGTTAAATGAGTAAAATCTAATCCTGCACCATAAGCTTCAGCTTCTTCAGCTTCTTCTGGGAAACCTTTTTCTTCTGAACAACTTCCTCCTCTGGTTTTTGAAAAATCTGCTCCTTCTTAGTGAGGATCATCTCATCTCACTGGTATAGTGAGCTCATATATGAATTGGTACGACCATGGGCATGGTAAGTCGGCCAGCACATCTTAGGAGCCTTGTTCACTTGGATGTGCTCAATCACTAGACAATCCACATCCAGAACCTTGAATTCAGCATTGCTGCCTGCCTTTTCTAGCACGTACTCTGTGCTCTTTTCAGGTCAACGATGTTGTGTCCATTAGCTTGAGCACACCTGCCAACTCCACCGTTGTAGTGTCGGAAAGGGACACACTGCCTCTTGATCACAACATCCTTCAGGAACTTTGAGACAGTAAGAACTGCAGATGCTGGAGTCTGAGATAACACGGTGTGGAGCTGGAGGACACTGCAGGCCAGGCAGCATCAGAGGAGCAGGAAAGCTGACGTTTCGGGTCGGGACACAGAAAGGTCCCAACCCGAAAGGTTAGCTTTCCTGCTTCAGGAAAGTTGTTGCTTTGTGGATATAGATGCCTTTGATGGTCTGGGCAGACTCAGAGTATACTTGAAGTGTGCTTGCAAGTTCAAACCCCTTGCCATGCATGATTTGGTGGGGTTCTCTTGGTCAGATGAATGGCAGACCATTTCCAGGGAACTCCAGGAATTCTGATTGTTAACCCAGTGCTGTTGGCACATCCGATATCCAGTCAACTACCCTCCAAAAGGAGAGACATGTTGATGTAGCAACATATATTTTTGAATGCATGTTGTAGTTTGGAGCTGTGGAATGATGGAAGAGGCTCCAATGTTTTTTCTATTCTCTTACTCTTACTGCCTGCCATTGACAAGTGTTGCAACTTTGACCCTCAAACTGCTTGTCTGAGATACGAATACACCTTCATTGGTCTCAAGTCTTGGAGTGGGCTTTAACCCAGAACTTCTGGTTCAGAGATGGGACATGACCACAGTGTAACAAGATCGCCAGAATTAATATTAACAGCAAGAAAATGTAGAATATGAAATCTGCGTTTTCTTAAAACCAACATTTCACCGATTTAACAGATTTTAATTAATTCCTGCTTTGCCGTATTTAAGGTTGGAAATGAGTTACTATAGAAATTAACATTGTCACACAATTTTATAATAAACAGATTAATGTATCTGTTAAAATAGCGGGCCGAGAAACCTGGTACAATCATTATACTCACTTATATCACACAATGTAACTTCCAAATATCAATGTGGTTGCTTTCAATTGTTATATGCATGGATCAAATAATTTGCTTGCCTTTGTCTTCAGAAGAAACATTATTTGGATGTCTAGACAGAGTCTCCATTGCAAACACTTCCTGTTTTTCCCCTCCACACTCCCTCTGGTCAAACATTGATTCTGCAATTGGTTGCTCATCAGGAGTATGTGGTGCACAAAGCAGCATCATGTACACTGAAATGCAGATGGTCTCTCCATTCAAGCCTGATTGTAACGCCTCTTATCCCTTCCCATTTACTCCATTGACCAAGATTTTGGGGTCAGCTGTGAAATGGTTTTGCTCAGCCCTGACCTTGAAGAAAGTTGCTCAGAAGACCTAGCAATCCCTCTTGCAGATTTTATCTTTCTCAATGTTACTATCAGTTGTCCCAAAGGGAAAATAATGTGCTGTTCTTACCCCGTCTTTCCTACAGGTGACTCCAGGCCCACAGCATTAAATGTGGTTGCCTCTTAACTGCCCTCTGGGTAATTAGGGGAGGACTGTAAATGTTAGCCTAGCTAGCGATGCCCACATCTCACAAACAATTTTTGTTAAGACAATGGTATTCTGATGCAAATTCTATGGGAGTGCAGACATCTGTTACCAGTGCTATTATTAAGCAAAGCAGCCAATCACATTGAAGAATCCCCACCAACAGCAAACAAGAAATAAAAGAAAGTAATTATCCTTCACCTTAGTGGTTTGGCAAGATTGGGACAAAAACATGCAATTAAACTTGAAGCTGAAATGTCATTATATATATTTATTATGCCAAAATGTATGGAATTTTTAAAAATAACAATTGAGAAATAAGACATTCCACTAACATTGCATTCATTTTCAGGGTCAGAGGGGTTAGCCATGTATAATTATGAGGTTAAAAAATTTCAGATGCGTCGAATTCAACTAGACATACACATTTTTAATGGTGAGATCAGAGTATAAAAAGCAGAATTCACATCGATTCAAGGGATTTTTAGAGGTTGCCACCTGAAGAGAATTCATCAGCAAACCTATGGAGGAGCAAGCAAGCTCTGACAGTCACTCCTGGGTTTCCAAGTTTAATTGCACACGTACAGAAGCCAGGCTTTGCTGTCAGTTTCATAGAGAACACTGACAGTTTTGCCGTCATTACAACCACAAAATCCATGTCATTATGTTCCAAAAGAATAATGGACATAGCACATGCTCTGTCAGCCTCTATTAATTAAATAATGTACCAACAGGACAGCCTCATCTGTCAGCCTCCCGGGTACAGCATGTGACATTTTCTTCTCAAGCACAAACATGTTATCGTTGTTTAGATAGATCCAAAAGGTGAACTAGTTTCAAAACTTGAGCCAAAAATTCAATAAATCTCACAAATGAGCACATTTTCATAACAGATGATAGAATCTGAGGAGAAATTGCAAGCTTAGTAACCATTCAGATTAGGAACTTTGCAGAAGCTCCTACAACCTGCTAAATGGATTAAAAGCCTTAAAAGCCTCTTGAGGTTCATTAATTAGGAAAATATGCTGTAAAGCTCCTTCTGTCCCATACAAAATACTAAGAAGGTTTAATGAAGGAAAGAAAAACACACCCACTTCAGAGAGTGATAAATAAATCCACTGTGTTTACTTATCCATGTTTTGGATGCTTTAACTGTGTTCCTTGACTATTATTTGGCTGGCATTTACAAGAAAAGAAAAAAAACTGTTAAACAGAGTTGTTGAATTGGTTTGTATGCATTTTATTTAATCAATTTTCAGTATTAATAGCAAACAGAAAGCTTGCTTAGCCATACAAACAAATTGTCAGCTTATACTGTTCCATCGGCATTATATAATCTATATTGGGGAAACCATAAAATACAGGAGCACAAGAAACAGGAACAGGAGTAGATCATTTGACCCATTGAGCCTGTTACCAATCATTATGATCATGAATTACTTTGGATTTCGACTCCACTTTCCTGCATCCTCCCCATATCTCTTATATTGGAGCTATTACTTGGGAGCATCGAAAGATATGTGATGGGGACTTAAAATTGAAAGCTAACTTAGCTATGAGATAATTAATTAAAAAACATATTACTATTAAATATTCTGGAAACAGATCCACTATATTGCTAATTTATGGAAGTCAAATTCTGTTGTTTAAAGAGTTAATCGTAGCTGTTATCTATGGCCTTCTTTAGCCTTCAATTGCTTCTCACTACAATGCAGATATTTCTAATCAACTTGTTCTGGCATGTATTTCCATAGTAGGTAGAACTTGAACATGGATCCAAAGGCGAGGATCATTCCAATGTGCCACACGATTCCCTTGCAGGGATTTGAACTGATTATGGCCTGATTGTTTTACATGGACAAGTCACTGCAGTGATCATTAAGATATTTTTAATCAACATGTTCGAATATGTTCTGATAGACATCTGGAGCAAGTGAGAATTGAACCCACTCCCTGCAGTGTAAGTCCAGCTTGAGGGCACAGTCACCCTAGCATTCATTTTATTTGAGTGCTAAGTCTAGTTAGCTTGAAAGCTGCTAGAGGATGTCAAATGCACCTGATTTTGAAAGATTGCAGTCAATCAAGGCTCATGCACATGGCTGGAAGGTACAGGTAATACAATTACACCTCACTACCGGAAATCTGTTGCCAGCTTTATAAAACTCTTCTGTATTGAAACAGCAACATAGAATCAGGGCCCAGCTGGTAGAAAATGCAATCTCTGCAACGTAAATGACAATTGACAGCAAACCAATAACAAATGAAAGCTTTGAAAAGTCAAGAGAAATTTAGCAACAAGTATGTGCAGTACGAAAGGTCAAACACTACAACAAAGGTGCATTTATAAATTACAAGACGGCGGAGTTTAGCAAAATAAACTGGGAACAACAATAATTATAGACATAATGTGTGTGTGACAAATATTCTTTTTTTTAATGGATTGCCTCTTTTAAGAGGCAGAAGGGCAAAAGTCCTATCATTTGCTCTACATTGTAAGAAATAATTGGAAGTGATTGTTACAAACGTTGTGTCACATGATGGGTGTTACTTAGTAGTCTCAGCCAATGTGATGGACTGATTACTGACAGGAGCACTGAAAGTGAGCGATCAGAGATAATATCAAGGAGATGTTTATGAAATTTTATTTTCTGTTCAGATCCCTGAATTAAATGAAAAGCTAAAAATAATCAAAGCATTAAATTTAAACTCAAGCTAAAAACCAACTTAAGAAATAGATTGTCTCTGATTCAATCATGTAGTCCAGATGACCGCACACAGGACAGAAGTGTACAAACAAAGTGCATAGACTGCCCTTTCCTATATTTGCATTTTATTTAATTAGGTTTATATAATTTGAAGATAATTTACTTTTAACAAACACACATCGCTTGTTATTGTCTATCTAACATATACTTCAGCAATCATGCTCTGTTTTGCAGATAATTAAAGAATTTTATTTTTCAGCAGTGAGCTTGATCTATTATGTATTTATTTCATTGACCAAATACCTTTACCTTGCGGGATAGAATGAACTTAATTCAGATAACAATGTGAACTTCCTGGAGTTATGTACAATATAAATATTAATGAGCATTTCAAGCGTAACATGTAGGTCACTCACTTCTAACCTCCCTCATGGCAGAATATAAATGCCAATTCATATTTGACATCACAGCTGTAAAGATCGTATCATTTATTTCACTACATTTTTGACTGTAGACTGAATTGGGAAAATAACTGCTTTGAAAAAACAAGCATTTTTTCAAAACAAGTAACCCGATGCTCATTGTCAGTACTGTTTACACAGCTGCTGGTTCAAGCAGTAGTAGCTGGTTTGCAGATGAGTTGGATCCAAGGGCTGTGTACAAACGGAAATTCAATTGGCAACAAATAGCTGATAGGTCTGTGAACTAGTGACCATTTATCGATAACAAAGGCCTTTTGCCTGCCAGCAACAGTGTGGTTGGTTCCCAGGTTGCTGAATAACTTAGGGCTACGATCAAGATAGGGACAAGCAATCACATCTTTGCAAGGTCAAGAGATTTCTGTTCTCTACAGTAAAAAAAATCCACCTTAAGCCTGAAGAAACCAACTTATTCTCCTATTAGACGTTGCCATAAAGTTGTGACTTTTAATTAACAAGTCAGAGACTTTTATAAGCATGAACCAGCTGCCCTGTACCTTCTGCAAAAACGTGAAACCATCCAGACAAGGAAGATCAAGGAGCAGCATTCTGACCAGAGTGGCAATCACCTAGCAGTATTAACACTGGAGTGTTGATTCAGAGACCCAGTTAATGCTCTGGGGACCCAGTTGCAAATCCTGCCACACCAAATGGTGGAATTTAAGTTCAGTTTTTAAAAAATCTGGAATCCATTGCTGATTGTCAGGGAAAATTGTATCTGGTTCACTCATGTCCTTTAGGCAAGGAAATCTGCCATCCTTACCTGGTCTGGCCTACATGTGACTCCAGACCCACTCTTAACTGCCATCCGGGCAATAATTGCTGACCCAGCCAGTGATGCCAACATCCCATGAATGAATAATAAAATAAAAACAAGAATCATCTCAACATATCCTGAAAACAGAAATTACTGAACTGTCTTTCCTGCCACACATGAGCCCTATGGTTTTTTCCCTATCTATGGCTGTGTGTATGTGGGTATAAAGGGGAATTTATAGGATGATTAGAGTTGTAACAAGTGTGTTATATTCCAACAATTCGTCATTGCTTACCACTACCTACAGTATTTATTTGTAATAAATAGTGATTCTTCTTAATGACAGAAATGTGGTCCATTCTTTCTATCAACCTGGGTCCAAAAGACTGGGAATTCTGCAGACATTTTAAAATCTTTTACTTCTGTGACAGCTCCAGGAATAGTGCGGCCTAATCTTTCATGCACTACCCCAGCGAGGCTTAACACAACGTTGCAAATAATATTCTTGAAATACATTAGTAACACCTAGAATGATGTACCATCCAATTTGTTCTTGTCTCAATATACTTTACAGAATGTACAATTTATCACAGCAAGTCAATTTGTGGTGTTTCTCAAAATGAGAAAAATATCATCTTTAGACATACATGAATGAAAGCAATGCACAGTTAGGAGGGAACAAAAGCCTCCATTAGGAATCAAGTTGAGGTAGTGTTTATGGGCTGATTAAGCTTTATGTTTGTTGATTTAGCAGGCATAGCATATTGTCATCAAAACTCTGGCTTGATACTGCTGTTTTGGAACTTCTTGTTATAGTCCAGAATAAAAGCAGTCCATTATACAACCAGAGCTAACCTTCATACATTCTTATGAGCATTTATTTACAGTTACATATTAAAAGGGAGGTGATGGCCTAGCAATATTATCGCTGGACTGTTAATCCAGAGACCCAAGTAATGCTCTGGAGACCTGGGTTCAAATCCTGCCATGGCAGATAGTGGAATTTGAATTCAATAAATATCTGGAATTAAGAATCTAATGATGACCATGAATTGTCAGGAAAAACCTGGTCACTAATATCTGGTTCACTAATATCCATTAGGGAAGGAAACTGCCGTCCTTACCTGGTCTGGCCTATATGTGACTCCAGACCCACAGCAAATGTGGTTGACTAATAACTGCCCTCTAGGCAATTAGGGATGGGCAGCCAATGAACAAAGGTGAAGTCAATATATTTTTATAGGACCAGGAAGATATTTTCGAACCAAGCTGTTCAGAGATGTTATTACTCACCTCTGAAGTAGTTGGGATTTGAATGCATGTCTCCTGACTCAGAGCTAGGGACATACCACTGCACCACAAGAGCTCTTACGGGAGCAGGAATGAATCACCCTAAGGTTCTTGAGTAGATTTGGAGCTCGAGTTGTGGATGCTGTGGTTGGTTCGCTTGCCGAACTGGTTCGTTAGTTCATCCACAAGGATAAGGAGAACCATCAGTTTGATTGGGGCAACATCAGGATCCTAGGACAGGCCAAACAGAGACAAGCACGGGAATTTCTAGAGGCTTGGTTCTCCACCAAGAAGGCCATCAATAAACATGTAGAATTAGGCCCTATATATACACCGCTGCGAAGAAATACCAGAAATGAGGCCATCAACTCCAACAGACCCCAGAGTTCAAATACCAGGCGGGAAAAGACAACAATGCTTCATCGGACGCTGCACTAATGATGTTACCCAGCAGGGTAATGAAACGTCTGCAAACTAACGAACCAGCTCGGTGAGCCAACCAACTACAGCAATGAATCATCAGATAATGCTCACCAGCAGCAATTACTAAAGATAACATTTCTCTGAGATATATGGTGTCTATATTTACACCATAAAAAGAAATTTGCTTGTTATGATGCTCTGTTCAAAATTTCAGTCAGATATTTCTGGTCTATTATTAGTGACTAATTTTAATAGTACTACCTGCAACCACAATGAAGGCTTTTTGCTTGATTAACTAATCTACAAAAACATAAGCATAAACTTGAACTGACTCTCAGTTGGGCGGATTTAATTCCCCAGATGTGGGGGGCATGGGTCAAGCTGGCAGATGAGGTTCCTATACAATTGGGTGGAAAGGCCAGGATGGGAGCCTCTTTGCTTTCCTAACTTGCCCTGATTAAATCTAGGGCATGAATGCCTGTGGACACCCCTATTGCCCCAAAGCCAATTGAGTCCCTTAAGTGGCCACTTAAGAATCACGTAAGGGCCTCACCGTGCCCCTGTTGGTATTTAACCATTGGCAGGAGGTGCACAACGTGGGTAAGCTGCCAGGCAAATCCTGGTGGGTTTTTCTGCAGACAGTTGTTGGAGGTTCCCTACTTATTGTCTAACTCATGCCCAATGGAGTAACACATCACAGGCAAATGTCATCTGTAGGTGAAGACTCCCACCTGCCCATCCATCTCAATCCCCCATCTCTCCTTTGCCAGGACCTACCTGACTGGTCTGCATAAGCCCCCACTTGCCTACGTTCTGCCCAGGTTCCTGTGGTGACCCTGTCACTTGGGCCCATTGTAGTACTGGCAATGACCACTGGTCCCAGTGGCACTGTCAGTACTGGAGAGGTATGGGGTTTCTGATTGGCCAGAAACTCTCTCTTTGCCAGGACAAGTACAATCGGGATCCCAAAGTCAAACTGGTAAATGCTGGTTGGCACAAAATCAGACTGGGAAGGCTCAAAATGACCACAACCATTGGCTTTGCAGCTTGCATTTGCACCAAATATCAGTGGTTTGAAACTGCCCAGCTTTAATTCCAAGGTTAAAGAAATGTTACTACATACTATTCAACAATTTGTGCCTGCACTCACTCATTACATGACCATTATTACTTACTTCCAATCTCCTGTGCTTTTTTCTCCTATACCCTATTATTTCTATCCAAATAATCTTCCAATGTCCTCTTGAATGCCCCAGTTGAACCAGCTCCACCATATTTCCAGGCAGTATAATCCTTAACTAACTGCTCGTTGTGTGAAAAAGCATTCCCTCACTTTACCCTTGCTTTTGTAGATCACTTTCAATCTATGCCCTCTTGTTCTTATTTCTTTTACAAACAGGAACAGCATCTCCCTCTACGTTCTATCCAGCCCACTCATGTTTTTGAAAACCTCAAACAAATCTCCCCTCAGCCTCCTTCTCTCTAGAGAAAACAGTCCCATCTTCTTCAACATCTAGTGTTCTTCATCCAACCATTTCGTAAACCGCTTCTGCACTCGCTCCAATGTGTTCACATCCTTCCTATAATGTGGTGCCCAGAACTGTACAGAAGGTCATCTGTTAAAAATGCACCAAGTGCTGTCTTTTTTCTGCTATTCATCTAGAGAGTCTTTGTATGGGACCAGTTGTGGATTGTAGAATCAGACCAACTGACTGAGATTTATGAGACAGGAACAGGAAACACCCAGCTGGACAGACAACATCTCTGGAGCAAACAGAGAAGCTGGTGGTTTCATGCTTCACCAGAAACTGTCTGTTTCTGCTTTCAGATTTCCAACCCCTGCATTTTTTGGTTTTGTTGACTTGGGTTATACTCGAATAAACTGTTCTTGCACCAGAATGATGTGCCCCTTGCTCATGACCAGCGGAAGTATTTTTGAAATGCTGATCAACATCATAAGCAATTTTGCCTTGAAGTGAAGTGAAGATATTATTAATGATGGGTTTTCAATGTTGCGGTTGAATGAAGCGCTAAAGATATGAATGCCCAGGTTAATTAATAAAGGATGAAATATCGAGGAAACATTATCACAACTCATTTCCCTCTAAGTGACTCACTGCCTTGCCTTTACATTATTACTCAGTCAAAACCTGGATTCTTCTAAACCACCCCCTGCACAATCATTGGCACTGTGAGAACACCAGCACCACAAGGGGTTAGCCTGCTATCAACATTTCAGAGCAATTAAGGACAGGTGGTGTTATTGCCCACATCCTAAAGGCAAATGAAAAGAAATAAAATACATATTTCACTGCAGTAGGATTCATACAATTTAACGTGGATTTATAACTCTGTGGGACTGATGAATTCCAAAGTCCAACGACACTGTTTGATTTATTTTTTGGTAACCAACTGTGTATCCAGTGTATCTGCAGAGAGCACACTTGGAAGGAAATCAGAAAGAATATGCAGCCTGCTGGCCTAAATCCACACTGTCGTTTTAGTAAAAGTTCAATCACAGTGTTACTAACAACCCAGGCTAGTCAACAGCCTTGAATAAATTTACTTGTGTTCTTAACAACAAAAACACGCTACTCCTGGCTCTTTCATGCATGAACACCAAAACTGACTGAGCACTCTCATTACACTAATTCATCATTGTAATTAGCCATAATCATAGCCATCCTGTTGGAATGAAAATGGAAAACTGGTAGCTTCACTACAAAGTATTTGAATATGAACCTCGTCAACCGAAAAATGAAGTGAAGCAGACTCTGAATAGTTGCTGTGAAAACATCTTTTCAACTCAGCAATGTAGCTGGTGTGCAAGCTTAACTTTACTCCAGTATCAATACTTTACCTCACTGATCATCATGCAATTCTTTTGCTGTTCAAGGGAGCTCATTCCTTGATTAAGTTGTGTGTTTGTTGATGATTGTCTTGTGTTCAGCCCTATTTGAGACCCCTCTGACAATGAAGCAGCCCTATGCTCATACGCAGCATGCGATCACATGGACTCTACTCAGACATGCAGTGACATTGCCCCATTTCCAAAATCCTGGGGATTACTATAGCTCTGCCAGAAGCTGAGATGGACCAGCCCTCAAAACACTGTGACGACAAGGGCAACTCAGAGGATAGGAGTTCTGCAGCAAGTAACTCACCTCCTGGGGGAAGGGGATGGCCGAGTTGTATTTTCGCTGAACTATTAATCCAGAAACCCAGGTGATGTTCCGGGGACCGGGGTTCAAATCCTGTCACAGCAGATGGTAGAATTTAAATTCAATTGAAAGATACCCCAGAATTAAGAGTCTAATGAGACCATTGTCAATTGTCAGGAAAATCCCAACTGGTTCATGAATACCCTTGAGGGGTAACTGTCACCTTTACCTGATCTGGCTGACATATGACTCCAATGTGGATGACTCTTAACTGCCCTCTGGGCAATAAATGCTGCCCGAATCAGGGATGCCCACATCCCGGAAATAAATTTAAAAGATTCCCCAGAGCCTGTCCATCGTACGGAAGGCACAAGTGATGGAAGGAATGTAAATGGAATATCCACTAATTGCCTGGATGAATGTACCTCCAACAACACTCAAGAAGATCAACACTGTTCAGGACAAAGCAGGTTGCTTGATAGGCATAGCATCCAACAACGTCAGTGCACAGTGGCAGCAATGTGTACCATATGCAAGATGCATTGCATATGCTTTGCTAACACTTTCCAAACGAATGGCATCCATTACCTTGAAGGACCCCTCCACATTGCTTACCATGCTGTCTTGGAACAATGTTGCCCTTCTTTCAACTGTTATTGGGTCAAAATGCTGGAAGTCCCTTCCTAACAGCACTTTGGGTGTATCGATAGCACAGGGATGACAGTGGTTCAAAACAGCAGATCCTCATCATCTTCTCAAGGGCTGTTAGTGATCACTTTTTGAATGACACTCACAATCCAGAAATGAATAAAATAAATTTGCATCTCGTTAACTTTTTACAACATTTTTCCACAGGAAAATTACTGGTATTTTGTTTGATCCTAAAGCAAAAATATATTATTCCTTAATTTCACTGCAATCTGCCTGGGAGATACTTTAATCTATTTAAACACGTCGGAAATCTGTTGAAGTTTAATTCACACTCGTTGTAGAATGATCCATGTGAACTTTTGTGTAATGTAACAAGACACGTATTGTGAATGACATTTTAACAAGCGGACATTGATCATACAGCAGAAAATCCATTGTGTTATTTTCATTTTGTAACAAAAGGAATGTCATAGTCATTTTTTTTATGTATGTGCAGGCCTGTAAGCCTGTTTTAATTTCAATAATGATCTTTTATAAGTAAAGTATCTCCTGTCTATCCTTCAGGGGGCTGTGGGTGATAATCTCAGGTAAGAGAAACGGGGGGCAGTGTCCTTAAAGTCGTGGTTCCACAAGTCTGCAGTAGGTTACCTATTAATGTTGTAGCAGAGGTCCCTCTCATTTTTGGTGTCTTTCAATTAATTGGAAAGCAAGTTGCATGGAATGTGCATTGAATTCAGGCTTACAACTGATTCTACAAGCAGAATAGAGAGCAAATTTGTTTTGAGAATGTGTGATAAATGTAAAATCCTAAAAAATGGTGTTAGTTTTGTTAATTGGATTTCTGATCAAACTGGAAAGAAAATATCCATCTTCAATATTGTACTGGCCTTATAAGAAAGCTCTGTGCGTGATTCCATTCTGGTGTGATGATCACTGACTACAGAAAAGCCACCTTTTAAGATTTTTTTTTAAAAGAAGGATCTTATCTTGGAAGGAAGTAGGAGGAAGAATATCTCCTCTTGACATCTGTGGTTACTTCATCCCACCCACATCATTGCCACCACAAAACAGCACACATCGAAGGTAAGAACAGCTGCACCAGCAAGTCAGAATGCACAGTTTGCACAACTGTCTGCAGTGTTTATTAGGCCATCGTAAAGTATACAGCTCTTGTGAAATGGCATACAAAGCAATTTAACAATATTGGGAATAGTACTGAAGAAAGGAGTTAATCAGGAACAGGGCTCATTACTTAAAATAACAGCAGAGCCCATTTTTTTTCTGACGCACTGAAATAGCTCACTCTGCAGCAGCTTTGATCTCTATGAAGGATACATTTCCAGAAATTCTGGGGCAATACTTTACCCTCCATTATTCAGAGAAGAAAAGAACCTTTCAGCAAATATATTCATTTATTTCATGACTTTTCTGGCTTTATGACTCCACAAAGTGATTGTTATCGTTAATTCCATTTAAATCACTGTCATTACGGAAAATGATTCCGCACTGCACTGTTCTAAATTAGCACACAAGATTCACAGCTTCAAAATACACCATGTAGTTACACAGACACAGAGGGAGTGAGGCAGTATTCTTTTTAACTGCTGGAGTGGAATCATTTTCAGACTTAATAACAGTGGTATAATTAGCTTCAAGGTAAATGTACGCACTCATTCTCTAAAAGTCATGCCACGGGGGTATGATACTATCCAGAGGCAATGATTTAGAACTCGCAATTGTCACCTGTTGCAATTTTTTTAAACTCTATAATTTGCTTTGCTTGCTTTTAAGAGGCTGAAAACTTGGGAATAAAATGCAGTGAGGGTAAAAGTGTTAGTTTTTATAGAATTATAGAGTTGTACTGCATGCAAACAGACCCTTTGGTCCACGCCTACCATAATCCCAAACTAAACTAGTCCCACCTGCCTGTGCTTGGCCCATATGCCTCCAAACATTTCTTATTCATGTACTTATCCAAATGCCTCTTAAACGTTGTAACTGTACCCACACCCACCACTTCCTCTGGAAGTTCATTCCAAATGCCAACCACTCTCTGTGTAAAAAAAATTGCCTATTATGTCTTTTTTAAATCTTTTGCTTTTTACCTTAAAAATATACCCCCTAGTCTTCAAATTCCCCACCCAAGGGAAAAGATACCTGCCATTCACCCTATCTATACCCTTCATTATTTTATAAGCCTCTACAAGGTCATCTCTCAACCTCTTATACTCTAGTGAAACATGTCCCAGCCTATCCAGCCTCTCCTTATAACTCATACCGTCCATTCCTGGCAACATCCTGGTAAATCTCTTCTGAACACTCTCCAGCTTAATAATGTCCTTCCTATAACAGGGAGACCAGAACCGGACAAAGTACTCCAGAAGAGGCCTCACCAGCGTCCTGTACAACCTCAACATAAAGTCCCAACTCCGATACTCAAAGGTTGGAGCAATGAAGGTGACCTTTTGACCTCAAGACAGTCCGCTATCCCTGTTTTCAGCAACCTCAAGACCTATATGTCTTAGTAAAATCACCCAGCTGAAAGGACCCATCAACCCAAACTCAAAATAATAGCTAGGAGGTCAAGAGCCCCAATATTAGGGTGATTCCATTAAAACTCACTTGATTCATCATTCTTCACTGAAGCCAACAACTGGGGTAGGTCAAGAGATTTAGCTTTAGAATGTATAGGTATCTTTTAACTGGGTTTGCAGTAATTTTGCCTCTTGCTATCTGATTATAGTGCCATTGGTAGCAGACAGATTGTAGGCTTGCACCATCCAACATACATTCTGAGAGGAATGCAGAACGGTGGGCTTAAAATAAGGACAGGAGGTGGAATGTAGGAGAAGGTAATTTAGCCTCTCAAGCCTGTTCTGCCATCAATACCTATCTCCATTTACCCATCTTGGTTCCACATTCCTTAACACCCTTACCTAATTGTGCCAGTCATGGCTCAGTTGGCAATACTCTCTTTTCCAAGTCAGGGGATTGTGGTTTCACATCTCATTCCAGAGGCTTGAACACATAATCAAGACTGGCACTGCTAGTGCTGTGGTGAGGGAATGTTGCCCTGTCTGTTGAGTAACCATCAGATCTGACATTGAACAGAAGCCCTTCAATCTGCTCAGCTAGATGGAAAAGATCAATGGCCTATGTTGAAGAGGAGGGAAGTTCATCCCAGTGTCCTACTCAATATTCATTCTTCAACCAACACCTGAAAATCAGATGGCCTGGTCATCACTAGAAGTTGCTGGAGAAACTCAGCAGGTCTGGCAACATCTGTGCAGAGAAAGCAGACACAAGGTTTTGAGTTCACTGAAATGCAGTGGGAGGGAAATGAAAAGGAAAAGCCTCTATGGATACATAGTGACTTGGGTGACTCGTCCTTAGAAATAGAAGCTCAACTTCATTAATGTACTGCTACTTCATATCACCATCTGTCTGATCGACTATTATTGTAACTATAGCTACAAGAGTCAATTTGCATAGGCTACCTGTCCCTGGCACCACACCGGTCTAAGTGAGTGCTACGCTTTCCCTGACGCCCAGTGCAGTTTAAAATCTGTCACTGTTCAGGACCGACAAAGGTCCACCCCTGTGACTGACTTGGAAGGACAGGCCTGACTGATGAGTGACCAGATTTCTGTACAGCTTTCTGACGGACTTACTGCAAGGCCCAAGCTGGGTTGCACTGGAACTACAGGACTGACCATGGTCCCCCACAATCTGACTGTAATGATACACAATCCCTGACTTTGACGACACAAGCAATTGACCGACTGTGTCCAAGCCCTAGCCAAGACTTCCTGACTGAAGACAGTCTACTTAGACTTTGAGACATGGCCATTTGGTTGAGGCACGTGCAGTGTGTTTGCCATGTGAGCAGGTGGCACATTCTGAAGGTTTGATACTGACATAGCACTGTGCCACTCAGCAACATGCCCACCCTCTTGACTTATCATTGTTGGAAACTATGACAAGTTGCCTCAATTTGTGTCTGTGTTAAATGACGAAGTAAGACAGAAGTACAGTGAGCTGTTAAGTTCTGAATGAGGCAGCAAAACACAAAAAGGCAAGTCAAGGCAGAGATGTTGTGAGTATCCAAGTAGGCATAAAGTGAATCACTTCAAAAAGAGCAAGTTAAGAGCCCTGAGTCTTACCCTGCTCCCATCCATGAGATGGATGCCCATCCCCGCCCACAAACAGCCTGGCAGAACTATTACAGTGCAAGGTGTTGGTACAGTCTAAAGGACAGTGTTGGAATGGAGAGCTATATCATAAACAGGAACAAAAACAGAAGTTGCTGGAAAAACTCAGCAGCTCTGGCAGCATCTGTGAAGGACAAAAACAGAGTTAACGTTTCGGGTCCAGCGACCTTTCCTCAGAACGGAGCGATGTTATAAATGTGTGTTCAATTTTGAATCTTTGTGGATAATGGAGGTTTGTTTTTGACGTAGGTGGTTTCTACCCATGGAGTGTGCCCTGAGATGTTGGAGTCTTCTGGCCAAGGTGGAGTCCCAGAGGAGTGAATGGTGAGATGGAACTACCAGGTATCTGCACTGACTTCTGTTGTGAATCTGGTTTCTTTCCACTGTGTGGGAGAATAGAAAACTGCATATAATAAGGCAAGAAAAGGTTAACAATGAGATGTTAATGCATGCGAACGAGCCTTTTGCAACTCACTGACATGCCCGTTTTACCTTTCAAATCTTGGGTGCAAAATCAGACTCAGTTTTCTTGATGTTGCGAATCCCATTTTTCCAATCTTGCCATATTTTCCCAACTGACTCAATGTCACATACACCATTCAGGGGTAGTGTTTGTTACATTGGCAGTAACACCTGAAATAACTAGTGGTATTGTCGCTAGATTAATAATCCAGAGACATAGGTAATGTTCTGTGGTCTTGGCTTCAAATCCTGCAGATGGTAGAATGTAGGTGACACAGTAGCAAGCACTACTACCTCATGGTGTCTGGGACCCTAGTTTGATCCCAGCCTTGGGCATCTGTCTGTGTGGAGTTTGCACATTCTCCCCGTGTCTGTGTGGGTTTCCTCCCTCAGTCCAAAGATATGCAGGTTAGGTGGATTGGTGATGGTCAATTCGGGGATGGTGTGGATCTTGGTGAGTTGCTGTTTGGAGAGTTGGTGCAGGCTTGGTTTTTCAAAGGCCTCTATCTGCACTGTAGGTTCTCTATGAATGTTTCTCACTGTATCTTTAATGTTAACAAAAGTAAGCAAGGTAATGATAACATTGTTTGCTTTCTCTCAACTGGCTCAGTCACTGCACCAAAAATTAAGAAATTGTGAAATGTTATCTGAAAACCTCATTTTTGGGAAGTTCTGTAAAGGTTTAAAAATAAAAGTAAATTTCCATGCTGTTTTTCATTCTGCCAGATTTTGTTTTCTCTCTCTACAAGATGGTGATGGAATTGGGAAGGCAGTTTTCAGAAACATGCTCCACAGCATCACCTCCTAGCCCAATGCCGCAACCACATCGTTAGAGCAACTACCATGCCTCCAACAAATCCTTTGGAAACAGACAATTCCAAAGCTGCCAACACAAAAACAGTGTTCAAAAATAGTGGCAACAGAACTGGAATTGTCATAGATGCAAGATTTTTCATAATTTATTCTTAGATCACCTGTGGATCACCTATAAAGCTTTTTATAATTCATACATTTTCATCACTTTTCTCTTAGTTAAACTTTTGATGTAAGTGGTCTCCTAGCAATGTTGTTTCCAATGAAAACCAATAACAAATATAACCTTAGATACATAAATAAAACATTGCAAAAATATTCAAAATTACAAAGCCTGAACTTGATACGGCACGTACGCAGTGATAAAAATAGAATAAATTATGCTGTGGAATTAAAGTAGGAATTGCAATGTGCGACAAGACAAACAATAGACAGATATACAAAACGTCTCGAACAATACAAGGCAGAAGAACCACACATCAGAAAGCTCTCAGTCCGATTTTGGCTGAGAAACACATTTTAATTTATACACATCCCTTATGGCATGGCATAAAATGTTTTATACTGTTAACATATTAGTGTTAAAATGAAATCGTTTTTAAGATTTTTCAATTTGACATGTGCATAAAATTAAAATCGCCAAGAGAAAAATGAGGCATTAACATAGACAGAATAAAACTACTTTGACATTAGATGTGCTTCTTTCACTCAAAAAAGGATTGGTTAATTTAGATATTGGCACAGAAAGAAAGGAAGTAAATATTGGCTATTCATGCTGAATTAAATATAAATATTTGCGTAGTAGTTTAAGTTCTAGGTCCGTCTTTGGTTCCCTTTGTTACTGAAGCAGGCAAAGCCCATGAGCAGCTTTGTGTCACTGCTGAAAACTTTTTTCATCCAGCAATGTGTGCCTCTTTGCCAAAACTAAACATACCAAACATTCTCCAGGCAGGAAGAGTTTGCTAAAAAAAACATGAAATGACCAGCAATACGCTATTTATGAAACCACGCATTCACACACGAATGCATTGGACCCACACCATTACAGGCTACAATTTTAGTCGCTGGATTTCAATACACACATCATACTTAGAATAGAGATTCTGGCCTATGATGCTTTGCCATGTGAAGAATGGTC
Source organism: Rhincodon typus (assembly GCF_021869965.1). NCBI lineage: Eukaryota > Metazoa > Chordata > Chondrichthyes > Orectolobiformes > Rhincodontidae > Rhincodon > Rhincodon typus. The sequence continues at coordinate 11,570,464 of NC_063358.1, read as the reverse complement.
ATGGATATCAAGGTGTAGAGCTGGATGAACACAGCAGGCCAAGCAGCATCAGAGGAGCAGGAAGGCTGATGTTTCGGGCCTAGACCCTTCCTCAGAAATGGGGGAGGGGAAGGGGTTTCTTAAATAAATAGGGAGAGAGAGGGAGGCGGATAGAAGATGGATAGAGGAGAGGATAGGTGGAGAGGAGACAGGACATGACATGGTCATGGAGATGGTTTTATCCATACTGTGATGTTTTCAACCAAAGCAACTACTAGTTTCCTGAGTTCTGAGCTGCTCAGAGTGCTCCCTTGGCAAGCACTCACCCTTGTACATAAACCAAACCTGTGTCAATCTACCTCATTGCAGTTCTTTAAATAGATTCAATTGGGAACACGAGAACACTTTTCTGATCTTAGTGACATCCAATTTGCACTTTTGCTGTGCCATTTATTAGAAATGCCAGGCTGACAAATGCCTGAAAACAGCAAATGCTGGAGATCACAGCGGGTCAGGCGGCATCCATGGAGAGAGAGAGAGCAAACTAATGTCTCGAGTCTAGATGACTCTTCATCAGAGCTGACGTGAAGGGATGGGTAGTAAAATGCTGGCCTAGCCAGTGAAATCCTCATTCCATGAATGAATTAAAAAACGTTCAGACCTTGGTACTTGAATCCAGCCAGAGACTGGTGTTTGGATCTCACTATCATTTCTCATTGATGTCTCTCAGGTGGCTGCCTGAGAGTGGGTCCTAAGAAGATGGCAGCTGAAGTGGCAAAGGAGGGGGAAGGATGCAAGGGGAGAGCCTAGTCACAAGGCCTATAGAACTGGGGATTACTCAAAACTCCAGGGCAGCTTTTTGTTTTCAGCAGGACCTAGTCCTTGCCTTGCTTTATCAATACTAGGTGCCCTGAAGCGGATTCTAAAACTTGAAATTTAAAATTTGATTTGAAGCGCTGTTTCACCTGAAAGGTGTGTTTGGGGCCTTTGACCATGAGGAGGGGGGGAGGTGAAAGGGCAAGTGTTACACCTTCTGAGATTGGTGAGACCAACAGCAGACTGGATGATCACTTTGTGGAACACCTCCACAATCTGTAGGAATGATCCTGACCTCGCAGTTGCTTGCAATTTCAATAGCCCACTTTGCTCTCATATTCACATTTCTGTCCTGGGCCTGTTGCAATGTTCCAGCAAAGCACAACGTAAACTCAAGAAACAACACATCTGCAGTTCCTACTATCTCTGATAGCCTTCCTGCTCCTCTGATGCTGCTTGGCCTGATGTGTTCATCCAGCTCTACACCTTGTTATCTCAGATTCTCCAGCATCTGCAGTTCCTACTATCTCTGAAACAACACCTCTTTGTCTGCTTAGGCACTTTACCAACTTGAAGTATCGATAATGAATTCAGTAACTTCACAAACTGACTGCATTATTTCTGTTCTCCACTTTTCTTACATTCTCTCTCCTCTTTTCCCCCACAGCCTTGTCTTGTTGGTGTCTTGTTTACTTTGCACTTAGTGGAGAGGACTAATTCTTTCCCTTTCACACTTTAATTTACATTCATTGTACATCTCTTTATTTCTTTGTCCCGCATTAACAACCCTTTTGTCTTTCGCACCGGGCCCCAGCCTCTGTCAAAAGTTAAAAAAAATTCCAATATCTTTCAGCTCTCATCAAGTCATATCAGACACACAATGTAAACTCTGTTTCTTTCTCCACAGGTGTTGCCAGACCTGCTGAGTTTCTTCTGTGTTTGTTTCAGATTTCTAGCATCCACTGTATTTTGCCTTTATTCTCTTGAAGGTATATTACTTACTAATTGTGAGGCACCACACAACAGGAACACTGACTGATTTGCTTTCCTCCACACAGAGGCTAATAGTTCTTGTCACCTCAGCTGAGATCAGTTACCTCAACACAGAATAGAGGCCAAATTCATAATTTATTTCTGCACATTTTCACTGAAGAATCACTCATGGATGAAACTTACTTTTCCAATGGGGCTGTATAATGCAAACTGCTGTATTGAGGCAATTTACTCTGAATAGGAAAGCACTGTTATGGATATTGTGTTGATGCTTTGAGTTTTCACAATAGCTGATGTGGAATCCCAGAATAATACTTCCCTTATAAAGCAGCATTTGTTAACACACGAAGAACTAGGAGCTGTGGTTGCTAGAAAGGAACTGTGTTGTATTCTCTCTCAATTTGCAGTATGAATGAAACCTTATATTTGGTTTGTCGACTATTGCCAATATTTGCCTCATAAACATTGACAGAGCAAGCTTTCATTATCTGATTCTCTGCATCAGTTGGGAGGACAGGCATACTAACATCAGTGTCCTTGAAGCAGCTAATACCACCAGCACCAAGGCCGTGATCATCCAAAACCAATTCTGCTGGTCCAGCCACGTGCTTAGGATTGCCTGAGTTCTGACTGCAAAAGCAAATCGTTTTCGGCCAGGGCAAGGAATGCACTGGAATGAGAGGAGTACACCTGAAGCATTTCAAAGACTCCCTGACGTCTTCCCTCAAACAATTCAACATAGATGTCAACACCTGGGAGACACTCATTCAAAAGAAACCAACTCGGAGGAAACTCCTGAATGAAGGGACACAATTCTTTGGGAACATGCATCAGCAAGAGGAAGCATATGAAAGGGAACCAGAGGAAGGAATGGCAACAATCTCAAGGCAAGGGCCAGAAACACCTTCATACCTCGTTTGCGAGTGGTGCTGACGACATCAATGATGACAAACTGTTACATGCTCAGAAAAATTCCTCTACGCACTATCCTCATCAAAATGAGTTCAGAAATTCAATTTCAACATCACGCTAAATAGTGCCTGAAGAATATTTTCCATAGTTTCTAGAAGAGCAGGTGAAGGTACTGTCTAATCTAGGCCACCATTCTAAAGGAAATAAAACCAGATGTAAAACTGTCCACATAACACAGTTTCACAAAAATGAAACTGCTGAGTTTCAGGTGGAATCTGCTCGAGGCTAAGAAATAAAGAAAATTGCTTCCAATCCTTAATTCTTAACAAACCCCAGAAGAAAAGAAAGCTGCAAATAGATTTGACACAGTGACATGATGCTGCAAACATTCTGTCAGGGTGCTGATGTGTCAACCCATTTATCAAGTTTATTTGCTTGTTTGCAAGCAAGATGGCACAGGCTCCCCTTCCAATCTCCAAAGTCACTCACTAAAAAGAAATTTTAGAAATGTGATCAGTTTTCTAATCCCGTACCTTCAGATATCATCTGCATTCATCAAAGACATTCCTTTATCGTAGGTCACCTACAGCAAAGGGATGCTTGATTGGTTCTGACATTTTGTGGAAGGGTGCCAATTGTCAAGGAGAGATGGCAGGGATGATTTCTACACAACACACTCTGCTCCTATGATGCTGCTTGGCCTGCTGTGTTCATCCAGCCCTGCACCTTGTTGTCTCGGATTCTCCAGCATCTGCAGTTCCTACTATCTCTCACATTTTATTGTGTTTCTGGGTCTTCCAGAACCAGGGTAGGTGCTTGGGAAAGGAAGACGCGGGGGCAGGAGCGAGCACAGGGAAAGAGTGGTAAGCCCTTTAGAACAGCCCCCAGAAAAACTGAGTACCAGGCCAACAGTTTTCTCCCAGTTGTACCATGCATGCTCCCTCCCAGCACCATTTCCTACCACTGTCCCTGACATCATTACTGACAGGGAATCAGTACAGACAGCATACCACTGCTGTGTGAGCACAGCTTGCATTTCTTTACAGACCTAATCAAAGTTTCAATGAGTTTTTCAACTGAGAATGAGAAATGAAATCACACTCAGGCCTATATTCGGCACTATTTCAGTGGCTTGGGTCATTAACTTTTGATCCTAGCACTTAAGGATAATTACACCAACCTCTGTTGCCTCCATGTAGCAATTATTTCACTGAGGTATGGTCATATGTAGGTCTTAAAACCTCATTGCTGGTTCCCACATAGTTCTATGTTATTCAAGTATGTGCAACATGCATCCTGAAGTGCAAAGCAAATTAAATTTGACTGATTCACGTATAGTCCTCTTGTGAAATGCAAAGTTTGTAAGATAATCACTGGCCATACTTAGTCACCGTAAAGTGAAAGGATGTGCTGATTCTTCAAAGTGAGAATTGACGCAAATTGATGTCATCTTTGCACTAGGTATCTGGTGCAAAGCTGGAGTTGAAGCCAAGATTAAAACCAAGTCAATGAGGGAATTGCTGGAGAAGGGATCTGCTGAATACCTCTCTCCCTCCCTACACAACATTTATATAAATGATTTGGATGTGAATATAGGAGGCATGGTTAGTAAATTTGTTGATAACACCAACAATGGTGGTGTAGTGTATAGCGAAGAAGGTTACCTCAGAGTATAATCGGACCTTGATCAGATGGGCCAATGAGCTAAGGAGTGGCAGATAAAGTTTAATCTAGATAAATGTGAGGGGCTGCAATTTGGAAAGGCAAATCAGGGCAGGACTTATACACTTAATGGTAAGGTCCTGGGGAGTGTTGCTGAACAAAGAGACCTTGGAGTGCAGGTGCATAGTTCCTTGAAAGTGGAGTTGCAGATAGTGAAGAAGGCATTTGGTACGCTTGCCTTTATTGGTGAGTGCATTGAGTATAGGAGTTGGGAGGTCATGTTGTAGCTGTACAGGATGTTGATTAGGCCACTAATGGAATACTGCATTCAGTTCTGGTCTCCTTGCCAAAGGAAAGATGTTTTTAAACTTGAAAGGGTTCAGAAAAGATTTACGAGGATGTTGCCAGGGTTGGAGGGTTTGAGCCATAAGGAGAGGCTGAATAGGCTGGGGCTATTTTCCCTGGAGCATTGGAGGCCAAGGTGTGACGTTATAGAATTTTATAAAATCATGAGGGGCATGTAAAGGGTGAATAGTTAAGATCTTTACCCCAGGGTAAGGGAATCCAAAACTAGAGGGCATTGATTCAAGGCGAGAGGGGAAAGATTTAAAAGGGACCCAAGGGGCAATGTTTACATGCAGAGGGTGGTGTGTGTATGGAATGAACTGTCAGAGGAAGTGGTGGAGACTGGTGCAATTACAACATTTAAAAGGCATCTGAACAGGTATAGTGAATAGGAAGGGCTTAGAGGGATATGAGCCAAATGTTGGCAAATGGTACTAGATTAATTTAGGATATCTGGTCAGCATGGACGAATTAGACCAAAGGGTCAGTTTCTATGCTGTACATTTCTATGACTCCATGACTCTAACACCCCAGGACACTTTTGAAATCTATATAACCTCAACATAAATTTCTGAGAAAGAGGGGTATTCTTCCTTTTCCCCTTTATAAATGTTTCCAGCTGTTGGAAAAGAGAGAATTCTGCCCATTCCAGGCTCTTTCTTGGCAAGACTTCTAGCAAGAGAGGTACCTGTGGCGGTTTTGTTTGGCTGGAATCCAAATTAAAACTATTGATTTGTTGCTAGCAGATACAAACATAAATGCAGTCCAAGAAATATTAAATCATTATTCTAGAAATGCTGCCATTTATTCTTTTAAAGGATTGTTACCCTCCATATGCCAATAGGAGATAGCATTATCTCAATTTTTTGGTGGATATATGGACATGCATGATGTAGAGATTAAAACATGGGAATGTACAACTTTATGTTCTAAACCTTTACACTTTAAAAGCAACACAGTGGAAACAATAGGAGCCTGTATAAATTAGCTTCAGCTGATATATAATCAAATATTGGACTTTGTAGTTTGAGCACCAGCACATTCATGGCAAATATGACTATATATTACAGAGATAGTAGAGGGGTCCAGACCCGAAACATCAGCTTTCCTGCTCCTCTGATGCTGCCTGACCTGCTGTGTTCATCCAGCTCTACACCTTGTTATTACAGATTACAGAACCCGTTTCTGAGAAATAATATCGACATTTTGGAATATTGCTGAAATTGTGACCTACTGTTGAAGCTGAAACTGCTGGAGAAACTCAGCAGGTTTGGCAACATTTGTGGAGAGAAAGCAGAGTCCAGTGACCCTTCTTTAGAACCTAATGAAAGGCCACATTAGTCAGCATATAAGAGTCAACTATTATTGCCGTGCGTCTGAAATCACATCAGTCAGACCAGGTAAGGATGGCAGAATTTCTCCCACAGGAACATTTGCGAACCGGTGTGTTTTCTCGACAATGGTGACTATTAGACTGGGTTTTACTCCCAAATGTTATTAATTGAGTTCAAATTCCACCAGCAACTGTGGTGGGATGTCAGCCCATTTCCCCAGATGATTAAACAAAAAAAACACCCAAAGAACTGCAGATGCTGGAAATCTAAAACAGAAACAGAAATTTCTGGAGAAACTCAGCAGGTTTGGCAGCGTCTGCGGAGAGAAGGCAGAGTTAATGTTTTGGGTCCAGTGACTCTTCTTCAGAACACAGATGCTGCCAGAGCTGCTGAGTTTTCCCAGTAATTTCTGTTTTTGATCCAAGATCATTAGCCTGGACCTCTTGATTACAAGGTCAGTGATATTCAACCTGTTATACTTGCCTCCCTTGTTATGGAAATTATGAGAGAATGTCCTCATTGGCAGCCCAGACTAAGCCAAGATGTTGCACTGCTTTACTTGGAATGATACATTCTGTGGAAAGCTTACTCTGAATCAGTTTATTTAGATCTTGTATTTTCAATTCGATTGATATGCTCCACCCTCCAGAGGTTGTACAGCTCTGAACACAATGTAGATTGGGCCCGTGGATCTGATGGCAGAGGATCGCATACTTTGTAACATGCTCCTAATTATGCCTAACTGCTAGCATGCAATGTACCTTTAAGAGACATACTCATGATATCATCGCCAGATCATGACATGTGACCTTAGATTATAAAGGCCTGTTATTGTACTGAGGTCACTTGAAGTATGAAATAATGAAAGAAGCAGTTTACAGTGTATAACTGAATTGCTGAGTACTCACCCAGACATGGCAGTGGCTGTGATTATAATGGATATGTACGTACCAGGAGCTGTAATAAACATCTATTGAATCTTCCAGTACCACTTCTAGTTAACATAGATGCTGCCACATCACATTCAAGTACCCTACTGAAGTTAAAAGTCTACCTTTGCATCCACAGCAGATCATGGGGGCTGATCAGATCACTGTTAACACTGGCGGCCATCTATAAAGAAATGAATCCCGGATCCCAACCAACACATCCCAAATAATTTCTTCCTGGTTTTCTGTCTTTAACAAAATAGGGAAGGTGTAGAATAACTCTTCTTGTGGATATTCTGAGCTTGTCTTGATGGCACGCAGTGCTTAGAACCTACTGGTACTGAGGTGGAAGGCAACATCTTGAAACATAACTATCTCAGTAAATACAGTCTATTGAACAGAATTGTTTTGTGAAACATCAAGGGATTAAGTTACCATTTCTGGGACAATGCTGAGTTGTGAGAGTCTAGCAGGTGTTAATATGGGACTATGTATGTTCCTAAAATAGGTGACTCCTGTACAATCATTGAAATTGACATTGAACAGGTAAGAGTATCGTATGTAACCATTTTCAGCTTACTTCCTCCTGTAATAGTTCTTGCTGATTCAAGAATTTCCCAGTAACAATCACCGTCTCATACTAATTATTGATTTAATGGTTTGAAATAGAATGACAACTGAGTAACTCAGCAACCGTTGCACACTTCCTGTAATCCCAAAATGTTTCCATGTTAAATTTTATAACATGTTTTGATTGTGGAACCTGTGCATCGAGTAATACTTTGTCCTTTTAAAAGAGGCTGAATAAAATAAAAGATCCTTTTTGTGGATCCAGTAACTGGGCAGACTTATTCGCAATGAATGTATTTGTCCGTGAGGTCATGTGCATGCATCTTTTAGATTACCTCAAAAACTGCTAACCAGTGCTTTTTTGTTTGCTTAAAAAGGTGCCTGAGTTTGTTTTCAGTGTGAATATTTTCCTCAGTAGGTTTCCAACCAGCTGAGACATCAAATAGTCTGGGTTCGAGCCCAGCTGTGAAAAACGGTTTCAGTAAGATTGCCATTAACTTTGTTTCATGAATGTAGCCATTTGAAACGACTTCTGCCGTAAATTAGCCCTGCATAAAAAAAGCATTGGGTCATTTGGCATGAAATTTGTCATCCAGCTTTTAAAGGTCATTAAGTAAGTCTAAATGGAAGTTATTCCTCATGCATGATGAGAGTTATATCAAGAAAGAAGTGCTCAGTAGAATTGGGGCTCTACACACAATAAATTTTTGTAACACTGAAGGCTAATGCAATATGTACTGTATTTGCATGTATATTGATTCACTGCTGATACAAAGAATGGAGGCAGAAAATAGACCGGAGATGGTGATTTGCTGCTAGTAATGCATTTTTATGTTCGCTTCTGAGAATGTAAAATGGATAACCTGTTCATTAAGAATTTTTTTCTGTTTCTATTGCTTTTTGGGGCAGTAGGAGCACTTTGGAATTGTTTTCTCTTATAGGAGCTTGACAAAATCTCCTTGCTTTGCAGAATCATGTCATCACCTTCATTTATCTTTCCATATACATGCAGATCAGTTAATCTACATGAACAGGTGTCATTTTCTTTCGTTTTTCAGAATGCCACAAGTATTTTTGCAAGATGAGTGCCAGTTTACATAATAAACACGAGGTATTTGGTTTTCCACATTGTACATTGACATATGCTTTTGCAATAATTTTATATATGAGCACTCTTCTCTGACCGTTATGCTTAGGAGTCAGGCTTTTTGCAGTTAGAATAATGATTTTTATTCAGCCACAAGGTGGGATTCATCAAGGACAAAGGGGGACCGTCAACTACAATCTCAAAAGATTTCATTTGCTCTCTAGTTCTTTTGTAGGGTGAGAGCATGATAGACAAAACTTACATTTATTCTCCATCTAATTCTCCATTGAGAAGGTGCTGTTGAGTTGTTTAAGTAGTTTATGAGGCAAAGTCAGGGGGCAGTTAAGAGTTGACCACACTGCTGTGGATTTCGAGCCATGCGCCAGGTAAAGATGGCAGATTTGCTGTGAAAATTGTTGGTCATATTTTTATGACAATCCAACAGCTTTGCAGCTCTCATTTTGCCCCAAAATGGATGAGTACAGACATGATTGGGTACACAGGCCTCAGTGTCAATTTGCCAGTACCATCCGTGATTTTCCCAGAGGCAGGATCGGAGGGGGGTGTTGGAAGAGTTATGGTCAGTAGTCAGTTGGGGTAAATGCCAATTAAGCCAATGATCAGAGACTGACTGGAATTTCCCTGTAGTTTTGGGTACAGGCAGGCTGTCTGAAGACTGCCTACTGGCCGTGGGCCAGGTGTGGAAGCTGGGGCAATGCTTCAGGAAGATTTTGAGGCCCAGCCTGCCTCGCTGGAGATGGAATTCCTCTCTCGAATGCTGGTCTAGCCAGTGTGGCCAGTTTTTAATTCAAATTTGCTGAGAGGATCTCTCAAGCTGTAAGCACCTATGTTCCTCTTAGCTGCAGGCGTTAGATCCTTCTGTTGTGAAGGTTCTCCTCCTGGTCTTCTAGCTTCAACAGCCTGTCCATTATCATTGTGGAACAGGCTTGAAGGGCTGAATGGCCTACTCCAGCCCCTATTTTCTATTAATTGGATGGCAAGCAGATATCTCTGAAGTCTAATTGGGCAGTTCAGGGAAAGGAATTGTCTGGCGGCTATTCATCACATAGTGGGAGGTCAAGACCCCCAAATGACCCTGATGTCAGTGTCCTGAATGTAAACTCAAAGCTACCATTACCAATTCTAGCATTGGCCTTTCACAGGGAACAAAGTCCCTTCCAAATTTAGAAGTGAAACTCGCAGTGAAATGCCTGGCATTTTTTTTTCATTTTGGATTGGTGATAAGCAGTTTTTGGGGTTTGGTGGACAGGTGGCAGAAGGGGTGAATACTCCTATCGTGTCATGCTCCAATGCAGCCTTGATTAAGGTTGGCCACTCTGGCAGCACCTATTCCTGGGGATCATGTTGTACGATCACATGGCTTCCTACCTACACAGTCCTTCCGTCTGGTTGGCTGAGTGGACATTATTTACAGGCTAATACCTGCCCAATGCAAATAGGATGATGGATAGGCTCAGCACTGGCTGATTCGCACTTTGCAAATTGGGACCTGCATGTTATGTTATATGAGGCACTCATAATGTTTTTATTACATATAAATATGCAAACACCATACCCTCAAGTGTTTAACAAAATGTTAGATGTCATAGAGTTATCGTGATCTGCAGCACAGCCAAATGCCCTTTAGCACATTAAGTCTGCACCATTCAGAACACAACCACCCAACAGTTCTAATTCCATTTTCCTGTACTCGATCCATAGCTTTGTATGTCTTGACATTGCGAGTGCAATGTCTTAAATGTTATGAGGGTTTCTGCCTCTGCCTCTGGTTCTACACGACAGGTTCGGACACGTTAACTCTGTTTCTCTCTCCACACAAGCTGCCAGACCTGCTGAGTTTCTCCAGCATTCTCTATGATTGTTTCAGACTTCCGGCATCCACAGTGTTTTCCTTTTATGAAAGTCTTGTTTTCTATATCAGATGTGGAGGCCTATTCTGTTATCCAGGTACAAATCTCATTGAATTAGAGATTTCTTCTAGTTAATTTCTGTCACATTCCTCTCCACTGTTTATATACTCCTGTGCACTATTGCCCAAAATTCTTCAGATGATAATATTCTCATTGGTCTGCATTGTTAAAAAAAGACACTATGGTATACTGTATGGTACATTGTTAATGATTACCGTATGGATATCTGTTTTAAAAAAAAGCCATCCATTAGAAGACCACAACCAACGCATGTAAATGACAAATATCTAGAATCAATCCAGGGATGCTAAACTCAGTCTCTGTGGGAGTGATACAGAGAAGATTATTTTCATAAAGAAGGAAAAACTTTGAAAGAAGCTATGGATTTCTTGTCTTCAAAGAGTTAATTATGTAGATAGTTTTTTCTTATGAAAGTTAATGAAACCATCCTGTAGATATTGAGCTAGCACACACAAAGGTTTTACTGCTTAATCCTCTTATCTACTACAGGCAGGGTAGGAAAAGGGAGACCAGTACTCTTCACCTAGAGACTCCTCAGAAACTGAACAAAGGCTTCGGTTTAATATGTTTAGTGATGGGCCTGATCACCTTGGAGGGAAAAAGTGGAAAGTCTGGCAAAAGTCCCAGAACGTGGAGACAAGATTTACTGGTAAAAATTCGAGCAATTGCAAAAAAAGTCACGAATTATGCTTGCTTGTATTGCCAATGCAGGTATATTTCTGCAATTAAACCACACATAAACGTATAGAGGAATAAGCATTAAATCCCTGTGGATCATTCCGTTCCTTTCACATTAATTCAGAATTCTGATCAATATATATTATGTGGAAATATTACATCTTCATCTAAGTCATGTTAAAAGTTTCCAGGCAAGAAAACATATTTATTAGTTCATATTTTCTTGCTGCGTGGAAGGGTTAACTGTATATAAACCAGCTCAACTTACCCTGTTCCCAGTGGAGTGCCTTAAAGATGTGAATAGTGTGATTATTTACTGTGAGAAATATACATATAAACATTAATTTTCAGTTTTGTTACTTGGAATTTCATCAGCTCAGTCTCAACTCTTAAATCTGGCAGTAAAAGAATGAACATTGTCATCAGTGCCAGACATTTGTTACAATTTTTTAACCCAATATGGTTGTTATATTGGGGTAGTTTTAAATCCAGGATCTTGTCAGAATTGTTTTATCCAGATTCTGCAAAATATTTCGATGCTACATTTGACTGACAGGCAGTCCCTTGCATGATCTGCAAGAAACACAATCGCGCGAGACAATCATCAGCATAGTCGCACAAATAAAGCAGACCTGATTCTTTCAACAAGTCATTTGCAATGATTGCAGAAGCAAGGTTTGCAATTCAAAAGCAGAATCACAATGGTAACAATGTGCAAATTGGCATTGGATAAACAAGATTCAAGAGATGAATGTCTGGCTCTAAAACTGGTGTGGGAGAAATGAGTTCCATTTCATGGGGCACTGACACCAGTACTTGGGAAAGACCATCTAATGGAATTAAAGGCAGACAAGCTGCCAGGTCTTGACGGCCTATAATAAAGGGTATTAAAGGAAATGGATGCAGAGACAGTGGAGGCATTGGTTGCATTACTCCAGAACTCACTGAATTCTGGGAGAGTTCCAGCAGATTGGAATATTGCTAATGTGACATCCCTGTCAAAGAAGGGAGGGAGAGAGAAAACAGGAAATTATAGATCAGTCAGCCTAGCCTCTAGCATTGGGAAAATGCTATAGTCTGTTATTCAGGAGGAAATGGCAGGGCTTTTTAGGGTCATAGAGTCATAGAGTTGTACAGCACGGAAATAGATCTTTCGGTCCAACTCGTCCATTGATCCTAAATCAATCTAGTCCAATTTGCCAGCATTTGGCCCATATCCCTTTAAAACCTTCTTATGCATGAACCCATGTAATTGTACCAGCCTCCATCACTTCCTCTGGTAGCTCATTCCATAAATGCACCACACTCTGTGTGAAAAGTTACCCCTTAGGTCCCTTTTAAATCTTTCCCCTCTCACCATAAACCTATCCCCTCTAGTTTTGGCCTCCCCTACCCTGGGGAAAAGACCTTGTCTATTTACCCTATCCATGCCCCTCATGATTTTATAAACCTCTATAAGGTCACAGCTCAGTCTCCAACGCTCCAGGGAAAAAAAGCGCCAGCCTATTCAGTCTCTCCCTATAGCTCAAACCCTCCAGCCCTGGCTACATCCTCATAAATCTTTTCTGAATCCTTCCAAGTTTCACAACATCCTTCCTATAGCTTGGAGACCAGAATTGCATGCAGTATTCCAAAAGCGGCCTAACCAATGTCCTGTACAGCTGCAACATGACCTTCCAACTCCTATACTCAATGCACTGACCAATAAAGGTAAGAATACCAAATGCCTCCTTCACTACCCTGTCTACCTGGGACTTCACTTTCAAGGGACAATGACTCTGCACTCCAAGGTCTCTTTGTTCAGCAACACTTCCCAGGACCTTACCATTACGTGTATACGCCCTGCCTTGATTTGCCTTTCCGAATTGCAGCACCTCACATTTATCTAAATTAAACTCCATCTACCACTCCTCGGCCCATTGGTCCATCTGATCAAGATTCCACTGTACTCTGAGGGAACCTTCTTAACTGTTCACTTCACTTCCAATTTTGGTGTCCTCTGCAAACTTACTAACTATACCTCCCATGTTCACATCCAAACCATTTATATAAGTGACAGAAACCAACATGAACTTGTGAAAGGGAAATCATGTTTGACAAATTTTCTAGAGTTTTTCAGGGATATAACATACAGCATTCATAAAGGGGGGGTCAGTGAATGTAATGTATTTGTATTTTCAGAAGGCAGTCATAATGTGCCACATAACAGATTACTGCAGAAGATAGGAGCTCATAGTATTGGAGGTTATGAATTAGCATCGATTGAGGATTGGTTAACACAGAGAAGACAGTTAGCATTAATTGGTCTTTTTCATGTTGGAAAGATGTAATTAGTACAGTGTCACAAGGATCAGTCCTAGGACTTCAATTATTTACTTAAAGGAAGGGGGACAGATAATACAAAAATAGGTCGGAGCCTATGTTGTGACGAGGAGATCAGGAATCTGCAAGGGGGGTATAGATAGGATGAACGTGTAGGCAAAAACATGACAGATGAAATTTAATATTAGAAAGTGTGAGGTCAAGCTCTTTGGTTCAGAAGACTCAAAAGGCGGATTATTATTTAAATAGAGAGAGACTCCAAAAAGTACATTGCAGAAGGTTCTTGGTGTTCTTGTGCGAGATATACAATGTTAGCATGCAAGTAATTAAGAAACCAAGTGGAATTTTGGCCTTCATTTGAATTTATAAATAAGTAAGTCTTGTTACAACTGTACATGGTGTTGGTGAGGCTGCACCTGGAGAGCTGTGTATAGTTTTGGACCTGAATTTTAAAGAAGTAAATACTGGCATTGGAGGCAATTCAAAAATGGCTAAACAGTTAGACCCTTATTCATCGTCATTTAGTAGAATGAGGGATGATTTTATTGAAGCGTACAAAATTCTGAGGGGGCTTGACAGAGTAGATGTTGAGAAGATGTTTTCTCTCGTGGTGGAGTCTCAGTCTAGGGCATATAGTTACAGAATAAAGGGGCACTCATTTAAACTGAGATATGAAGAAATTTCTTCTCCCAGAGAGTTGTGGAGGCTCGACCACTGTAAGCATTTAAAGAAGAGGTAGATAGATTATTGAAATATTGGGGAGTTGATGGCTATGAATTGATAAGAATATCAAGGTGGTGCCAGAGCATGGTGACATTTTGCGAGCTGTCTATAGCAGATCTGATTACTACATATCTTATAATCATTCTCCTTCTAAACCTCAATTCTAACTCTATCAGAATTACTAAAAATGTTCTCTTAAACCTACTTACAGGTTTCTTCCCCACTGTTATCAAACTTTGAACGGATCTCTCCCATGTTAATTCTGATCTCTCTCTCTGTGAGTGTAACGCTGTATTATGCACTTTGTTCTGTTACCCTGATGCATTTTGTGTGGTATATTCTGCCTGTATCGCATGCAAAGCAACACTTTTCACTAAATCTCGGTACTTGTGACAATAAATCATTCAATCAATGAATCAATCAATGATGAGCTGATATGAAAGAGGTCTGAGGTAGAGTAGCCATGATCTTATTGAAAGGCAGGGCAGGTTTGACAGGCTACTTCTGCTCTTATTTCTAATGTTCTTGTTTTAAGATAGGAGATCAATATTTTACCGAGAAGCATTGATATAGCATGCATAATGTAAAATACTCCAGTCACTGACGGAGGTATGATAATATTGAATGCAGGCCAGCTGGGATTTAAAGTTCTCACACTGTTTTCAAACTCTTAATGGCTGGCCTCACTTCCTCCTATCTGAGTAAGCTCCTTCAGCCCCACAACCCTCTGAAATATCCGCACTCCTCTAATTCTGGTATCTTGAGCATCACTGATTCTAATCGTCCTAATGTTGGCAGAGTGGGGTAGATAGAGTCTTGGTCAGGTGGGGTGAAAGGTTTTGAGATTACAATCAGAGAAGCCATGGTCTTGTTAAATGGCAGAGCAAACTTGAGGGACTATAAAGCTTACTCCCACTCCTAATTCATATGCGTGTAACAAGCATTCTTTTTGGATGATTAAATAAATGTGAATTTACAATTTTGGTGAGATTGTAAGCCAGTGATAATGGGTGGTTGATTGGATATTACTGGTATCCCATCTCTACCCAACTTGAAAATTTCAACTAGTTGCATAAAAACTCCACAATCCACCCAATGTCTGAAATATCTACCAGAGATTTGGGGAAAAGGATGCTATGTAAGTATAAATTGTTGTTGTTTACAAACCAATCCTTTTCCTGTAAATTGCAAATTTCATGCAAAACTGTTTCTTTAAATTGGATGAGAAAGCATATTAAACCATCTGGATTTTGCTTAAAAGCTGTTGATATTCCAAGATTCCTTTTCTAATAATCTGTAAACTCAAGATTCACCCATTTTGTACTGAAATTAATTTTACAGACATTTTAAAGTTTAGCACATACGTGACAGTATCCACAAATAAATTAATATTTCACTGTCACTTTGTTTTCCAAATTACAAAACAAGCCAGATTGGTTTCTTTTTAGAGATAGTAGGAACTGCAGATGCTGGAGAATCTGAGATAACAAGGTGTAGAGCTGGATGAACACAGCAGGCCAAGCAGCATCAGAGGAGCAGGAAGGCTGACATTTCGGGCCTAGACCCTCCTTCAGAAATAGCTTCAAGGCCTAAGATTTGAGTGACAGTGGCTAACAGGACAGTTTACTTATCACTGATTTTCACTTACTGGGGTTCTGCCACTCTATTATTGCTCCAAGAAAATAGATTACATTTTCCATGACCAAACAGTCGAAAACAAACTGAACCAGAACATTTTAGAATATAACGACTTTACGGTATGTTTGAATTCTAATACTGCAGTGTTACCTTAAGAAAAACCACACAGACACTTTCTAACATTGCACAAATTGGACAGTGTGGTAAAAGCAATATCTGAAAAGAGTAAATGTATCCATCGCAGCAAAGGGACCCTCTGCTCCACAATAGACAATGCAAAATAGGGGATAATCGAGAGTCATAGAGTCAGAAAGTCAATACAGCACTAAAACAGGCTCTTCAGTCCAACTTGTCCACGCTAACAACAATACTGTAGGAATGGGAATGAAGGTGTTGTACGCATGCCTAGCCTTTAAAAAAGTTCACATTCAAAAGCTGTGAATATACAATGTTGTGACTCCATTTAAATGAGATGCTCCTTCTATTCATCCTACCTAAGGCAGACAACATGACATTTCCCTGGCATCTGCTTTTTTTTTGCCTGCTCATATAACATATCTCCATCCTTTTGCAGATTCCCTATGTTCTCTTTATAACTTACTTCACTACCCACCTTTACATCATCAGAAAATGTAGCAACCATGCGCTCAGTCCCTTCATCCAACTCATTTATGTAGATTGTACATAACTGAGGCCCCAGCACTGAAACCTGTGACACACCCCTCTTCTCATACAGTCAGCCTGAAATAATCCATTTATGGGCACCCTCTACTTCATTTTTTGCAACCAATCTTCAATCTTTGATTAAGATTGACATTGTGAGTTTGTGTTTGGGTGGTAAAGTGTCAGATCAGATGACCCATCCGTTATAGAACTCATCTAACTTTCAATTACTGAAATGGATTCATCTCCACCCCTGTCCCTCAACTAACCTTTCCATGACACTTTATTACCTTTCCTGTGAATTCACTGCTACCTCCTTAAATTTACTCTCCCTTGTCTCCCCAGTAGAAAAGACCCCTGTTTGTTTCTGCCACACCTTTGTGCTTTGAAGAGTCTTTTCAATCTCTCACTCACCATCTTAAGGGTCTCTGTTCCTCCTTTCCACTCAGAATGAGTCTCACTCCTTTTCTGCCCCAAAGTCCATAAACAACTTTCCCTCTGCTACTTTTGAAAAGCAAACATAAAAGAAATAAAGTAGGGAATTGAAATAACTGCACAAGAGGCCAGTATACTGTCACCAAATCACCCTTTATTTATTTGTGCATAGTACACTGGCTGTGGTCAGCCAGCTCGGAGTCAATCCCCTGAACTGAGGAGATTCTAAATCCCCTGTTTTTTTAGGTCAGCCAGGGGTCCCAGGTTAATCCAAATCAAGAATCTTGTAGTCAATAAGATCTACTTGGTTCCAATTACTATATCCCCCCCCCACTAAGCCCAGGGATATAGACCTAGTCTTTCTCTGGTAGCTTCTCCTGGGACGTTTCATCCCAGTTCCTCTGACTTGGACTTGGACACGGGCAGTACGTACTGGACCTTAGACCATGTCCTGCATTTGGAGCATCTCAGGAGAATTCCCTTCTCTTCTTCCGGCGGTATCGGTATTGAGGCTGCATCCATCCTGGCCTCAGAGGCTTCGTCAACACTCAATGGAGGGGGAGAACCTACGGTTTCTGACAGGCCTTTCTGGCCGTTCTGAGGGGCCAACTATGTTTTGTTCCTGTTCTGTTTGCGAGGTAACAGCTTTCAGGTGATCCACATGTTTGTTCAGGACTGTATCACCCACCCAAACTCTGTAAGTCACAGGACCTGACCTCACGTCAACCTCACTTCATACCCATATAGGGCCACTTCCATGGTTCCGGCACCAAACTTCATCCCCTCAAGTTAACTGTCTTTCTCACTTAGAGGAGGTTTGTGGCCAGCATTTCTATTCCTGCTGCTATTTCCACCTCCCCCCCCAGGTTTGGGAATATCAAGTTTAGCCTGGTGCGGCGACTTCTCCCCATCAGCAATTCTGCTGAAGCTCTCCCTGTAGTTGCGTGCGGGGTGATCCTATAATGGAACAAGAACTGGGACAGTTTGGTATCGAGTGACGCTGTAGGCTGTTTCTTTAAACCTGCCATTAACATTTGGACTGCTCTTTCTGCCAGACCATTGGACAATGGATGGTATGGGGCTGTTCTAATATGTTGAATGCCATTTGACTTTAGGAAATACTCAAATTCCCTGCTGGTCAATGACATTCCGTTGTCTGTGACCAATCCTTCCAGGAGATGGTGTACCGCAAATGATGCTCTCGGCTTTTCAATTGCTATCCCTTAGTCTGCTAAATGAACTCTATGCATGTCCAACCACTTTGAATGGGCATCCACAATGACCAGGAACATTGAGCCTATGAAAGATCTGGCATAGTCCATACGCAACTGAGTCCAGAGCTTACCAGACTATGCCCACAAATCTGGGGGAGCTGTAGGAAGTAATTTTTGTCCTTTTTAGCACTCTGGACACTAACCCACCAATGCTGCTATGTCTGCATCCAGTGCTGGCCACCAGACATACCTTCTCACCAACACCTTAATTTTGGAAATCCCTGGATGACCCTGGTAGGGTTCAGCCAGTGTCTCAGAGTGACCCATGCTCGGGACAATCACTCTTGCTCCCCAGAGTAATATGCCATCTTCTATGGTGATCTGGTCCCTCTAGGTACAAAAAGGTTTCAATCCAAGTTGTGATGGCCCTTCTGATTCCCCTATTGCCACCATCTGATTTAGTTTAGCCAGGAATGTGTACCCCAATTCAAAGACTACTTTTGCGAGCAAATGTTCTTCAGGCACATGCTGTTTTCTCCTGTCGCCACTGAAATATCATCACAAAGGCCGGTATCCCATCACCAAGTCACCTTTTATTTACATGTGCACAGTATACTGGCTGTGGTCAGCCAGCTCGGAGTCAGTCCATGAAATGAGGAGATTTTGAATCCCCTGTTTATGTATTTTTTACCTTTTTAAAAGGTTTCAAAGGTAACAAAAGATGACTGGAACATTCAGAAGGCTGTCAGTCTGGCACATAGAATCCCTCCAGTGCAAAAGCAGGCCATTCAGCCCATCAAATCCATACCAACCCTCCATCCCTATAACCCTGCTTTTCCCATGGCTAATCCACTTAACCTGCACATCTCTGGATGCTATGGGCAATTTCACATGGCTTATCCACCCTAACCTGCACATCTTTAGGCCATGGGAGGGAACCAGAGCACCCAGAGGAAACCCACACAGACACGGGGAGAATGTGCAAACTCCACACAGACAGTCGCCCAAGGGTGGAATCGTCTATATTCCCTGTTTATGTCTCTTAGCCAAGGCTTCCTGATTAGCCCAGGTTAATGACCCCAATCAAGGATCTCATAGTCATAAGATCAACCTGGTTCCAATCACTACAGGATTAAATACTGACACGTGCAATATTTTCAAGTTTTCTGTAATACTAAAAGTGGTTATTTTGTACTTCCCTTGACAGAAAGTTAGAAACTCTTACATCATAGGACGAGACTTTGTTGGAAGTATAAATACGGATATGTTTCTGTATTTCTAATGGGATTCTAAATCATTGAATCTGAAAAACGTCTTTCAGAGTAGGATGATAAATAATCTTATGGTAATTTTTCAGGTTTTAAATGGCTAAAGAGAAGGTGGCCTCTCAGAATGAATTGGTCAAGTGCTACAGTTATTTGAAAGATCATTGGACTCTGGTCATAGAAATTCCACGGCATTATAGGCACAAAAGGTTTTAATAATCACAATATTTTCTTGTCAAAACCACGATGTGATTTTGTTGAGATAATCATAAATAACAATGAGCTGCACAAAGATATAGAACATCGAACATAGAACTGTGCAGCACAGGAACGGGCCCTTTGGCCCACTCTATTGTGCTGAGTATGATGGCAAATTAAACTAATCCCTTCCGCCTGCCCTTGATCCAAATCCCTCTGTTCCTTGCATATTACCAAAAAGTCTCTTAAATGCCCCTATCATTTATGGGTGGCACGGTGGCTCAGTGGCTAGCACTGCTGCCTCACAGTGCCAGGCACCTGGGTTCAATTCCACCCTCAGGTAACTGTCTGTGTGGAGTTTGCACATTCTCCCTGTGTCTGCGTGGGTTTCCTCCCACAGTCCAAAGATGTGTAGGCTAGGTGGATTGGCCATGCTAAATAGTGTTCAGGGTGTGTATATTAGGTGGGTTATTAGGTGGCAGTGCATTCCAGACACCTACCACTCACTGTGTAAAAAAACTTGCCCCTCACAATCTCCTTTGAACTTTCCCCTCTGACCTTAAATGTATGGCCCCTACTATTAGACATTTCAACTCCAGGAAAAAAATTCTGACTGTCAATCCTATCTATGCATCTCATAATTTTATCGAATTCTATCAAGTCTCCCCTCAGCCTCCACCATTCCAGAGAAAACAACCTGAGTTTTTCTAGCCTCTCCTTATAGCTCATACCCTCTAATCCAGGCAGCATCTTAGTAAACTTCTTCTGCACCCTCTCCAAAGCCTCCTCACCCTTCCTGTAATGTGGTGACCGGAATTAAACACAGTACTCTAAGTGTGTCCTAACCAAAGTCTTATAAAGCTACAACATGACATCCTGACTCTTGTCCTCTGTTCTCTGACTAATAAAGGCAAGCATGCCATACACCTTCTTTACCACTCTATCTACTTGTGTGGCCTCTTTCAGGGAGCTATGGACTTGAACCCCAAGATCCTTCTGTACATCAATGCTGTTCAGGTTCCTGCCATTAACTGCAGAGTTTTCCTTAACATTTAATCTCCCAAAATACAGCACCTCACACTTACCCGGATTAAACTCCATCTGCCGTTTCTCCGCCTGTATCTGCAACTGATCTATATCCCGTTGTATCCTTTGACAACCCTCCACACTATCCACAGCTCCACTGATCTTAGTATCATATTAATAACCCATCCATCTACATTTTTGTCTAAGTCATTTATACATATCACAAACAGCAGAGGTCCCAGTACGGATCCCTACAGAACACCACTAGTCATGGATCTCCAGCCTGAAAAACAATTTTCCATCACTACCCTCTGTCTTCAATGGGGAAGCCAATTCTGAATCCACGTGTCCAAGTCACCTTGGATCTCACACATCTTAATATTCTGGATGAGCTT
The DNA here is from genome assembly GCF_021869965.1 of Rhincodon typus. Taxonomy (NCBI): domain Eukaryota; kingdom Metazoa; phylum Chordata; class Chondrichthyes; order Orectolobiformes; family Rhincodontidae; genus Rhincodon; species Rhincodon typus. Next base: position 11,549,328 of record NC_063358.1, on the reverse strand, counting down.
ACCATGAGGGACATTGTCGAAAGCTTTACTAAAATCCATGTAGACAACATCCACTGCTCTGCCTTCATTGATCACCTTCGTCATCTCCTGGAAAATTTCAATCAAGTTAGTAAGACATGACCTGCCCTGCACAAAGCCATGCTGACTGTCCCTAATTAGGCCATGTTTTTCCAAATGCATGTAAATCCTATCCCTAAGAATTCTTTCCAATAGCTTCCCAACCACCAATGTAAGACTGACTGGTCCAGCAGTTTCCTGGATTACCCGATTTCCCTTTTTGAGCAGAGAAACAACATTAGCTACTTGCCAGTCGTCTGGGACCTCTCCAGTGGCAAATGAGGATACAAGGATCTTGGACTAGGCCCCAGCAACCTCCTGTCTTGTCCCTCTCAATAACCTGTGGTAGATATCATTGGGCCCTGGGGACTTATCCACCTTAATGATCTTCAAGAGATCCAGCACCACTTCTTTGTAGATGTGAAAATGCTCTAGCATATTAGCATGCTATCCTCCATATCCTTTTCCTGGGTGAATACTGATGCCAAGTACTCATTTAGGATCTCACCCACATTCTCTGCCTCCAAGCACAAGTTCCCTCCTTTATCCTAGTTATTCTTTTTGCTTTTCATGTACATATAGAATGCCTTGGGATTCTCTTTAACCTTACTTGCCAAGGTCATTTCATGGCCCCATGTTGCTCTGTTAATTCTCTGCTTCAGTACTTTCCTGCTTTCCTTATATTCCTCACGGGCCCTGTCTGATTTTAGCTTCCTAAACCTTATATACGCTTCTTTATTCCCTTTGACTAAATTCACAACCTCCCTCATCATCCAAGGGTCCGTTACCTTGCCATCTTTGTCTTTCCTCCTTATTGGAATATGCCGGTCCTGAACTCTCTCCAACAGGTCTTTAAACAATTCCCAAATGACAATGTGGACCTACCCGATAGCAGCTCCTCCCGATTACCCTCCCTAGCTCCTGCTTAATACAGATATAATTTGCCCTCCACCAATTTAGTACCTTCCCGCAAGGTCCCGACTTATCCTCATTCATAGCTATATTAAAACTTAAGGAGTTGTGATCACTGTTTCCAAGATGCTGTCCCATTGAAAAGTCAGACACCTGGGCCAGACTCATTAGCCAATACAAGATCCAGTATGGCCCCTCCTCTAGTTGGACTATCCACATACTGTTTCAAGAAACCCTCTTGGATGCACTTAACAAATTCTGCCCCATCTAAGCCTCTTGCTCTAAGGAATTCCCAGTCAATATCGGGGCAGTTAAAGTCACCCACTATGACAAACCTGTTTTTATTGCACCTTTCCATAATCTGCCTACACATTTGTTCCTCAATGGCTTGATAGCTGTTTGGGGGGTGTGGGGGGGGGGGTGCGGTGGGGGTTGCTGGTAATAAGTATAATCCAATAGAATGATTGCACCCATCTTATTTTTGAGCTCTCCCCATATTGCTTCAGTGGATGAACCCTCCAGCATGTCCTCCCTGAGTGCAAATGTGTCATTCTCCCTGATTAGTAATGCAACTCCTCCACCTCTTTCATCTCTATCTTGTCTAAAACAACAAAACCCTGGAACATTGAGTGGCCAGTTCTGTCTCTCTCTTAACCAAGTCTCTGTAATGGACACAATATCATAGTTTCATGTACTGATCCAGGCTCTAAGCTCATCTGCCTCACCAGTAACACTCCTTGCATTGAAACAAACACACTTCAGCCCATTAGTACCATCATGTTCATTTATCATCTCTGCCTGTCCTTTCTTTCTGATTTATTGGTCTTAACATCTACCTTCCCCTCAATCCCTCCACTTGCTGACCTCCTGCTCTGGTTCCCAGTCCTTGGCCACTCTAGTTTAAACCCTAGTTTAGATCCACAGCAGTTCTGAGGAAGGGTCACTGGACCTGAAACGTTAACTCTGATTTCTCTCCACAATGCTGCCAGACCTGCTGCGTTTTTCCAGCAATTTCTGTTTTTGTTTCTGATTTCCAGCATCCACAGTTTTTGCAGTTTTCCACAAAGATTTCACTGTTCCATAAACAGTATTCAAATATTCTAGATATTAAAAACAGAGATGGATATATTTGGCTCATCCAAACTGAAGTTTTGACTAAAAGGGGAGAATGGGAAGCAGAAGTTACATTTAGATAGCTCAACTGAGAAGCATGATTGTAATGAAAGAAGACATACTGACACAATCATTCTAGTACAGGGATCAGGGATGTGAGTATTGCTACTGTATGGTATCATTCTAGCCTGTGTCAAAATATAGCCAATAAAATGACATAAAATTGATGTTTCACTCTCTAAACACTGGCTCCTGGAACTTTAAAGCTGTAAAATTTTGCTGTAGCTTCAATTTTAATTTGGTTTTTAGGGTTGATTTGATTTGCATCACAACAAACTATTAAAAAATTAGAGTATTTTAATGCAACTAACCATTTTGTGGGGAGCAGGAATTAATTACCATTCTGTATTATGTAACTGTTCTGGAAGGGTTCATGCTGAAGACTACATTAAGTTCCACCCAATTTGTTGATGACATGAGACCTTATGTGAGAAAAGGCGAGGCAAGGCAGCACTGGATTTCAACGAAGACAAACTTATCATTGCGATCTCCTCATTGTTTCAGTAACAATATGGAGTGTATCAGTGTAGATAGTTTTTTTTATCAATCTGTCAGCATCTTGGGAACAAAGTGACACTTTTATCTGGGCTTTCTGGTATTTCAGAGGGAGGGACAATAGTGCTGTGCCACAAGAACCCCAAATTGTTTTTAATCCAAACTGTTCAGATTGGCTATGATACTCCTCTGGAGAAAGAGAGACTTTAATATAAGCCTCTTTCCAGAGGGAGGGATACCACCACCAAGCTACAAGAGTCTCATCATACATGGGATCATGGAATCCCTACAGGGTGGAAGCAGGCCATTTGGCCCATGGAGGCTGCACCGAAGAGCATCCCACCCAGACCCACCCTTACTCCCTATCTCTGTAACCCTGCATTTCCCATGGCCAATCCACCCAACCTGCACATCTTTGGACTTTAGGAGGAAACCAGAGCACCCGGGGGAAACCCACACAGATACAGGGGAATATGTAAACTCCACATGGTTGCCCAAGACTGGAATCAAACCTGGGTCCTCAATGCCATGAGGCAGCAGTAATAACCGCTGAGCTACCGTGCTGCCCAAATGCAACCCACATCCGATTGCTATCATGCAATAAACTACATCTTGTTTCAGCCAAAATCCTCTTTCTTTAGACCACAATTAGTTTTTTGTCATACACTCTAGACAAAGCAAGTCCTGTAGACCCGAACCCAAAAGGAGGAAGGTGGCAGAAACCTACCCTATGTTGACCAAGAGTTCAGCTAGCATATATCAGTGGTGGTCATCCAAAAACCTAATTTAGCTGCAAGATTGCAACATCTATATTATAGCTACATATTGGACTGTTGCTTTGCTGAATGTTCACAGTTTGTATATTCCGCAAATATTTGGCTATGCATTACTTTTTGTTTGCAGTTGATGTACCAAAACATTTATTTTAAGTTAATTATCCAAATTAATTCACCTGAATTATTGGGTCACTTAAAAAAATGCCTTTTCATCCTTATTTTTAGTTTCAAGCTACTGCACTCTCTGGACCTCCAGCATAAGTTGGTAAAAGCCAATGTGCTGAAATGCATTATGTTGGTTTTTACAGTGCAGAAACAGGCCATTCAGCCCGAAAGGTTTGTGCTGGTGAAACCTTTCCATTTTACTTCCGTTAAACCTAACAATTTATCCTAACCCATTCTCCCTCATTCATTTATTTCGCTTCCCCTTAAATACATTCACGCTATTTGTCACAAGTACTTTGTTGAGCAATAACACTCACCTTCTCATGACTGTCTGGGGAAAAATGTTTCTCTTGGAACTTTTATTGGATTTATTAGTGGCTGCCTTAATTATGATCCCCTAGTTTTAGATCTTTTCACGTAGATGGAAGCATTTCCTTTCATTCTATTCTGTCTCATGCCTTTATAATTTTAACAACCTATAATCAGGTCCCTCCTCAGTCCAAGCCCATTTAGTCTTTCCTGATTGTTAAACCCTCGAGGAACTAACTTTATAAATCTACATTACATTTTGCAGTGGCTCTATGTTCTGTTTGCAACAGAGTCCGGGGGCAGATTTCCATGAGCCATCCAGACTCTGCAGAGCTTTAAATAACGTGGGTAGGACACACCCAGGTACAGAAATCCTGCCCCAATTAACAAAACATCCTTTATTTTTCTGTCAAGTGAATGGGACAAGGATGTGTTTCTCACAGATGGGTAGCCTGAACTCAGTATGGTCAATTGAATTTAGTGCTGAGTTTCAATAAACACTATTTTGGCTGGTCCAGAGATCTTATCTCTCCCTGTGGGAGTCATGAATTTATGCAATAGCATTTATGCTCTTGATGGGTGGGTAACGTCGTTTTTTTAAGTGTAATGAAATAATTTTTTATTTAAATCCCCTGATTATTAAGCACCTAAAAGAGGTTAAACTTATTACTAAGAGTTAAAATATCCTTTGCATTCCTGCTTTGATTGACAGGATATCTGGTGTAGGTTAGAAAAACAAAATACATCTGTTCGTGGAATATTGATAGAATTGCCATTTCTGCAAGGGTTATTATTAAGTCATTATGAATACATGGCTGAGTTTCAAAGAAAACAACGGTTATCTCAGCAAGGATTTCTGAGTTCACAGTTTGTCAGTTTAAGAAGCCTACCAAATAATTAGATGTCTTTGATGTTGAGTCTGAATAGAGGTATGTTTGTTTTCAAAAGAAATTTGAAATCTTATTTTTTGAATGGGAGGTTTTCTCACCACTAGGTGTGTTGAAGTGACAGCTGTGTTAGAATGGCAGAAGTGGTTTTCCATCTCTACATGGCCCCTGAGGTCTATCCATGTCGGATCCTGGGTGGATAGCTGAGGAGATGGTATAGATGTGTGGGGGTTGGCACTGAGGTGGAAAGGTAGGGTGAAGTAACATGTAGGGTTGGTGCCGATGGTGTGTTAGCTGAAGCTATAGAGCTTAAACAGCTCCTAAAGCTGCTGGGGCTAATTCCTAGAGAACTGAGATAGGCCTTCCAACTGGTTCACCTTGACACTTTCACACCCTGCACCCACCCACAATCTTGGGTCAGTGGGCGCAACCTACCATGCACCCACCTCCCTGGGTTGACAATTGGGTTACAGGAAATGGGAAGCTTTAAACTGAGGTAGGTCTGCTGTGTCAGGAAATTTACCTACTTCAAACTGTCCTGCACCCCTTGCACTCTCCGTTCCCAGCAGTGAAAATCCAGTGCACGGACTGCGGAAAGTTCTGTTAAGTCTGGTCTAACCGTAACGTTAGGGAATTTCTTTGTGTTGATTTTTATTTCTGTAGAAACAGCTCCCAGTGCTTTTTTTGGGTGTTTAATGGTTTTATCAAGCTGTGTTGCTTATTTTGATCATTTGTTTTCATTAGTTTTCTCATGGCTGATCTGGAGTTTAACCCCACCTAGCCGCAGTGTCTTAGTATTCTGAATTCCCTTGCCTAATCAAACTCCATCAATCAGTGATCTTTGGAGGACAATGTTCTGGAATTTCACTCTCCTTTGTGTAAAGATGTATTGTCTGACATCACCTCAGAATGGCCTAGAGCTAAATCTGCAGTTACTCCTCCTCATTTCAAACCCATGCAATGAAAGTCCACAATTTCTGTCAATCTATCTTAAATCTTAATTGTCTGAGAAACCTCAGAAAATATTTCATCCCTGTTCCAGTCAGGTGCTGGGCAGATCATAATCCAATCAAACCCTCATGTCCTAATAATTACTCGAAGTGAGTAGAGGCTGGATAGGGTGTTGGGTGACTATTCTGACTGAAAACCTTGAAGAATCTCTCTACCACACATTCCCCTTAATCCGATGGCAACACGGCCTTATGAATAGACGTCTTGCCTATAAGCAGGCAGTGCTGTAGGTGGGCTCTCCTAACTGCTGGCAAGTGAGGGAAGAGAAAGTGGGCACCAAAGGTTTGCCATGGGCTGGTAAGGGCAGTAAGGCATTCAGACTCTCTTAGTTGGGTCTAGGTCCTTTTGACCTACAAGCAATGCAATAAAAGCATTTAACCTCATTGTACTGCCTATTCCCTGCTGGGATTCCCAGCCTCCAAAAATTAAAACATAAATCGAATAAGATGGAAGAAAAAAGGCTAGAGGTGTTAGGATCTAAGCTGCGCCCTGTGAGATGTTTGGCCAGCTATATTCTTGGTCGTGCCTCTGTTGAAACCAAAGGTGGTCGATTGGAGGAGAGTTGGATTCTAGCTTCAGAATTTTATATTTTGTAGGAACCTTTTAATCATTGCTATCGTGGTAACACTAGTAATCCGCTCAGTGAAGCATTTTACCTTTCACTGTTGAATAGAAATTCCAGACTGCAAACACCCTTTCTTGGCCAACTCCCCTTACCGGGGAAATGCAGTTTTCTCTTGTGCAGATTTTTTTCTAAACAACCTGCGTAGAGATATTATTACACACCTCTGGAGCAAATGTGACTTGAACCTGGGCGTACTGGTCCAGTGGTAGGGGCACTACTGCTGTACCACAAGAGGGAAGATTCATCTTCGACTTGAACTTAAACTCTGTTTTTCTCTCTCCAAGCCTGCTGAGTTTCTCCAACTATTTTTGTGGATGTTTTTAATCAGCCTGTTCAGAGATGCTATTATACACCTCTGGGGTGGGGTGGGACATGAACCTGGGCCTCCTGGCTCAGAGGTAGGGTCACTAGGGCCCCAGCAATTTTTTACATAGAAAGATTATCCTCTGTATTAGGATGTGGTTTATGATGGCAAATGCACGTTTTCTATTTCCTAATCAACCTGTACAGAGATGCTAATATACACCTCTGGAATAGGTGAGACGAACCCAGAAACCCTGTCTCAGAGGTAGGGACACTACAACTGTGTCACAAGAATACCTGCAGCTGCTTATTATATAATATTTTCTACTCAACCTACTCTGAGATGTCAGTACACACCTCTGAGACTTGAATGTAGGCCTCCTGATCAAGAGGTTGAGACATTACCATTACCCAAATGGCACAGTGTAACAATAAAAGAAATCAGAAAGGTGGGATTAGAACCAATCAATTATATATAAAAGAACAGCTAATTAACTAACTAAACAAACAAGAATTTACATGCACTGCCCACGAGGGTTGGTGCAACAATAGCAATAAGTAGTCCTTTTTTAAAAAATCGGCTCATTAAAAACCAACCTTTGATATTTATAATTAGCCTCTTCAGGCATGTTACAGCAGCTGGATATTGAGAGCAATCAGTCAGTTTCATGATGACTTGTTTCATGCCACTCAGCCCTTGAGCCTGTTCCATTATTCAATAAGATCATGGCTGATCTGGTTATTCAACAGTCCCACATATTTCTGATGACCTTTCAGCACCTTGCTTGTCAAGAGTCCAGCAGCTGTGGTGTGGCAGGGTGGCTCAGCAGATAGCCTTGTTGCCTCATAGCAGCTGGGACCCAGGTTCAATCCCACCCTTGGGTGACTGTTAGGTGGAGTTTACTGCACGTTCTCCCCACGTCTGTGTGGTCCTTTTTTCTCCCACAGTCTGAAGATGTGTAGGTTAGTTGGACTGGCCATGCTAAATTGTCCTGTAGTGTGCAGGCTACTTGGGTTAGCAAGGGAAATACTTGGTTACAGGGATGGCGTGGGTCTGGGTGGGATGATCTTCAGAGGGTCAGTGTGGGCTGAATGGTCTGTTTCCACACTGTAGGGATTTTAACCACTGCCTGATAAATATTCAAAGATTCTGTTTCCACATTTTGAGGAAAAGAAATTCCAAACATCTGCAACCCTCTATGAGAAGAAAAACCTTTTTAGCTCTATCTTAAAATGACTGACTTCTTATGTTTAAATAGTGACCCCTCATTCTAGAGTTCCCCACAAGAGGAATCAACCTTTCCACATGTACCCTGCCAGGATCTGGTATGTTTTGATCAAGTATCCTAGTGGATACAAACCTAGCTTGTCCAACCTTTTCTTATAAAACAGCTGCTCATTCCAGATATTAATCTAGCAATTCTTTTCTGAATTGCTTCTGACATAATTACTACCTTCCTGAAATAAGGAGACCAATATTGTATATTGTACTGCAGATGTGGTCTTACCAATGCCCTGTATAATTGAAGACAAACCTTCCCAATTTTGTATTGGAATGACATGATTTGAATTTATGTTCCCTGGATTATTATGCCAGGCATTTGGATTACTAGTCTGGTAACATAATGACTGAGTGGCTATTTTGAGTTCAAACCTAAATACACCAACTCTAAATGATCTGTAAGACAGATCTTCCTCATGTGTATTATTGCTGCAGGACAGCACCTAGCACATACCTCAAGAGTTCCAGTTGAAAGTCAGCTGCAACAAGTCTCCGGGAGTTCCCTACAAAGGTTGGAATTTCTGAGAGCCACAGACATTTTTGCCTCCTGTTACCTGGAGATTGAATTCCTTCAATTGTTTGGGGACCCAATGTTTCTTCGGTAGCTGGTGTCCAAATGTGTTGCGTACCCCGAGCAAATTCCTAAAGTGCGCTTGCACTCCCCGAGGCATGTAAGTAAGATCTGATCTCCCCACCTCTCGCCTCGCCTCACTCTCTCCCCATGGAGCTGAACCTGCAGTCATAGGCACTGCTTGAATCCTGATGCAAGGAGATTTACAATCAGGATTGGGAAAACTAAGAGAATTTGAGAAGGGTTTTCATAGTAGTGTTTATATCATAAATAAGATCAAAACACGGGTAACTAAACTGGACAAAACTAATACAGATAAATAGGATATGGCAATTATTGAAAAAGTTCTTTTTACAAAGGTGAACTGTAGACTGATCCTATTCAATGTACATGAGGCTACAGAATGTGTTGTGCATTCATATTAAACTGGACAGACTAAATAATCAAAAAGCTGCAAGTGAGAATTAAAGGAAGACACTGACAATGTTTTCTTTGGTGTATATTTTTCAAAACTCCTTAAATACTGGGAAAGTACAGAAGATTAAAGGATGGCAGATGTTATTCATACAATTCCAAAACAGTAATAAGCCATGACCCCAGTGATTACAGGCCTGTTATCTAAGCATTTAGAGGAAAGCTGCTTGCAGACAGGCAACTAGATGCTTTAAATGAATATTTAAAGTGTGCAGTTCTTGGAGGGGGTTCTTGGAGCAGGTTACGCCATAGAAAGATACTGGAATTATTTGGTAATTGGAACAAGTTTAAAAAATTAGTGTCATTCAGTAACTGTCCTATGTGGGAAGTAATCTGCCTGGGAAAAAAGAAGCCCACAGAGTTCCACATAGATCTGTTCTGGAACAACTGTGACTTAGAAATATGAGATGCATACAAGAACTTAAATTAAGAACCAAATGAGTTATGCTTTGCTTGATATTGTCGAGAACGTGGAATCCAGGGAGAGCTAGCCAACTGGATACAAAATTAGCTTGATGGTAGGAGACAGAGAGTGGTGGTGGATGTTGTTGTTCACACTGGAGGCCTGTGACCAGTGGTGTGCCACAAGGATCAGTGCTGGGTCCACTGTTGTTCATCAGTTAATTAAACAATTTGGATGAGAATATAGAAGGCATGATTAATAAGTTTGTGGATGACACCAAAATTGGTGGTATAGTGGAAATGAAGAAGATTATCTAAAAGTACAATGGGACCTTGATCAACTGGACCAATTGGCCGAGGAATCACAGGTGAGGTTTAATTTAGATAAATATGAGGTGTTGTATTTTGGTAAGACAAAGCAGGACAGGACTTAACAGTTAATGTTAGGGCTCTTGGGAGTCTCATCGAACAGACCTGGGGCTGCAGGTACATAGTTCTTTGAAAGTTGCATCACAGTTATACAGGGTGGTGAAGAAAGCATTTGGCATGCTTGCTTTCATGGGTCAGAGAATTGAGAACAGGAGTTGGCAAGTCATGTAACAGCTGTAGGAAGGCCATATTTGGAGTACGGCATACAATTTTGATCGTATTGGTGTAGGAAGGATGTTATTACACTGCAAAGGGTGCAAAAAAGTTTTACAAGGATGTTACCGAGACTGGAGGGTTTAAGTGATAAGGAGAGGCTGGATACGCTGGGATTATTTTCCCCTGGAATTTAGGAGACTGAGGGTTGACCTTATAGATTTCTTTAAAATTATGAGGGGCACAGATAAGATCCAAGGTATTTTCCTCAGGGTAGGGGAGTCCAAAACTAGAGGGCACAGGTTTAAAGTGAGAGGGGAAAGATTGAAAAGAGATTACACACAGAGGGCGGTGCGTGTATGGAATGAGCTACCAGAGGAAGTCGTAGAAGTGGATACAATTACAATATTTAAAAGACATTTGGACAGGTACATGAATAGGAAAGGTTTAGAGGGATATATGCCAAACGCAGGCAAATGGGACTAGTTCAGTTTAGGAAACCTGGTTGATGTGGATGAGTTGGGATAAAGGGCCTGTTTCTGTGCTTTATGACTCTATGACTCTATAATTCTACCTCTTGGGTGCTCTGTTAATATTTGAGATTGTTAATATTTGAGCAGAGTTTGATAACTCTGCTTCAAACTTAGGAACTTAGTGATTTTAATAATAATATTGTTGTTGGCACAGAACTCTCTGGTCAGTCAATGGGTAGAAAGAAAATATAACTACGTTCTGAAATGTTAAGCTGGGCCAATATATGGCAAGTACAATTTAATGTGTGATCAAAGCCAGGGTGATAGTTATTGTTTAAAAATGGGAAGCAACGAATATTGCTTATCACAAAATGAGTTCCTGCTGTTGAGGTTAAAGAAATTAAGATTGTGGGACTGAACATAGATCAATCTCCGATAACATTGAGCCAATGTGAGGTTCTTATTAATAAGGCAAAGCAGATATTGGGGAGCAACTGAAGATCGTCTATGTAGATAGTTCAGAGATCAAGAATGCTAATTTAGGTTGGCCAAGCAAAATAGGATTTCAATATTTTAAAATGTCAGAGAACATTGACTAAGTTCTGAGTCAAGGCTGAAGTGCCTACTGTTTCACTGTGGAAGTGACTAAGGGGAGGCCTGCTTCAGTCCTCCAAAATATTAAAGGCTGTGTCAATGAGGTAAAAGTAAACAAACTGCTTACCGTGAACAATGAGCATTGGAGAGTGTTCATTCATAATTCTGAAGCATCAACAAGGTTAGAAATTACAAAAACTTTTCTCCACAGGATTGTGTAAAGGAATCTCCCTGGGAAGAACCTTGATTCAGATTCAGTGGCATCTTGGAGAAAGTTCTGCTCATGTGGAATCAAGGTATCCCAGGTATGAAGATATTAGATGAGAAACAGAGCAAAAACAATTGGTCCACTGTATTCTAGACTTACACAAGTTAATATACAGACAAGTACATGAACAGGGGCAGAGAGCACTGTATGGTCGCCTGGGACGAGCAACAAAAATTCCTCTTTACCCCCAAGATGATCACACAAGTTCACAAAGAACGGCAAGTCATAGGCCCCATTGTCAACCCCAGCTCCATATGTAGTTACGTTGAGAATCCAGCTACTCTGCAAATGCTGAAAGCAGGCACTTACAGGCAACCTGCTCTATAGTTCATCAGTCCTATGCAAAAACAAATGCCTCCTAATATTCAACTTAGTTCCTATGGTTATGTAGATTAGGAACTTGATCAGGAACTCTATCTTATGGAACTCAGAATGGCTTATCCACATAGATCAAAAGCTATCCTTTTATCATTTTGAAAGCTCTCAAACAAGTCTCTGTCAAGCCAATGATTTTCCAGAGCTAAACACCTGAGCTTTGGAAATCAGTTTTACTGACAGTTGTAACCACGCTTTGTATAAACATCTGCATGCATCGCAATATACAGCAATGTGGTTGACTCTTAACTGCCCTCTGGGCAATTAGTGAAGGGCAATAAATGCTTACCTAGCCAGTGGTACCCACATTCCGTGAATGAATTTAAAAAAAATTCTTAATGGATTCTGGAAAAAAAGAAAATCAGATGTTGATAATAAGCGCTATGTTACTAGAATGCAGAATGAGTATCTGAGGCATTGTGAGGGAAAGGAGCAGGTTGACATCCCATCTGGGTAAACACTGCAGAAAACAGGATTGGAAAGAAATTATTCAGGGAGCGTGGGGGGTTTGAGAGCAGATAGAGAACTTTATTTTGTTTGCCTAACAATAAGACACAACAATGAAAGAGGATTTCTCAATATTGACATCATATATTATTCTTTACGCACAATTGAAATTTGGAATTTCTATGTAAGGCTGGACTGTAACTTTTTATTGTTCTTAATGTCATCTTGTAAAAATAGTATCCTTCAGTATGGCTGTCAATGGGCAGCATTGTAGCACTGCTGCCACACAGTGCCAGGGACCCAGGTTAAATTCCAGCCACAGACAACTGGATATGTGGAGTTGGCACATTCTCCCCACGTCTATGTGGGTCCCCTCTGGGTGCTCTGGTTTCCTCCCGCAGTCCAAAGATGTGCAGGCTAGGTGGATTGGCCATGCTAAATTGCCCATAGTGTCCAGGGATGTGTAGGCCAGGTGGGTTAGCCATGGGAAATACAGAGATAGGGTGGGATGTTCTTTGGAGGGTTGGTGTGGACACAATGGGCTGAATGGCCTGCTTCCACACTGTAGGGATTCTAATTAAGGAAATTGATATCTTTAACTGATATGTATCATGGTTCTTTGCTACTGATGATCTCATCCTGATTCACCTCTACACAAGCCTTTTTTATACTCAGTTACACAGCGTTTGTGTCAAGCGCCTGGGTAAGGAACAAAAACAAAGTTGCTGGAAAAGCTCAGCAGGTCTGGCAGCATCTGTGGAGGAGAAAACAGAGTTAATGTTTTGGGTCCAGTGACCCTTCCTCAGAACTCAATCGAGTGCAGGTAAAAGGCCGGCGGGAGGGGCCCAGGTGGAGGGAGAGTGTTGGAGTTGGGCAAAGGGGTCTGTGGGGCAGGGAGAGGACTCTTGTCCAAAGAAATGAGCACGGAGGCGAAGACGGTGGAAGAACAGTTCGGTGTCATGTCGTGCCCGAAATTTGTTAAGGTGGGAATGGAGAGGGATAAAGCTGAGGCCTTTGCTGAGTACAGAGCGTTCAGCATCGGAGAGAGGAAGGTTAGGAGGAATGGTGAATACCCGACAGGAGGTGGGGGTTTGGGGGAGGGGATAGAGTCGGAGGGAAGGGGAGGAGAGGTAGGTTCCAGAGGGCCATGGGTATTTTTGAGTTGGTGCATCTTGTGGGCTTTGATGCCTGAAAGGAAAAGAAAAAGTTTCTTGTTAGCACGACGAATGAGCCGGAGGATGAAGTGGAACTGCAGAGTGGTGCAGCCCTGAGTCAGTGTGTTACGATGCTGTTGAAGAGAAAGGTTGAGAGTGCGCATGTGGTGCCGCATGGCACTGATTGTGGATCTCAGGATGCGGCGAGAGCAGCTATCTGTGGAGCATTGAACATCACGGAGGTATCTGTGATCCTGGGAGGATTCAAAACATGAGGGATGAAACTTCAGTTAGAATCCACGTGGGTTGAGTCTGAGCTGGAGGCAGTCACTGAGGAATGTGACATGGCTGTGGAAACGAGTTTTAGCAAATACCTGGTCAAACACCAGGAGTGACAGTGAAACTAAAGTCGGTGGGCAAGAAGAGAAATTGGAATGGAAGTCCCGTCGGATAGAGGAGCAGAACTTCTTCAAGGTGGGCATGCCTGGAAGGGATGTGGCAGTGAGTTAAATATTAAATAAAAACCAAAAGAACTGCGGATGCTGTAAACCAGGAACAAAAACAAAGTCGCTGGAAAAGCTCAGCAGGTCTGGCAGCATCTGTGGAGGAGAAAACAGAGTTAACGTTTCGGGTCCGGTGACCCTTCCTCAGAACCTCAGCACCTGGGTAAGGAACTCCCTCAGTCACTGGCAGAGAATTTCTTGAAATATTTAAGGAAACATGGTTAGGGGACTAGATGTATCTACTTTTTCAAATAATAAATTCTGTAACGTTAGAGGTTTAACGATTGTGTCTGTGTCTGTGTCTTCAAGGTATTTACTCTGCATTCTTGGGATGGCACATTGGATGAGTTCGGAAAAACTTCTCAGAAAGAAAGTTTGGTTGATGAGATTGTAATGTCTTAGTCATGTGTACATTTTGCGCCCTTTAAGATGATACAATAGTAACTTCATTCCCCTCCCAACCGATTTCCAACTTGTGGCAAGGACTGCAGCTTTGGGATTGATGGTTCTGGAGAGGTTCCTGCTGTGGTGCCCCTCTGGACTAATGCACAAACCCAAAATTGGGAATATTAATATATTCCACTGTGACTTAAAGCTCAAACAAAAATAACGTACAGATCTGCTCTTAATCATCAATAAAATAACAATACTTTTAGACAGTTATTGTCAAGTCCTTGGGATGGATTATGCTGTGGGCTTTGGGACTGTGTGAGAGAGACTGAAAGTGGATTCCAAGTTCAGACTTGCCAGGAGCCAGAGCAGTAGAACCATTTTCCCAAAGTGATCAACTGAGGATGTGCATGTGCTGCTGAAGCAGGACGGTGATCCCAACGGCACCTCAAAACAGAGGCTGAAAAAATAACAAATTACTTTAAAGGGGCAGAAGACAGAAGGTCCTTCGCATCAAAGGGGAAGCCCCTCCATAGAATTCCTACAGTGTGGAAGCAGGCCATTCAGCCCACTGAGACTGCACTAACCCTCCAATGAGCATCCCACCCAGACCCACACCTCCACCCTATCCCTGTATTTATCATGGCCAATCCCATTTCTGAAGAAGAGTCTAGGCCTGAAACGTCAGCCTTCCTGCTCCTCTGATGCTGCTTGGCCTGCTGTGTTCATCCAGCTCTACACCTTGTTATCTCTCTCCCCAACTAACCTGCATAGTTTTGGACTGTGGGAGGAAACCAGAGCACGAGGAGGAAACCCATGTAGACACGGGGAGAATGTGCAAACTCCACACAGACAGTCGGCCAAGGGTGGAATTGAACCCAGGTCCCAGCCACTGTGAGGCAGCAGTGCTAACCACTGGGCCACTGTGCTGCCCCATTGAATCTCTGGGGCTGCTGGGATGTGTCTTCTGCCCAGGCCCCTTCTTTGTTGGGATGAACCTCTGACCCACCTGGAGCTCTCCCCTCCACGGAGATTCACTCTGAGACCAGTAAAACGCTGACGGTGCCGCAGCATCACCCCTATGGGGGTGACCAACCATTTCAATGTCTCCGGGCCTCCGGGCCATAGGTAGATACTTAATTCCAATGACCATTTACACTCCAAACCCCCACTAATGGCTGCTGAATGTGCTGGAGAGTGTTCCCAATACAGTTTCTCCTGATTTTTCCAGTTCCCCCAACTCCACTTCCAGCATTTCAGGGCTGGAAAAATCCACCTCGCCTCCACCATCTATGTACCTGTTGCCTGACCCTAGTCAACGTTTCCTCTCATTTATTTTTCCAAATTCATAAGAAATTTCTCGTGGGCACAACACTTTTTAACCTTTTTGTCGCGTGGCTGTGTGTGCGCGTGCAGTAATTTTAAAGGGGCTACCTTGGGCACAGGTGAGTGTGGGGATATCTCGAATGACATTCTGCCGGGCAGTTTAAACAGGATACAGTTCACAACCCTTGGTGATGTGCCTGCTCCCCCAACTCCAGCCACCTGAGTTTGATCGATTTTAAATTGCTCAACCACTGATGGTCGTGGACCCCAGGCTCTGGAGTGATAAAGCCATAGAAATATATAGCATGGAAACAGACCCTTCGGTCCAACTCGTCCATGATGACCAGATATTCTTTATAAATCTAGTCCCATTTGCCAGTATTTGGCCCATATTCCTCTGAACCCTTCCTATTCATATAACCATCCAGATGCCTTTTAAATGTTATAATCATACCAGCCTCCACCACTTCCTCTGGCAGCTCATTCCATACACGCACCACTCTGTGCGTGAAAAAGTTGCCCCTTAGGTCCCTGTTCCAGTCTTCTGTCTAAACATTTTTGCCTCTCTAAGTCTCTAAACTGCCTTAAAATGTTCATTTGCCAGCCTTTCCACTGTTAGCCTTAATGTCACCTCATGTGGCCTGGTATCACATGTTCCTCTATAACCTTCTTGCAAAGCAACTTTGGACATTTCATCATGTTAAAGTTGTTACATAAATATAAGTTCTTGTTATTAATATTGCATGCATTACTTAACTATATATTTTGTATGTAAGATTAGGCAAATAAATTACAAATATTGATGTTCTGAATGACAATGATTCAAATTTGAATTTATTAACTTCGTCTATTTCATGAAAAATCTGAACAAACTGGCAAGAGGCTATTTATTATAGCTTCTAAAAAAATACTTTGCCCTCTTTAAGATTTATTGCTTTGTGATTTTGTCTGCATTCCAAGATATGGAAAAAGCCTGTTTCTCTAAAAGCTTTCTCAGTAATGAAATCTCTAATTTCCTAATCAGTTTAAAAATGCTCCAACGTGGTCCCCTGTCATGACATTTAGATATAAATTGTTGAGAGAAAATAAACTGAATTGGATTAATAAAAGGGATTTCTGTTATACCATTTTTTGTAAAAGCTGAATAACAGCATTAGAGAGTAGAACTAATCGATTCATTTCTAAACCAATTAACCTTTCACAAGGGAAAATGGAGGAGACGCAATGATTTCAGGCTGGAGGTCAGTCAGTGACAGGGACGTGTCTGTCACTGATTACATTAGCAATCCTGCATAGGAAGTGAAATGTTGTAAAATCGGTCTGAGCTTAATTTACATTCTACGCTTGATTACAGACAGTACACAATTATGACCCAGCTATTTAGCTAATTAAAGGTTGCATTCAAAGATATGGTTTGCAATACAAGATGAAGTTATGACAATGAACTAAGACTGAAGCATATCAGTTGTCAATGATAGACTGGTTGGAATAGCTGAGTCTTGAAAATCCTCATAAAAATGGAAATAGACGGCTGGGTAAAAAGGCTTTTCAAAAAGCACTCCTGACCCTGTCATCTCCCAAAGCACATAATTTAATCATTAGAGTAGGACAAAGCTACCTCATGGGTGTGTTTACAGTGCCATTTACTAAAACACTCAATCAAAATAATTGATGAGCTAAATTTGTTCCTGCCAGGAGATGCTACTTGAATGTTGCATAAGTTAATATTGCACCAACCTTCCAGGCTATTCGGTTTCCTTTAGCGTCATGTTCCATAGCAACAGGGAAGTCACCCCTTTTGTAAAACTTTCGAAATGCTGTGGGTTTTATCTGTCTTTCTTTAAATGCTCCAGCCACTTGAGGTTCAACATTCTATCAAAGGAAAAATCAGGCAAGAATTACTGCATCAAAAAAAACAAAATTTAATTTGTAAAGCGCCTTTTGGGACCTCAGAACTACCCAAAACACATTAGAGTGAAACAAGTACTCACTCTGGAAGTGCAGCCACGTGTGTAATCTGGAAAAGTGTCACTCTGCTTCCAAAGACAAAGGTGAGGTATATTTACACAAACAGCTTCATCATGTAGCAAAACAAAGCAAATTACTGCAGATATTGGAAATCTGGAAAATAAACAACAAAAATCCTGGAAATACTCAACAGGTCACGCAGCATCTATAGAGAGAGAAACTGTGTAAACATCTCAGGTCAATGGTCCTTCATCAGATGATCAGTTTAGACCAAGGGGTGAGTGGGATGAGGATATGAAGGGGTCTTTAATAGGGTGAAAGTGAAGAGAGATTGAAAGACAGAGGAGTTGGTATTACCGAGCCAAACAAAGAAGTGCTGGGACAAGAAACAAAGAAACAAAAGACCACAGCGAGAGCAGATATATTGCTTCTGAAAGCAACAATGACAGAAAATGCGAACCATGTAAAGAAAAGG
>NC_063358.1:11408240-11516331 GCF_021869965.1 Rhincodon typus | reverse complement strand
TGTGAGCCCTGGAGCAGTGTGTGGGATGTGAGCTCTGGAGCAGTGTGTGGGCAGCGAGCCCTGGAGCAGTGTGTGCGCTGCGAGCCCTGGAGCAGTGTGTGCTGTGAGCCCTGAAGCAATGTGTGTGCTGCGAGCCCTGGAGCAGTGTGTGGGCTGTGAGCCCTGGAGCAGTGAGTGGGCTGTGAGCCCTGGAGCAGTGTGTGCTGTGAGCCCTAAAGCAATGTGTGTGCTGCGAGCCCTGGAGCAGTGTGTGGGCTGTGAGCCCTGGAGCAGTGTGTGAGCTGTGAGCCCTGGAGCAGTGTGTGGGATGTGAGCCCTGGAGCAGTGTGTGGGATGTGAGCTCTGGAGCAGTGTGTGGGCAGCGAGCCCTGGAGCAGTGTGTGCGCTGTGAGCCCTAGAGCAGTGTGTGGGCAGCGAGCCCTGGAGCAGTTTGTAGGCAGCAAGCCCTGAAGCAGTGTGTGGGCTGTGAGCCCTGGAGCAGTATGTGGATTGTGAGCCCTGGAGCAGCGTGTGGGCTGTGAGCCCTGGAGAAATGTGGGGGCTGGGTGCCCTGGAGCAGTGTGTGGGCTGTGAGCCTTGGAGCAGTGTGTGGCCTGTGAGCCCTGGAGCAGTGTGTGCTGTGAGCCCTGAAGCAATGTGTGGGCTGTGAGCCCTGGAGTAGTGTGTGGGCAGGGGGCCCTGGAGCAGTGTGTGGGCTGGGAGCCCTGGAGCAGTGTGTGAGCTGTGCCCCCTGGAGCCATGTGTCGGCTTTGAGCCCTGGAACAGCTCAGGGAAGAAGCCCCGGAGCATCACATGGGGTAGGAAAGCTGGAGCTTCAGGGGAGGAGGAGGTCCTGGAACTTACCTTGGGGCAGCTGAGTGCTGGTACAGAGCAGACTGGAGGCCTGGATGAGAGCAGAGATGGCCGTTGGACTGGGGTCTGGCACGGGCATTCAGACCATGTGCGGAGGGCCCTGTGCTGTGTTGCTACAATGTAATATCTATTTGAAATTTCCTGTCTTCCTGGAATGTCGACCCTTTAATGATGTCCTATTTTTAATTTATTTTTCAACTCTGTAAAGTAATGCAATTATATTTATTCCATCTCTTTACCCAAGAATTGTACCTAGGTACTTGTATCTGAGATGTCGCCATAAGAAGGCGGACATTGTAAAAGCTTTTCACTGTACTCCTACAATGGAGTACATAAAACAACAATAGGATATTTTGTTCTATACTCTATTCCAGATGCACCTACTATCAAAGTCTCCCTGATAATCTTAGTAACAATCGGTGTGACTATTTCCCCCATACAGCGGGCAGGGTGGGGGTGTGGTGTGGTGAGCATTTTAGCTTGGGACTAAGAGGCCACGCCCACTGATGAGACAATTCAACAACCATTGGCTGCAATCAGCTCATTAAGAGGTGCCCGTCAAGGGTGGGTTGGTATCTCACCAAGTCACAGGGCAGAACACCGGCAAGCTGAGTCACCAGAAACTGCAGGCCAATTAGAGACCAGCAGCATTCACATCCTTAAGCCTGCTGGTGGAGGTCTACTTCTCAAGGAATCCAGTGTTGAGAAGGTAAGTTGTCCTTTTTCTCCTCACAGGGTGGGGGATTCGTGAGAAGGAAGGGTCAGAAGTTGGTTTTTAAAGGCCATCCCCTTACTCCTCCCCATGCCTCCGACTGCCCCCAGATTGGTTCAATTGGATGCCCCCAAATCCTGCACGCGGGCTGGTTGGGAAACTGGAGATCTTACCTGCACACCGAGGAGGCAGGAGGTCAGGGAGGTGGCACATTGAGGTCTTCACATGATCATTAGTTGACCACGAAGGATACTTAATTGCTGCTGTGTTGAGGACGGCACAGTGGCTCAGTGGTTAGCATTGCTGCCTCACAGCGCCAGGGACCGGGTTTGATTCCACCCTCGGGCGACTGTCTGTGTGGAGTTTGCACATTCTCCCCATGTCTGTGTGGGTTTCCTCCGGTGCTCCGGTTTCCTCCCACAGTCCAAAGATGTGCAGGCTAGGTGTATTGGCCTTGGGAAACTGCCCGTAGCGTTCAGGGGTGTAAAGATTAAGTGGGTTATAGAGGGATGGGTCTGGGGGGATCTCTGATGGTTGGTACGGACTTGTTGGGCTGAAGGGCCGGTTTCCACATTGTAGGGATCCTATGAAAGTCATCCATGGTCCCTCTTGCCCAGCAGTTAATTGTGGAGGTGGCGAAAAATGGGTGAATTTCTCTCCAGGACAAACTCACTTAATTATTCCCCCTCTTCACCATTTCTCTTGCAGGGAGGGGACAATCATATCCAGTGTCTATCAAACCAACATAACTTGTACCTGATTGCTATCATACAATAAACTACATCTTGTTTGAGACAAGTTTAGACCCTCGTTAGACTACCTAATGGCTTTCCTTTGCCACACTAGACCAATTAGATCCTAACCTGAAAAGAGGATGGTGACAGTGGATCTACACTATGTACTTTTCACTAACGTGGTTACAGTGAGCAAACACTATCTAACAGTTTGCAGGGATTGATTACAAAAGAAGTTGTACAAATATAGCCCGAAATTGCAGGGTGAAGATAAGAGAATTTGAATATTCCAAATGAAAGTTTACCTCCTCATTCAGTATGTCTCACTCAGCTGGAATGCTTCCTTCTCTCTGTCATGTTTTACAATGACCGCGCTCAGCTGTCCCTCAAATGTTTCTATTTTGATTCAAATACATTCTCCCCTTTCTTTTTAAGCACTTTCATCTTGAGAGGTATTCACTTATGGAGAGATTGTGACCACATTTCGGTACTGCTGTTTGGTGCAGTTTAACAGGGACAATGAACAGGAGAGGAAAGGTGCACTGGTATTTTCAATTCACTGATTACGAAAATAAAGTGTAGCTGAGAGTCTAAACCCAGACTGGATGAGGTTTACATCGCCACTAAAGGAAATGCAGTGTACCAGACTGAATCTGAAGCACTGGGATTTTCAACACCAGTTCAATTCAATAGTAGATTGGTGTAGCCATTATATCATTATTCACTCTCCCAATTAAAATAGGCCATCACTCACCCACCCGCTCTTATTGCTTGTTCTATGCAGTTAGTCTGGTGGAACAAGTTGCTCTTTTCAGTTCCTCAGTTCACACATTTAACAGTATATTAAGTTGAGATGTATAGTGATGGAAACAGCTTGGGAAAAACTGACCGATATCTTAACATTTAATTCTAAGGATAAACTCTAGAAGCTTTAAATCTGCTGGCACAAAAATCAGCTTGTGTTCCTGCTATCGATTGCTGACCAGTTGGCTGCAGGGTAAGGTCAGAATCAGCAGGTCTGGCAGCATCTGTGAAGAGAAATCAGAGTTAATGTTTCGATCCCGGAGTCCTGAGGAAGGGTCACCGGACCCGAAATGTTAACTCTTATTTCTCTTCACAGATGCTGCCAGACCTGCTGAGCTTCTCCAGCAACTTCTGTTTTTGTTCCTGATCTAGAGCATCTGTAGTTCTGTGGGTTTTAATTGATGCCAAAATCAGACTTGACTATAGTAGTTGTGCTTACATATTGTGATCGGGTACAGGAACAGGAAGGTGACATGTATCCCCTTGAGCCTGTTCTGCAATTCACTCCCACCGTCCTTACCCGGTTTGGCCCACACTTGACCCCAGACACACATTAATGTTGTTGACTCCTCGGCAACGGCCCAGCCAGACAGTTCAAGGACAATTAGGGATGAGCAATAAATGCTGGTCTTGCTAGCAACATCTGCCCAACACCCCTTCATATTTTACGCAAATAAAAACCTAACAATTTTCAACATGGGTTCAAAGCTTCTACCATTCCTGGCAAGGAACTTGACATCCTTACCCGAAGTGAGTTTGGTGAGAGGGTGGCATTTAATTGGATGGGAGAGTGGGCAGGTGTGGACCCCACCTCTACTTCGATTTATGCTGGGCTCAAAAAGTTTGTGCATGGCCTCCTTACCCTGAGGTGAATCAAATGGTGAATGCGTGCCCACTTAAGTGCCTCATCCTGCCCGATGAATGGTATTTAGCCAGTGGTGCGCAGGGAAGTTGCCATTCGAGAAGTGCAAAGACATTGGGCTTGGTTGTTGTCTCCTGGGGAGCATCCTCAATGTCCCGCGCTCAATACATAGTCAACAAACCTGGCTACGGGAAGCGGGTGCCTGTTGAAATTCAACCCCCTCCTCCCCCTTCACTTGCCCCAATCCCTGACCGCCTCCCCCTCCATCCAACCATCACCGTGACCCACAACCTCAGTCCCTTAGACTTGTTTTTGCAAGATGATGGCTTAGTGGCATTAGATGACTCATCCAGAGACTGAGGTAAGGTCCTTGGGGAACTGAGTTCAAATCCCATGACCGATAGTAGAATTTGAATTTAGTATTAAAATAAAAATTTAAATAAAAAGTGATGACCATGAAACCATTGTCAGTTTTCGGAAGAATCCATCTGGGTCACCCATCTCTTTATGGAAGGAAACTACCACCCTCACCTGGCCTGGTCTACATGTGACCCCAGACTCACAGCAACAGATTAACTCTTAAATGCTCTTGGGGCAGTTAGGGATGTGTAATAATTGCTGGGCTAACCAATGACACTCACATCTTATGAATGAATAAAAACAGACTTCTGTGTATCAGAACAGGAGTAACATAAGCATCCCTGTTACTAATATACTAATACACAAGGCCATAATCACCTTCCAATGTTATGAAGTGATACTTTGAACCAGTTTGATTGCATTGCGATATTAGAGTGAGTAATAAAAACAGCCCTGCAATTAAACAAGATATAATTTTAAAAATTAGCTCGCAATCATTTAAAATTGGTTAGATCATAAAATATGAGGAAAGCAACTTACACAGCACAGGAATGATAAATATTAATGGATTCTCTTTAAAAATTACCAACAAAAGAAATGGGCAAATACGTAAAGGTCAACTATTCATGAGTTGTTTCAAAAAAAAAACCGATGCTGCCAGTGCAGGCAAGTATGGTTTCCCTACAGGCTATTGACAGGGGATTTGGTGCCACAATCATCTATGTTGCTTCATCATGGTAAATTAATGCCCCATAACATGCCCTTAATCAGCTGCAAGCAAGATCTTCGCATTCTCACAGTTATAGACACACTGTGTAATAATACAACCTCATATCCTTTGTATGAAAATTCTTTTGTGACCTCAAGGAAAACCGTGATAAAATTGTTAAGCCTCCGGTTGCAGTAATGCAAATGAAGTTTTATTTCCCTGTTTGGAGGAGGTAAAAGCTGCATTTTATTCAAAGATATTCAGGCAATCTCCTCTCAGACATGCAGAAGTTACATACAAAAGAATCGACAGAACCTATTTTTATTCATGGATGGAATGCCAGTGCGGCACTGACAAAACCAACATTCATGGCTCATCCCTAACTGTCGGTGGATTGAGAGTGTTGCTGGCCATTGCATGAAGTCAGAAAGAGTCAACCACATTGATGTTTATCTGGGCTCAAATGTATGTCAGACTGGGTAAGGAATTTTCTTCCCCTAACTGTCATTCTTGAACCAAATGGGTTTGAGTGACAATTGATGATGGCTATTGCAGTCACTATCATTGGCACTTGTGTTATCATCCAGATTTATTAATTGTACTTAAATTCTGTGTACTGCTATTGTGAGGTTTGGACTTGTATCCCCAGGGCATTAATTGAGCCAGTGACATTACCACCACACCACCATAACTCAACATCTTACTTCAGCTTTGCTGAGCTATTGGAAATATCATCATTCTTTCATGCTTCAGGCTAAATACCAGTGATCCCCTAATTCAGATGGAGAAGCAGCACAGGAGATCTATTTATATATCAACAACATATTAAAAATCTATCCATATACAAGGTTTGCCAAATGTTTTCTATTTGTTTACATTGTAAATTCTTGTAGCACTATTTACAATGGTAAATGTTTATGTAAAACTGTCACATTGTAGTTGCAATCTCTCTCCAGTGGTGGCACTATAAGCAATTCGCTTCAGAAGTGTAAAATCAACCTGTTCAGATGTGCTTTGACACACCTCTGGAGATGGTGGGACCAGATCTCCTGGCTCAGAGCTAGGGATATTACCACTGCAATAGCCCAAGCATTAGTTTTATATTTCCCATTTACACAAACTGCACTACTACAACTGATTCTATTTTTCTGCTTCTTCATTTGCCACATAGTTTGCAATTTATCTAAATAATAATGCTCAGTTGGTATTTTATGATAAGAAAAAGATTGGACGTACGTCTTTAAACTAGAAACGTTGACATATCTTGGTATAATTAGTGCTACTCTTTAAGCCAACATTATTTTATGACATACATTAACTCCTGCAATGCAGCAGCATCACATAATTTTCAATCAGTGGCAGGATGCTACTGTTCTTACAGCATAGCACATCCCCTGAGGTACTGTCAGTAGTGAACAGAATATGTGTTAGTAAAGAAATAAAGAATGTTAATCAGCTTATCTCATCAGCCAGGAGAAAACTGGTGCTTTTCTTTGAAGAGCACATAAGAACTAGGAACAGGAGGAGGCCATTCAGCCCCTTGTGTCTGCTCCATCATTTAATATGATCATGGCTGATCTCATCTTGAACTCAACCCCACTTTCCTGGCTGCTTCCCAAAACCCTTTAACCCATTACTAATGAAAAATCTGTCTATCGCCTCAGATTTATTCAGTGTCCCTGCATCCACCATATTCTGGGATAACGGTTTTCATCAATTCATGTCTTCTTGAGAGAAGCAATTCCTCCTTATCTCTGTTTTAAATCTTCCACCCCTTATCCTGAAACCATGACCTCTCATCTAGATTGCCCCACAAGAGGATGCATACAAGAAGACATTTATTTCAAAATGTTCCCCTGAAAGGGCAGGCGGAGCCCTACTGGAAAGTTTTCTCTGTAAAGGCAGCATTCAAAATACCGAGCATTCAGCTCTTTCTGTGCTGTAGGCCAGCAAGGCTTGGATCCATAGTCTCTGAACAGAGGCAGAAGTGCTCCCAGCTGAGCCAACATCATTCCTGTAATCCTGTAGTGGAACTAAGCCAAGCTAACATGTGGAAAGTAGATTCTATAAGGAATCTCCTTGAATATGTGGTTAAACAAACTGAGTTAAAAAAGCAATTTAATTTTATGGTCAGTGTTACTCTTACTGCGATTAAATTCACTGCACTGCTCAAGAACTGGACATAGCTAATGAAAGCATTGCTTTAATATACTGTACCCACAACACAATGGCCTATTATAGCACAGGCTAGGCCACAATGTGGTACTGCTGGAGGTCCATTCAGTGGACAAACTCAACAAGTTATCATTTTTCTTTGTGATCGCTGCACCATATTCAAATAATTCATGTGAAAGTAATGACTTTGCTGAAACCCTCAAGGTAGATTCACACTCATTTTGAATCATTTTCTGTGTTCATTATTCATTTTATATTCATAATAGCATTAAAGTGCTTTTCATTTTCCCTCAGCGTCTGTGCAGAGATGAATAAGAATGCCATTAATGTTAATGGGATCCTTTTGATTTGGAGTTCACTCCAATGCTTGTGACACTCCTCCTTCATGTAATGATGCTCCATGATTGTTCAGTATTCTGTCCTTACAATAACTAAGACTATAAGACACAGGAACAGACACAGGCTATTCTGCCCATCAAGTCTGCTCCACCATTTAATGTGATCACGGCTCCTCTGATAACCTTCAACACCACTTTCCTGCCTTTTCCCTATAACCCTTGATGCCCTGGCTGATTATAAGTCTGTCTCAGACTTGAATATACTTAACGATCCAGCCTCGGTAGCCTTCTGTGGAAGAATTCCACAGATTCGCTACCCTCTAGGGGACGAACGTTTCTGTCTTATGCATTGTAAGGCTCAGGTTCTCACACCAATTTGCCATGCGACATTCATGGATCTCTCTATCCTACTGCTTCCTGCCAGGGTCATAATGCAATGTCACTGTCTTGTGTGGCTCACCAAAAAAAACCTCCGATCACCCACAATAGTTCACATGGTTTAATGCTGCCTCTGTGATGACAGATTAGTGGAGGTCTTGTGGCTGAGTAGATAGTGTATCCCAAACGACCTCTGAGCTTGTCTGGTTCGAGCCCCTCTCCAGGACTTATTAACCATTGATGGAGTGTACAGGATGTGGCTCAAACCAGTTGATGGCGAGTATCTAATTCTAAAGCGCCCATGAAGATATGAACAAATGCGTTCTCATTTATCTGGATTGGTTTTACCATCCCAACCTCCACAGTAAGTCATGGTAATGCTTTAGTTTATTTAACAATTTAAACTCAGCTGCTGTTTTTTTTCAGCAATCGTTACTCTAAGCGAGCAATCACGGATGTTGGTTCGAGTTTCTTGTCTGGAGATTCTGTGACAGGTGTTTCTCACTGGGATTTACAGCAAGGGTCTTGTTTTATATCCATTTGCTGTGATGTTTTCATTTCTCACAGGGTTCTGCAATGACCCTCCCATTAATCAAAAGGCAGTTGACAAGGTGCAGATGCTGCTACTCCAAGCTCAGGGCAGGTGCACCGTGGGGGACAGGGGTTCTCTGCAGGAGGGGAGGATCGACATCGACAGTAAAAGTTGAGTATTGTCTGAGTTGGGGGTGGGGCACCTTCCCTACACCTCCATCATTTTGTTAACTAAATGTTAATCCTTATGATCGTTATGATATATTTGACTTGATAGACACAGCTTAGAATGCGATGAATAACCTCCCCCATTATGTTCTCTGCCATCCACTGATTCACCAAATTAAGAGAGAATGTGAGAGGAAAGCTTTCTCTATATATACATGCATTGCCACAAAGCTAAGAAAAGCTGATGAACAGCTTCAGCTCAGAATCCCTGCTCCCAATTTATCGTACAGCAGCTGTTCATAATAATTTTTCTGTTGCCATTTTTACCTCCTCTGGGCTGATCCTTTGTTCCTTCTTTGTCCTTTAGCTGCTCATTATGAGACCTTGTACTGTTATCACTTCTGTCATTGAAACAGGGCAACCTGAAGCACAAAGATTCCCCTTTTTTTCCATTCATTCATTCACGGAATGTGGGTGTCAAGGTACAGGTCCACAGTCATTGGCCATCCCTAATTGCCTGGAAAGCAGTGAAGAGTTAACCATGTTGCTGTGGGTCTGGAGTCACATGTAGGCCAGTCCAGGTAAGGACGGCTGATTTCTTTCCTTAAAGCAGCGGTTTCCAATACTCTTCAGTATCAAGGCGCACTTCAATGAGACTAAAAATTCTACGGGCACGCCCACTTGTTCCAGTTGAATAGATTGCTAATAAACGTCACATTTACTTGTATTTACGGTGCGACAGTAGGAATGGAGATACCAAGTGATTGGTAAGATTCTCCCGCAGCGTCTTCACTCCCTGCCTGTCATTCTGCCTCTCACAACACAGCCCCATCTTTAAGAGGTGGTCTAATCATGGAGACGAAGCCTAGTTACTGCTGGTAGCAGCTGTTTCCCACCCAGCAGGGCCCAGGTGATGTGATAAGCCATGACCCTCTCCCCTGGACTCAGCTCCAAGACAGGGCCAGCTCCGCAGGCAGCAGCTCCTGCACACACTGTGCTCCTGGCTCAGCTCGACTCACCCCAGCAATGGTTTATGATCCAATTGACTCAGCCCAGCAAAGGGGAAGAGGTGCTGGGAGGCAGCAGTGCTGGCCACTGATCCACTGGGTCACCCATTTCATGGCACACTTCACATTGGTCATGGTGCACTTGTTGAAAATCACTGCTCTAAAGGACATCAGTGAACCAGATGGGGTTTTACAACAATCAAGTGATTACTCTTTGACTATTAGATCAGTGTTTTTATTCCGTATTTTTATTGGATTTAGCTATCATCGTTTGTTGTGGTGGGATTTGTACACATATCCTATGAACTTTAGCCTGGGACTCTGGATTGCTAGTCCATTGACATTATCATGATATGACCACCTTCCTGTTGCTCCCCACGTTATTCACCCCACCCACATCCCTTTCCATGTGTCTGTACTTCCATAAAACTTGCTACATCTCTAACCCTATCCTCCTTCTGATGAAAAGTCAGCAATCTGAAATGTCAAACTGAATCTAACTTTCTTTTGGTTAAATGTCAGTTTGGTCAAATTTCACATTCTCAGGAGATCTAGTAAGGTTTCTAGCCAAACTCACCTCATTAACGACCTACCTTCCTGTGGCATCCTTCCCAGCCAATTCGAGCCCCATTCTACCACCTGTCATTCTCGGAACTTGCCACTCAGTAGAATATCTGTTAAATGACCGGCATCCCTGGTGCCCGCATCACCTTTGTAAGATTGTTGTGCACTCAGTCAAACATTGGCGATTGGTGTTCCCCTTACAAACAATGTAATGACACAAAATCACATTGCCCATGCACGTAGCTGGCACAGCTGACATTCTCCACAGAAGCAACTCTATTCTCTCACTGGAGTCACTGTTTGACCACAAGGCCACATGCTCTACTTGCCCTTAGCCACATTCCATCTGAACACCTTCTGAATAACTGCTACCCTGTCATCAATGCCTACTGCACACTCAGAGCCTGTCATTATCCAGTAGGGAATTATCATATACAGGCAAGCAACTGGACAATTCCAAGCATTCACAGCCAGCAGAAGTGAACACAAACAAAACTAGTATGTTCCATGATGGTCTGTGGCACCATCTTCAGGAACCGTGCGTCAATGAGTCCCTGTCTGGTCTGTAGGACCCGACACAGCTGAGCTCTGTCATGGACAAGGAGAGCTTCCTCCTCCCTCCCCACTGTCCTCCTCCTCCCTGAAAGGCTGCTCCCACTCTCCCAGTCCCTCAGGGTCCAGTACTCCCACCTCATTGTCTGCTCCGATTGTACACAGCACAGGACACCAGGATGAAATGACACACGCTGTTCGGACTGTACCCAAGACCGGTCCAAGCAATGGAACTGCACCTTCAGCTGTCCCAGTATCTGTTCCACCATCACCCTGGTCAAAGCCTGGGCAGCATTGTGGCTGTGCTCCATATCAGTCAGGGCGTTGGGCAATGGTGTTATCACTATTGGTGCCAGTGAGTAGCCCATGACCCACAGTAACCAGCTTTGTAAGGCCCTGGACCCTAAAAACACACCAGGCACACGAGAGTGCTCTAGGGCGTTGGGCACAACGAAGTGGGAATAGAGTGGCATCCCTTTCCGTTGATGAATTCTGCAGTGTGTGATACAGCCCTGTCATGATACATGTGCCCTGTGTGTGCAATGACTGGTACCCTGCACCTGCAGGATCTCAGCTATGTTCCCGAATGCTACTGCCCGTTGTAGCACTGACCTGGGAAATGAAACGAGCCACTGTGACCGTGCACAAATGGCATCGGTCCTGTCTTGATACATTTGTGTCTGCACGACTGAGATATATTTCCCCCGACCCCTGACAGATCTCAGCTAACAAGCTTGACAAACAGCCTGCCAGTGTCTGCGTCTCTGCAAAAGACCACACACAAGTTGACAGGGTGGTGCCAGGAGGTACCCAGTGAAAGGAGGAACCTTGCACAGGCCCCTCAGAACTCTCCTGTACGGAAACTCCAGAGGAGGCTGGATGATCCACCTCCATGCTGCTCATGTCCTCAAAGTTCAAGCTGAGAGGGTGCACTTGTCTCTGGCAAGGAGACACTCAGCATGTTTTGGCCCCACCAAACCTTCAAGCCAAATGGACTCTAATTTGGGCAGGATTCCCCCAACTCAATGTGAACCCTGGGACTGATGCCAGATACAATGGGAGGAAAGGAGAAAGGCAAATCTCTTAAGGGTATATTGGTGGGACTGGGAGACATCTCACTGTGTATAAAGTCTGATACTTCTTCAAACATGTTCAGAGTACCACTACCTTTGGTTTGTTTATGTCTCAGTGTTGATAGTTTGTAGCTACTTCTTATGATTAGAATTTGTTTATTTGTAGTGAGTAGTAACTCTTGTTGAGTGCAGGAACCTGGTCATTGTTTTCTATGGTGTTTTCATGTCTGGTTTCACCAGACAGGTAAATCAGGAACAAAAACAGAAGTTGCTGGAAAAGCCCAGCAGGTCTGGCAGCATCTGTGAAGAAAAAATCAGAGTTAACGTTTCGGGTCCGGTGGCCCTTCCTCAGAAACATGCTCCATCAGGATCATGCTTTGATTCAGTCATTGACTAGTGTATCGACCCTGGGAACAGGGAGCCTTCAAAATCAGTTCACCTTCCCAATGGGTCACAACAATCACGTGAGGAGTGGTCAAGGATTTTTATCCAGGAGGAAGGGACTATGGTGAAGGGTTAGGTTAGCACTATGCCAACTCCAAGCAAAATGGGAGAAACTAAAGAAATATGGCTAAGTGAGTAAATGATGGCTCTCTCTGTAAAAGGACATTTACTGCCTACTCCAGGGCGTGATGACCAAGAGAGGTTTGTTCCTAAAGTAGACAAATATTTAGAGTACTAGCCTGTACGTCCTTCCAATTCTTACCAATAGCAGGCAGTAAGACTAGGCAAGATTCTTGGTCAGCCACATGAGTTAGAGCCTTGACCATCACTATCCATAGCTCCAGACTACAACATCTGCATCAAAGTTCATGTTTCCACAGCAACTCAGATTGCTTGAATGAATTGTAACACAATGCCATCACCAGTTAGTAACAGGATCTGACTATTTTTCTCACTGACCTCCCCATGAGTTGATATATTAAATGTTTATTATCATTCCTGACAGAATTTGCCTTGCTGGGCTATTTCCCCTTTGTCTGTTGCAGCTGGCTGCAAAGTTGACTTAGAACGAAAATGTTTTTGGGTTGAGGTCTTGACTCAGAGATTTGAACACACCCAGGCTGAATCTTCTGTGCAGTACTGAGGGAATATCGGAAAATCATAAAACCGTAAATGTTGACAGCATGGTTGTTTTATCCATGTTCCTCTTGACATTATCTCACTGAGGAGCACTTGCTGATGCTTCATTACCCATACCCTGCAGCCCCACCTCTCCTACTCCCTTCGGTTAAACACCATCCTCAGCTCACTGCAGCTCACCATCATTTGTTAAAAATCATGGAATGGTTATAGCACAGAAGGAAGCCATTCATGCTGTCATGTCTGCTCTGGCCATCTTTAAGGGCAGTTCACCTTGTTTCATTCATCAGCTTTCTCCCTGTAGCTTTCATATCAGATCACAATCCAATGACCTCTTGAATGTTTCAATTGAATTTGCTTTTGTCACGCTCTGAGGCAGCACATTCCAGGCAAAATAAGGGAAATGATTTTATTATCCATTCAATGAAGAAATAAGTTTTTCCCTGTATTTAGCTCACATTGTCGAAGACACCACTGCTTGGTCAGACAGTCAGGATGGTATTGTGCGTAACGACTCCACAAGCTCCACTGGAGGGTGGATTAACTTCACCCCTTGGTTTGTGCAGCAGATTAACCCTCACAGCACAGGCTTAATTCCTGGTCCTTCTAAGGTCACTGCAAAGACCTTGCTTTTGCAATGGTGCCATTTCCTTAAAGTATGGTGACCCTCAGGCTAGACTCAGCAGCAGTTTTCCCCCTATACTGTAAGAGGGGTCTGTGGTGACTTTCTTTTTAAGCTGCAAAGTGCACAAGGCCGGTCTGAATTTGCCAAGCCACCCCTGCAGAGATGAACGATGCTCGATGCCTCACCATTTCTGCAAACAATTCATTTAAGACAGGTCACTAGCCGGGAAAACTGCAGGCACTAATGAGCAGCCTTTGCCCTTTGGCACACCATGATAGTATGTGGCAACAAAATGTCACAGGGACAGTTTACAGCAAGTTCACAAAAGATACTGGTCCTCACACAATCTCCCTCCCCCTCCACCCACCTCACCTAGAAAATAACTCAAGTCAAAAAAACAAAAAGATCAGCAAATTTATTCAGCGAGTAGCTGACCCATAATGACAAAACAGACCCTAGGTTCAAACTTGGTGCTTAGTTTAATCTCAGGAATCACACAACTAGGGATGGAATACCTGAGGAAAATAAAGATTAATGAAAAGATTTGCGTTTATATAGCAGCTTTCCTGACTTCAGGACTCTTCAAAGCACTGTGTAGCCAATGAAGTGTTTTAGAACTGTAATAATGTAGGAAATGTAGCAGCCAATTTTCACTTCACAAGATTCCTCAAAAAAAGCAGTGATTATTATCATGTGAGAGTCAAGTTTTTTAAAAATTCATTCATGAGATGTGATTGGGCCAGAATTTATTGCTCATCTTTAACTGTAGTCCCCGTGCTGTGTGGACACTGTTGTTCGGATTTTAATCCAGCAACACAAAAAAATTTCAAAGCCAGAATGGCGCATGGTTTGAAGGGGAATCTGTATCTGTTGCCATTGTTCTTCTAGATGCTAAAGTCACAGCTTTGGCCGGTGCTGTTGAAAGACCCAGACTGTGTTATCGCAGTGCATCTTGTAGATGGTACACACAATTGCTGCTGTGCATTGGTGATGTAGAAGGTCAATGTTGAAAGTGTTGGGTGGGGTGCCGGTCAAGTGACATTTTGTTCTGGATGGTGTCAAGCTTTTTGAGGGTATTGGAGCTGAACTCAGCCAGGCATATGGAGAGTATTCCATCACAGTCTTGACTTGTTCCTTTGTTACACCTCAGTGGGATAGCACACTGGAAATCAATATTGCTATTCCAAAGATAATATAAAAGTGAAAAGTTTTGTGAAGTATGCAATGTCCCCAATTTACCTGTCAAGTAGACCAGGTTAAATGGACCAGATTTCTGCAATTTACAAGAATCTCTATTTACTACAAATGAATAAATTCTAAAGACAGGGAAACAACCATGAACTGTTGATATATAAATCAACAAGTTATAACTCCAACTCCCTTTGAAAACAACCCTACGCACGCATTACGGCAGAGACAGACAGGTTTTTTTTTAAAATGGTGTTATGGATGGAGGGAAATAAGAGAAGTTCAATGACCTCAGTCCACAGGGTTGACTGAGAAGATCATAGAATCACAGAATCTCTACAGTATAGAAACAGACCATTTGGTCCATTGAGTCACACCAACCCTCTGAGGAGCATCCCACCCAAGCCCACTATCCCCATAACCCTGCATTTCCCATGGCTAACCCAATTAACCTGTACACTAGGAAATTTAGCATGGCCAATCTGCACATCTTTGGACTATGGGAGGAAACCGGAGCACCCGAAGGAAATCCACGCAGACACGGGGAGAATGTGCAAACTCCACACAGACAGTCAACCGCGGCTGGAATCAAAGACGTGTCCCTGGCGCTGTGAGGCAGCAGTGCTTATAACAGAGTGACTGAGCCAACCCTTTAGCTTGGCAGAATTTTCTGTACTTTAATCCCTCTCCTGCAGGTTCTTATCACTTCTTTTCAAGAGGCACTGGATGATTGGTACAATAATGGCAAAGTCTCTAAGCTCCTGGTCAAATGTCACACCTTACAGCAACTGCTGACGGAAAACAAATGGGATCTTTTTCAGGCTTCAGGCACTGAAGAACAGGATGCATACTGATCTTTGAAGAGTGTGGGAGCTTCTGCCAGTATCATTCACACCCACAAGCTGCTCAGCTACCCAGTTGCCAATCAGATTGTTGTTGCCAGGCAAATGGTCATTGTCATCCATAACTAGTCACAAGTCTACAATTCAATCAGCAACCTGTTGCTGACCAAATCTCACTTTGTATGCACCTGCTGGTGCTGGCTCACGTACAAACAACCTCCCCATTCTGCTTAAACAAAGCAGCAATGTAAACATGACTTACAATGAGTTAAAACAACTTACTTTTTAAAATTCCTTCGACAATCCTTGGTTTTAAAATAGTCCTTTTCCTATACCAAAAACAAGATGGTGTTTATGCAGGTGGTGGACCATCTTTAGGGGATTAAAGGTAAGTATTAGCCAAGTCTCTGGGGGCAACTCTTCTGCTTCAAAATGGAATCTTTAAGATATGTTTGAAAGAGAAAACGTGCCTCAGTTTTATACAGTTGTCCAACAGATAACTTCTGCAAAAGAGCAACAGTCCATTGCTAGAGTATCAGCTTTGTACACTCAAGTCTCTGGACTGGGATTTGATCCCATTAGCTCTCCAAATCAGAAGCAAGAGTGCAACCTGTAAGCCATGGTAACAGGATAAGCCTATTCCACTTCCAGAATGAGTGGAATTGACCAGACTTTCTGCTACTGACCCCTACCCACTAACTGCTTAACATAGTGTCTGTGAATTCTGGGTGAGGATAAGGGCTGTGGTATGCACTTGGATTGAAGAGCCTACTAGAGCTTAGCATCATGACTAACATGTGGATACTAGGTGGCAGAGGAGGCATTATACCTCAGCAAGAAGCCAACACATTCCAGAGACATGGGAAAGGAAAAGATCTCAAAGTAAACAAAGAAAGTCACAGAATTATTTCTGCCTCTGTCATACACAGTACACTGCACATACTGCTCCACTGATAAAGGATGCAATTTAAAGCAAGCACGGCTCATTTCTTCTCAATCTCTCCTACGCTTATTGGCATAAAATGATAGGCTTGTGAGAAGAGAAAAGTTTTGAAAACATTACATTTATTAATATTAAAGCATGGTTTTATTTTATTTATAGAGCAATGCTTATGCTGGTCTGAGCGCACAAGACCATAACTTAATGCTGGGAACATATTTCAGGAACTGACTGACGACTGAGCATGTTTATTTCTTCCAAATTGATTTGCTTACCATATAAACACAAGTTGTTCCCCACAGCTTCCAGTCTCTGAAGCCCAATGAAAAGTGAATTCTGCACAGTCCAATCATTAACAAAATGTGACTGGCACTATTTTAGGACTTAATTGTATCTCTTGAAAACAAAAGCGAGCTTTTAAAGAAGCTAATTGGGATGTCTGAAGTGAAAAATGAAGATATTGTGTACTGCAGCCTTCGATTTGAACTCCAGCATCACCCGAAGGAAAGCATAGGAAAAATCACTCACATTTTCATAAAAGATGTAATTGAATAAAGAACACCGGGTTCTTTGATTCATCTCATTCTTTATCAGATCGCAGTGTAAGCAATCATTAAATGCAAATCTTTATCCGGATGGTGGTTACAATAGACATGCAGAGCTGGAGAAATATGACAGGATTAGTAAGCAAGATGATTCTGACCAAGGCAGCATCATCTGTCTTGTCTTCTGGGCAAGAGGAAACAAAATGGTTTGACAAGTGTTTGAGGGCATTAAGGTCACAGCATCTGTTGGAAACAGGAGACTGCACAGGCGCCTTGCAGTTTGAGGGCAATGCAAACACTGGGAAGGATAACAGCATCTGTAAGCAATGAACAAAGGAGACGTCTGTGGATACTATCATGTTGCTGAATGGGAATGACCTCTTCAGGAAAACTGAAGAATTTTCAAACACTAAACTGCTGGCTCTCAAAACTTTTTGATTTGTAGAATTTATTTTCAAATGGAATAATAATGATAGACTCTGCTCCCCCATCTAAAATGTACAAATAACATGAAAGTGTTGCATGAAAAGAAGGTTTTAACACTGCTTTAAACAAAACAGGTGTTCACTTATGGACAGTAGGAACTGCAGATGCTGGAAAATCTGAGATAACAAGGTGTAGAACTGGATGAACACAGCAGGCCAAGCAGCCTGCTCCTATGATGCTGCTTGGCCTGCTGTGTTCATCCAGCTCTACACCTTGTTATCTAGTTCACTTATGGATATTTATTTATTGATTACTTACAAATATTGTGAACTTTGTGCTGTTCCCGGTGCCCCTCCATGTGATCTTACTACTCCCAAATGGGATAGTTTGCCCACTCTACACTACACATGTCTCCACATGCACTCCTCCTCTGCCACTGAGCTCACACCACCCTGCCATCAGCTGCCCAAGCCCACCCATCACTATTAGACCTCATGGGTCCTGCAAAACTCTTCGACGGACCCCTGGTTTGAGATGTGCTCTCTGGGCCACTTTAGTTGCATCCAGTTGAAAGAGCATAATTTCTCTCAAATTTCATCCTTTTAACCATTTAAGTGTGCAATATCAACATAGAATCATTGTGTCATACAGCACGGAAACAGACCTTTTGGTCCAACTTGTCCATGCCGACCAGATATCCTAAATTAATCTCGTCCCATTTGCCAGCATTTGGCCCATATCCCTTTAAACCCTTCCTATTCATATATCCATCCAGATGCTTTTTAAATGTTGTAATTGTACCAGCCTCCACCACTTCCTCTGGCAGCTCATTCCATACACACCACCCTCTGCATGAAAAAGCTTCCCCTTAGGTCCCTTTTAAATCTTTCCCCTCTCACCTTAAACCTTTGCCCTCTAGTTTTGAACTCCCTTAACCTGGGGAAAAGAGCTTGGCTATTCACCCTACAATTTTATAAACCTCTATAAGTTCACCCCATAGCCTCCCACACTCCAGGGAAAATAGCCCAGCCTATTCAGCCTCTCCCTATCGCTCAAACCCTCAATGCTGATAACATCTTTATAAGTCTTTTCTGAACCCTTTCAAGTTTCATAGCAGCCTTCCTATAGCAGGGAGACAAGAATTGAACAGGAAGAGAATGCTGTGCCAGTGAATGGAGAAGTCTGGTTGCTGAAAATCCTACACCCAAATCTAAACATCACAGCCCCATAGGCTGCATGATGTAATACCAAGTGTCTCACCAGCAATATAATCTGACCTTTAATGAATCACATATTTTTAGAGTAAAAGGTACCTACCAAGATGTTGGTGCGTTACCTGTATTTAGTCAGAACAACACAGTGAGTTCACTGCCAGCCTGTCCGTTAAGGCATTGCCTCGTAGCACTCTCTTTGTTCCTAATGTATAGTCTACAAAGCAGGCAGCAGAGCAAAGACATTCTATTTCGCTTGTTTATCCTATAGTCTCAAGACGAAGAAAAGTCCCAGCCATCCAAGCAGATTTTGCCAACAGAAATTTTTACCTTTATCTCCCCAGTAAGAGAAAAACAACTCTGGGCAGTTTCATGAAGTGTAGCTAAAGCCATTTAAAAACTGAGTCTCTGCACCCTTGCTCCGAAAAGAAATTCATCTCCTTTTTTTTCCCCACTCTTGATTAGAAACAGTGACAGTTTTACATAAAGATTGCAGATATCACAATTTTCCAAACAGGATCACTTTGGAAAGGTTTGGAAACAATTACACTGCTCTCAGCACAAAACATACTTTCATTGCCTATTGATTGCTCAGTTCAATCCATCAGTGTTTGAATGATTCCCTTTTCCTACATCGCTGTCTCTACTAATTGATTCTTCTTTTATTACACAGAACACTGCTTCCAAATCCAGTATCGTCCGTAGCAGACAGCATCAATGCTGCTGAGCCAAGAGTTTTTCAGGTTTTGTTAACAAAGACTGGGTTTAACTGACTGCTGATATAACACAACTTCCAGCAAAAACAAGAATCAGTGTATATCTTTGTATCTCAGCATGATGGAGTATATCTGCTGTTATTATAAACATGGAAATTGCTGGATTAAAGAATTGCATCACAACAAGTTACATTCGAAGGATCAATAAAACGGGGGCATAATTTTAGGGCAGGAGATTTTAGAAGGGATTTGTTTTTCACCCAGAGTGGTGAGAAATCTGGAATGTTCTGCCTAGGATGGTGGTTAAGTGAGAAATCTCACAACCTTTAAAAAGTACTTGGATGAGCATTGGAAATGTTATTGTATTCAAGCTTTGGCCGAGTGCTGGAAAGTGAGACCAGTATAGATTCAGAGTAGTTTTGTCACTATAAACTTGATGGGTTGAATGGCCTCTTTTGTACTGTATAATTTTATGGTTTGTATTGAACTTTTAACATAGTAAAAGATCCAAAATTCTTAGCAATGATCCTTTGGAATCACAGCATTTACTCAACAATCCCAAGTGTGCCAAGTGTTGCACTAACAACCAATTTAAGATTCAGTTGAACTCATGATGATGTTTGCTAGAATTCATAAGCAGGACCCTGATCTCTGAAAACAGGAAGCACATGTCAAAGCATTGAGCTCTCTCCATAACAATTATAACAGCTTAGAGGACGACAGTTTCCTGCCACATTCCACACGTCAATGTCTTGACCAGAGTTAACTTGTATTTTCGAATTTAAACAGAAGATATCTGTTCCCTGGTGCATTTTCCATGAAACACCATGACTAATCAGGATGCGGAGGCGCTGGTGTTGAACTGGGATGGATAAAGTCAGAAGCCACGTTCACCTGATGAAGGGGCTAAGTTCAGAAATCTTGTGATTTCAAACAAACCTGTTGGACTATAACCTGGTGCCAGGTGACTCCTGAGCATGACTAATCAAGAGTCTACTTAATTGGTAATCAGCTCTCTTTTCTCCACATGCAGTATAAATTATTATTCCCTCTGAAATTTGGCATTCTTGCATCCATCAAGATGCATGTAAGACAGAAAGTTTTGAGGGCACATCTTTTCTTTCAGCAATGTTCAAGTTCTGTATTCCTAAGCAACTTTAAGAAAAAATAGTGATGATGTCTCCTGGTCTCCCATTGAGAGAGATTTGTGGAAATGCTGCAGACGTTATTACTGATCCCAATATCCCTGGTAGGTGGAGTTGTTACTGTTTTGCCATGGTTGCACCTCCAATCAGGGAAATATCTTTCAGGATTTTCCACTATTGCAGTTTAGTCGATTGATTCGCCATGCATCATTTTTGAAGATTGACATTTAGTTTTTGCTGATTTAAGGGAACCATCATTCTTGTGTTCTAGGATATTGGCAGCATTTGTAGATGGAGAGTCGCAGAAGGAGAACAGACTGAATGATTGCTTGTTAAGACTTTAACCAATGAATCTCAGTTTCTCTCTTCATCTCAGGCCTTTTCAAAACATGATTCTCACTTTAGAAGGGAATGGAATTGATATCTTTCAATTCAAGCACTAAGTCCCTAAATCCTAGTTTAAAAAGAGGGCAAAAAACTGAGTTGCTTTTGTTATAATCAACACCAAATATCGTGGCATGCTATAGATAAGTAATGGATGAAAGGCGAGCTGGAAGACAAATTTTAAAAATTACAAATGGTCTGAGAAGTGGTAATTTATGAGAAGACAATGTCGCAAGCAGGTTTTCCATAAGAAAAGCATTTTCTTTATATTATTTTATACAAAGCGGCAATAATCTATCCAAAATAGATGAAGGGCAAGCTGCTAGGTTAATCCCAAAACGTCAGATTTCCATCAGAGATGATGCATATTGACTACTCACCTCAAGGTACTCAAAGGTTCCAGTTCAAGCAGCATTATCTCAGCACTGTCTAAATGTAGTAGATGAATAGCCTCGATTACTGTGTTGTTGTCACTAAATACACTGCTGTATTAGGTAATGCAGTGCACCAACATTTTGATCAAGTACCTATTACTCTAAAGATATGTTATACATCAAAGGTCAGATTGTGAATCTCTCTCTCTCTCTCTCTTTCTTTCTGTCTCTCATGTGACTATGTGTGATCTTCCTCAGTGATTTATCTAACAATTTCCCTCATTCAAAGCCAGCATGAGTCATAAACCAGGTCACAGTCCACAAACTGAGAGGGAATGTTGCTGCTGCTGTTAATAGTTTTCTCGTCACTGCTAATTCTTGACTCCCAAGGCAGAATTGAGGTAAACTGAGGGAATAACAGCCTCACAAATCTGTTTAGGTTTCACAAAATAAATTATCTACCATACATATGGACTGATGACAAATGCAAAAAGATGTAAATGTCCAGTCACAATTGTACGATGAAATAATCTTCTTGGGTCAATCAAAACTGTTTAAACAATAATGCCAAATGGAAACAGAAGATAGAAAAGTACATATGAGAGAGAGAAAAAAGAATCCATACAGCAACCCATTCAAATACAACAGAAAGTTGAAAAGTATATTGCATGTATTAAATTTAGAAAATCATGGTCATTGAATCACAGCTTTCAAATTACCAAGAAAAACATTGTAGAAGACAAGAAATAACATTTTTTTGTATATTTCAGTGGATACTAACAGGGTCTGTAACAAGGACCAAGATTTCATCGGATAATTTTCTGTTGTTTAATAGGTCAAAAAGAAATGTGCAAAAATTGGTCAGTGATATTAAAAGCAAACCATGATTTTTCAATGCATCAGCCTGGAACCATACTTCCATAAGACAAAACTAACATTTCATGTAAATCTTCTATGAATAAAGGACAGAGTTGCACAATTGGACCATCCTTTTTCTTCCCTTGTCTCATCCAACCCCTTTCGCTGTCTCTGTGATTTAAAGGGAGAAGGATTTGGATTTATAAAAGATCATTCATTATGACCACAGCACAGCTCAAAGCACTTTACGGTCAATCAAATCATTTTTTTAAATGTAGCCATTGTTGTAAGAAATCACAGCAACCAATTTGCACACAGCAAATTTTCATAATTAACAATGGGATTGTGACCAAACAGTCTATTCTTTAGGACAGATATTGCCAGAAATCATTCCACTACTCTATGAATAGCACCTTAGAGTGGGATTTTACCCTTATCCACCTGTCTGAAAGTGGGGGAGAGGGTCACAACCATTTCCAAGGCTAGCCCGTTGTTTTAAGACTTGATGCAAAGGTGCCAGGTTGGAGGTCAGGTTTTGTATGAAATTTCCCAAGTAATTCACCAGCCCAAGGAAAGACCTAAGGTACAGGCGTGGGAGCTGGGGCTCCTTTGATCATCCTTACTTTATCTTCCAACTTGTACAACCCAGTCTTGCCGACTCTGTAGCCCAAGTGCCTGGCACACACATTTTTCCATTCTAAGGATTATGCTTGCTTGGGAGAAATGTTTAAGGGCTATGCCCAAATTCTCTAAATGCTCCTTATTGGTATTCCCTGTTATTAGAATGTCATCTAGACAAATGGCAACCTGAGGTAGACCTTGTAACATGTTCTCTGTCATCTGCTGAAAAATTGTCAATACCCCAAATGGCAGTCTCACATATTGATACAAACCCTTATGCATATTAATTGTAGCATACTTCTGGGAATCCTCATCTAACCACACTTGCAGGTACACATGGCTCATGTCCAGCTTTGTGAAGAACAGGCCCCCTGCCAGCTTTGCGTATAAATCTTCTATGTGAGGGAATGGGTATTTATCCAGCTGCTAAAGGCAGGTTATCACTAGTTTAAGATCCTCACAAAAGTGAACCAACCCATCAGGTTTCACAATCAGTACGATTGGTGCTGCCAATTCCACAAACTGGACTGGTTTGAGGATTCCTTCACTTTCCAGCCTCCTGATTCCTGCCTCTACTTTTATCTGTAAGGCAAATGGCACTGGATAGGCCTTTCAGAATTGTGGAATGGCTTCTTGGTCAATGTGCAAATGACCTTGGCTCCTTTGTTAGTCCCCAGACCTTCCTGAAAATATTCCAGGTATTTAATTAGGACTTCACTCAGGTAGGGCATTTTCTATTTAGGAAATGTTTAGCCAAACTAGGTGAATCTTTCTCAACCAATATCACCCCATGAAGCTTGGGCCTGAGCCTTTTACAACAATCAGTGGTAACTGAACCTGCTGCTTCTCAATAAAGACCGGAACTGAAGTTGTATCCTTAGTCTGTAAATGTTCCCTGGTGTAGGTTCTCAGTCTAACTGTAAAGGTTGGAGTCCAGACT
This sequence comes from Rhincodon typus, assembly GCF_021869965.1. Classification (NCBI taxonomy): domain Eukaryota; kingdom Metazoa; phylum Chordata; class Chondrichthyes; order Orectolobiformes; family Rhincodontidae; genus Rhincodon; species Rhincodon typus. The sequence continues at coordinate 11,492,614 of NC_063358.1, read as the reverse complement.
AAATCTTGTTAAAGGCTGGTTCTGCGATCACTGAGATTACCACGTCTCCATTAGAACCGGGTGACCGTTTAACCAGATGTTTAATTTGATTGGTTCTGATTTGGATGTTGCTAAGCAATTTAATTGTTCCAAACCTGATGTAGGGGGACTTTCCAGGGTGTGCACTCTCCTGGATACCAGCCTATGAGTTCTCTTACTCAATATCGGTCGATTGGGACTCTTTTGCTGTCTTGAGTCCCCATACTGGCAGCAAATTGCAATGGTTTGTTGGCCCAGATCCTGAATAAAATTTTAACCATTTTGCCAAGGCTTGGCTTTGTTCCAGGTTTTTGCTGTGGGCTGATCTAGAGTCCCTCTGTTTAGGATATGGCCTGTGTGAGCCTATGAAATTGCCTTCACTCAAGTGGTGTTCCCCAAGCTCAGTTGGACTGCACGGGTGTCTCTTCCATCTGAATACCCTGTAACTCATACGCTCCACTTGCCGCATTTTCCAATGATAAAGCCAATTGTAGTGCCTGTTTGAAGTCCAGTTGGGCTTCAGCTGTGAGATGCTTTTGCATGATCACATCATTAATCCCACAGTCTCTCAGCATCTAATTAAGGGTTAAACCAAAGTCGCATGCCTCTGCCGGTTGTCTTAACCTCGTCAAAAACCCCGATATGGATTCCCCAGGTTCTCAAGTTGGCACATAAAACCAATAGCGTCTCAGGATTAGAGAAGGCTTGTGCCATAATATTCCTTAACTAAATCTGTCAAACAGTTTTAATATCTGGTGCCTCAGGGAAAGTTAGTCTCCTAATAATCGAAAAAGCTATGGGTCCACAAGCTGTCAGGAGAATTCCTCGTTGATTTTCATCTGCCGCAACGCCATTTGCCCAGAAAACATACAGTCTTTGACACCACATACAGTCTTTGACAGTAGAATTGAATGAGTCAAACTTCCCAAATAACGGCATGATACCACAAATATTTACCCCAAATCAAAGATGACTGTTGCAAACTAATTTCTGAATTAACTCCACAGAGGCCAGTGTTGCCTCATCAAGTCACCCTTTATTTACACGTGGAGAGTCCTTGACACTGATCCAGTTCCCTCAGAGCCAGCTCTCGGAGTGAACAGAACCTATGACGCTCCTGTTTATATCTGTCAGCCAGGGCTCCCTGATTGGACCAAGTTAACAGCCCCAATCAGGAAACTCATATTCCATGAGGTCTACCTGGCTGACCTTGTTACAGTCACTACAATCCTAACGTGTGATGGCCTCTCAAAGGAGCACAGTAACTGAGATTAAATCTTCAAAGAAAACTTAAAAAAAACTAAATTAAAATGTCATTCCTGTTATGGATAAGGCACTGTAGTCCCTATAGTGTCCATCCATCAGGGAAGGCCTCAAGCATGTCATTGTACCTCAGCTGGGGAGGTGATGGCCCAGTGGGGTTATCGCTGGACTGTTAATCCACAGACCCAGATAAAGTTCTGGGTTTGAATCCCACCATAGCAGAAGGTGGAATTGGAATTCAATAAAATATCTGGAATTCAGAATCTAATGATGGCCATGAATCCATTGTCAGTTGTTGGGGAAAAAACATCTGGTTCACTATTGCCCTTTTGAGAAGGAAACTGCCATCCTTACCTGGTCTGGCCTACATGTGACTCCAGACCCACAGCAATGTGGTTGACTCTGAACTGCCCTCTGGGCAATTAAGGATGGGCAATAAATGCCACCTAGCCAGCAATGCCCTCATCCCGTTAATGAATAAAAAAACTCCCTCTATGGGGGCATCTTGGGACAGGTATAGCCACAGAAGAGAAACTGGCTTTTGAGTCTAACATGTCCACTCTTTGTAATTATTTTTAGTCCATCAGTTGGCAGATGGGTGATGAACCTAGCCCCTCTGGACAATAAGTAGGGATACTTGCTCATAAGTTCCCCATGTTCTATCTTTACTGTTTCAAAATAATGATGTTAAAATAAAAATTAGCATAGACAGCCCCTAAGAGACATTGTCATGAAAATCAGAATTTTCAAGGCATCTTACAAATTTAAATTAAGATATAATTTTAGAGAGATGCGGTGAGAATGCTCCTGTGGGTGCCCATCAATCATGAAATGCCTAAAGCGTATGTGGACACAGTGTGCTCCCTCTCCAGGGACACCAAGGCCTGGGCATAACCATGGCAGGCAGGTATAACACCCCTCTCCACAGCACCCTGCCTGCCCCTGTTCCAGGGCACTTTGACCAGGTCCAGGGTCAGAACCACAAGGACGGTTTCCAATATGCTCACTCCACTGCACACCAAATGTCCAAAGGTCAGGAGTGTGAGGCTGAAGTGAAACCAAAAAATTAGGACTCGCTCCTTTAGAAAACAAAATAGCTGCAGGAGTCTATGGCAATCTACACACACGGCTCATAGATTCCTCCAGGCTACAGGAATTTTGTCATTTGCATAAATAATTTGGATGTGAATATGGGAGGCATGGTTAGTAAGTTTGCAGGTGACACAAAAATTGGTGGTGTACTGGACAGCGAAGAAGGTTATCTCAGAGTACAACAGGACCTTGATCAGATGGGCCAATCGGCCTGGGGGTGGCAGATGGATTTTAATCTAGAAAAATGTGAGGTGTTACATTTTGGTAAGGCAAGTCAGGGCTATAATGGTAGGGTCCTGGGGAGTGTTGACAAGCAAAGAGACCTTGGGGTGCAGGTTCATAGTTCCTTAAAAGTAGCTCACAGGTAGACAGGATAGTGAAGAAGACGATGGTACACTTGCATTTATTGTTTGGTGCATTGAGTATAGTTGAGAGGTCATGTTGCAGCTATACAGGACACTGGTTAGGCCTCTTTTAGAATACTGTGTTCACTTCTGTTCTTCCTGCTATAGGAAGGAAATTGTTAAACTTGAAAGGATGCAGAAAAGATTTACAAGGATGTTGTGTGGGTTGGAGGGTTTGAGCTAGAGGGAAAGGCTGAATAGGCTGGGGCTATTTTCCCTGGAGCATCGGAGGCTGAGGGATGACCTTATAGAGGTTTATAAAATCATGAGGGGCATGAATAGGATTGATAGCCATCTTTTTCCAAGGGTGAGGGAGTCCAAAACGAGAGGGCATAAGTTTAAGGTGAGAGAGGAAAGATATAAAAGAGACCTAAGGGGCAACTTTTTCATGCAGAGGATGGTGCATTTATGGAATGAGCTGCTAGAGGCAATGGTGAAGGCTGGTACAATTACAACATTTGAAAGGCATCTGGATAGGCATATGAATAGGAAGGATTAAGAGGGATATGGGCCAAATAGTGGCAAGTTGGACTACATTAATTTGGGATATCTGGTCAGCATGGATGAGTTGGACTGAAGGATCTGTTTCTGTGCTGTATGAGTCAATGACTGTATTTACAGATGGCCTGGCGTTCAATAATTACTGGTGGCCTTGGATCTCATAGAAACCTGACAAAATCGATCAAGTAAGAAAAGGTTAGATGCAGGAAGGATGTTCCCAAAAGCAAGGGAATCCAGGCCAACAGTTGCAGTCCAAGGATATCATCTAGAGATGAGTAGAAATGTCTTCACCCAGAGAGTGGTGAACCTCTGGAATTCTCTTCCACAGAAAACAGCCAAGACTAACACTTTGTATGATTCCACGGAGTTGGGTATAACACTTCGGCTAAAGGGATCAAAGGATATAAGGAAAAAGCTGTAAAAGTCTATTGAGTTGGATGATCATAATCATTGGCGGAGCAGGCTCGAAGTACCCTACTACCGTTCTTATTTTCTATGTCTCTATGAGACCAAGGTTCGACAGCCTATGGTTGCATGGGATTGTGGAGTAAAACATTCCATCCCAGTTGTTAAGGTGGGAGGACTCCTCACAGGGAATCTACATCTGTGCCCCTCTGTCACTGTCAGGTGGGCATGTTGGAATGCCAGGTCTTGTCTAGACCGTTGGTGATGGTTTAGACCATCAGGAGCTGCCTGTACAGGAAGCCTCTCTATGCCAACCAGAAGGGCAGGGAGGGAATTTCCTCAGGACAGGTCAAATTGTGGGACATAGGATAATCTGTTCAGAAATGTTATGACACACTTCTGTGACAGGTAGGACTCAAATCTAGATTGCCTGGCCTAGAGATAGGGACATTATCACCATACAACAAGGCATCTATATCCCTATCATGTTTCAGGCACCCAACTACATCCATAACAATCCCCTCTTTATATTATTTTTAGTCAACCTGTTCAGCCATTTGACAACGCACCAGAGGTAGGGATGCTACCACTGTGCCACAAAGCCCTTTACATAGCCATAAATATTTTTACTCAACCTGTTTTGACATGCTATGACATACCTTTGGTGCTGATGGGTTTTGAACCCAGGCCTCCTGGCTCAGGGATAGGGGCACTACTATTGTGCAACAATATTTTTATATAGCCATTGTTTTTTTTTTCTTTTTACCATCACCAAATCACTCATGTTACTAATTAAACAAACAATTAACAAGCGCTACCCACCAGGAACTCTGCAACAATAACAAATGCAGGGGATGGTGAGGAAAGTGCAAGGGACGAAATGAAAATAGAGTTAGAAAATTATGCACTCTAACGTCTGCAGTACCCACCTTAACATAGCCATTAAGGATATTTTCCTAATCAAGCTGTTCAGAAATGTTATGATACACCTCTGGTGGGACCTGAACCAGAACTCCTAGCTCAGGGGGTAGAAACATTGTGTCACCAGAGCCCCTCATTGTTTAGCTTTCTTTTCTTTTGGTTGTTCTGTAAGCAGTGAAATAATAGATGGTTGTCTTTGGCTGGAAGAGTTCTGGCTGCATGGGAAGAGATTGCATAGTTTATCAGCACCGTTTCTGATGCTGAACTTTTGCTTCAAATGCAGAAGAAATTCAACATCTAGAAAAGGTTCTGTCATTTTAAGTATCTGTTGAATGGCCTCAATTTCAATGCACAACAGCAACAGACACTTGCATGTCAACCATTTGTAAGCTAACATTGCCTGCACACTGATCATTGAGGAACAACATACTAGAAGCATCCATGATCTACCTTCTAGATTACAGCCTTTCAATGCCGTGTTAAGTTACTTGAAAAATACAATATAAGCTACCACCAAGAGCTATTTGGACACTGCATTCCTCAACGTTGTTATTTTGGGCAGGATGGCCAACTGCATCACCATAGTAGATCTCAAAAACTAGTTCACACTACACTACTCTCTGTGTGATTGTGTAAAATGGTAGCTTATAACAGAATAGGGATTTATACAGCCAACCTGAAGTTGCAATCCTACAGATGCTGAATTATTAGGTCATCAATCCTTGAGGACACTAATGGTATGGCTGTGACAACCAGACCCATCTAAGGTAGATTCATAGATATTAATTTTTCTTCTTGGTATTAGTCTAGGTTACTGAGACCAAGTGGCTCGCCCATTCCAGGAAGAGATCAGTTCAATCTTCATAAGCAGTAAATATTTCTTACAAAGTACTAATCAGTTAGTAACATTACATCTGAGATACCAAATGTCTCCTTTGAGACATCAGGCTTAATTTAAGAATAAGTACATATTATCGTTAGCTACCTTGGTTTTAGCGCTTGACTCTGCAATGTATTGGTTAGCTCCTATCAGGTACAGTCCTTTGAAAGCTGACAGACAGAGCTTATGTCATGATGACGGTTACTTAGGCACTATCTGCCTTGCCCATGAGCACTGGGAAAGTTTTCAAGCTTCAGGTTGATACCCCACACTGCTGCTTTGTGTCCCATTCTTTGGATTAATTACCCACTTGGGTGGTCAATCGATACTAAACTTAGCTCAGCTTTTGTTTACGTGTAATTTTATTACAAGGGAGGGAACTTTTCAGCTACCCTGGGCGCATGGTGGTAACAAGTTTTCAGAATAAAATTCCAAGTCATGGTAGAGGCAATCTTTTAGCTTTACATTTTTGATAGTAATATCCGTCAGCTGTTCGCTGAATTTATTTGACATTGCCATTTTGGTGTGATACTGAGGGGTGAGTCATTCATGCATAGGAGGCTGGGGCTCAAGCTCAATGATCCTACAGTACTGCACTCACCTCAATCTTTTCAATGGAAACTGAGATGCAATAGTCCATCCCCATCAAATCTGTTCACTGTGCATTGAATTCAATTGGTTTCCCTGGGTCAAGATAACCAAATGCCAAGACTAAATGGTCTATAGATTGAAAAGAATTCCCAACAGTGACAAGTATGACCACATTAATGTGAGGACTCCACTTTGCCATTTCTTTTTCTAACCGTTGCTAACTTAGACTTGACTATCCCATTAAGGAAGGAATGTTTCGAACTGACAGGAAAATAGATATTACACATTTGGGATGGATGAATAGAATGGTTAACCTTTCTTGAGAGCCATTGACTAGTTTCATCACCGCACTCCAGATTACCTACTTATTGACTGTCCAATTCTCTCTATGTCTGCCTGCTCCACTTGACTTTTAGATGGGAGTGAAAGATTATTGTGTGGTTCGGTATACTCATAAAGAATGAGAGTCATTGAGAAAGATAAGAAACAATGGAGTTGTACAAAAATAGCAACTAATAGGAGAGACAGGGAAGGTAAGCTATCAGTTGAAATTGGAGGAGCCAGGGGAATAAAGAAAACTCTTAGATCTTATTTCTATGAATAATTAGTTTCAGTATAAGAGCAGTGTAGGTAGGTTTTGAATTTGTTCAAGAATGCATCATACCCATCATGTGATAATCAAGGCTGAGTGATCATTTTCTACATCTTACTGATGTGAGAAGCACTGGCGTGTTCACTCATATCCATTGAGCTACAATTTGTGCACCTTTTCAACAAGCATACGGTTTTTAAAAAATGTAGAATTTTACATTTGGACTTCTAAAAAATTTCAGGCAGCAAACTGATGGCCAAACATGTCTTCAACACTTCTGAATTTAACAAGGGATGAGTAGGAGGTGGGACAGGAGTTGGAAATAGAACAGCCAAAGCTTTGATTTTGTTTCAATCTTCAGTAAAATGCAAATACTGAGTGACATGCTTCGCTCATGAAAGGTATCCAACCAGATGAGGTACCAAAGAGCTGATAGTCTCATGTAACTGTATTACTTACCTACTTACCTGAATGGCATATACACCAATCATTAAAAAAATCTAGTGCATTTTAAGTTAGGCCTGTAAAAAGGTAAACTGATGCTTTAGTTTTAGCTGGAGGAGTAAAAGGGCAAAGAGTAAAATGGGTCAAACTTCAGTTCAAACACCACAGGTCTGGGTGCCCTATTGTCGGAAGGTATTACAAGCAATGGGATAAAAAAAAACATGGTGTACATTCACTGGGATATGACCAGGGAAACGGAACCAGTGAGGAAGTTCTAATTCAAGTTCTGAAGGGTAAGGAGAGACTTGATGGAGGTATTCAAGGTGATGTTGAAGGAAGTGGTGATAGATAACCATCATTGAATACTTTGCAGGTCTGGCAGCATCTGTGGAGAGAAATCAGTTATCGGTTCGGGTCGAATGACCTTTCCTCAGAACTCTTTCTCTTCTGAGGAAGGGTCCCTCGACCCATAGCGTTAACTCTGATTTCTCTCCATACATGCTGCCAGACTTGCTGAGCTTTTCCCGCAATTTCTGTTTTTGTTTCTGATTTGCAGCATATGCAGTTGTTTTTAGCTTTTCCATTGAATTCTTATGAGGCTCAAGTAGCCATCAAAGGAGTTAAAGGGAGCTTTATTAAATGGGCTGTGCCCAGAGACTGGAATCGACAAGAGACAGAGAAAATCATCATCTGAGACTTGAAAGATGGAAAGAGCTGTTTCTGAGTGATAACATTGTACAATTGAAATAATTGGGTGCACAAGGTCTTAGTTTGCTACCTATCATTGTGAAAATATATGTATTCACTTCAAACCAGAAATTTAAAGAACAGTCAGTTGGTACTTAAATACCATATTGATCCCACTTTTAAGGAAATCTCACTAATGGTTTCATAATTTGTTTTATATGGTCTTCCTATAACACACCATAAAAGTAGCATTGCTGTAACTTTATTGAATATTTTCCATCTCATTATTGCAAAAGTCATTTTTAATTAAATGGTAAACAGGGAAGTTTTAATCAATACTGAATCCATTATATTGTTAAGTGAAAATTGACTGTTTTGACATCCAAGATGAAGTTATCCTAATCACAGGTACCTCACTGATGTGAGCACAAAATGGTGGACTGGACTAGAACCACCTGGGCCATCAGGTTGAGCACAGAGACAGGTGGGTACGAAAGAGACCACCGGTGCCAGAGCATGGCAGTTCCCTGATTCCATTCTGCACTTTCACTAACTTTCCTTAGGAGAGATGGGGAATGGTTCAGCACAGCTATAAGCCTCCAAACAACTGGGGCCACTTCATCCCGTTAATTGTGGTACTCTGACATTTTTGTAAAATCATGGTGATGTAACTGATCACATGACTCAATAAGGGAGGGGATACCAGTTTGGAATGAGCACATGAAGACTTAGACGTTGCACTATAGAGCTGCATTTGATAAACAATCTCATACAAATGTAAATAAAAGTGTGCTACAGGACACAAGGTGTTGAAGTCTTACCGAGCAATGATGAGCAAGCAACCTCAGCAACAGTGTATGTTCAGACACCCACAGTCCATGATATGGTGGCTCAGTGGTTCACACTGCTGCCTCACAGTGTCAGGGACACAGGTTTGATTCCATTCTTGGGTGACTGTCTGTGTGGAATTTGCACATTCTCCCCGTGTCTGCATGGGTTTCCTCCGGGTGCTCTGGTTTCCTCCCACAGTCCAAAGATGTGCAGGTTAGGTAGATTGGCCATGCTAAATTGCCCATAGTGTTCAGGGATGTGTAGATTAGGTGGGTTATAAGGGGATGGGTCTGGGTGGGATGCTATGAGGATTGGTGTGGACTTGTTGGGCCGAAGGGCCTGTTTCCACACTGCAGAGATTCTATGAATCTATATCTCAATGTTAGGGTAGCAGTATTGACATGAAGTGCAAGATGACATTGAGGAAACAAGAAACCAGGATTTGAAGTTAAAACAATGTCCAAAGGCCACAGCTAAAAGGGGATGACTCTGAGGGCAGGGAAAACACATGGGATGGCTTTGAGTACAGACCTACAGAATAAGTGCTCCCTCTGTCTGTGAAGGTGGTCAAAATATAATCCAGCTCAGGAGGTACCACTATCAGAAACAACACTTGTCAATCGTGGAAAATTCCTTGGTGTATGTTTATGGAACGATGATGCCAAAATCGATGTGACGAGAAATCCTGAGAAATTCCATGGGAAAACACTGAGCTATTACACAGTGTGGAGCAGGACCCTCCCAATCAATGTGGCAGCTCGTCATTTTGACAGACCTACAGAATTCCATCTCAAACGTGCATCATACTAAATCAAAACCCAAGGTACTATAGATGCTGGAAATCCAAAATAAATATAGTAACTGCCGCACAAACTCAGCAGGTCAGGCAGCAGTGGAGAGAAAGAGGAGTTAATGTTTTGGGTCCAATGACCCTTCTTCAGAACTGTGTGCCATACAAAGCCAAGTGTCTATCGAAGCAAGGATTTCATCAAGATTTCTGGAAAGGTCATGGGAAAAACTAGAAATGGATTTGATTAATTTTTGCAGGAAAGATATATTTAGTCCTAGTTGACTATTAGACAAGATGGATAGAATTGACAGAACTTCATTCAATCACAATGGACTCAGTGAACAGAGCACTGAAATGATCATTGCAATACACAGTTTCCTGGAAGAATTAATATTGGTCAATGGACATCAATTTGTGAATAGAGCTTTCAAGAAGTTCACTTTGGAGGTAGACATCAACCAAGTGACAAGTTCTCCCTGCAGTACTTGTTGAATGGAAAAGCAGGAAGTGCAGTCAAGACTGTGAAGCAACTGATGCAGGAGAAGCTAGATGGTATGATCACTAGACTATTAATTCCAGACACCCGAGTAATGTTCTGGCGACCAGGGTAGATGGAAGAATTTGAATTCAACAAAAAATCGGGAACTTAGACTCTAATGAAGACCATTTTGAGTGTCAGGAAAAATACCATCTGGTCACTAATATCCTTTACAGCAGTTTACCTGGTCTGGCCTATTCCAGACCCTCAGCAAAGTGGTTGACTCTTAACTACCCCCTGGGCAATTGGGGATGGACAATAAGTGCTGGCCTGGCCATTGACACCCACATCCTATGAATGATTGGATGAATGAGAAAAGAGGGAAACTCTGTGTTCGTTTTCAGCCTAGCCAGCGATGCTAACATCCTGCGAACAGATTTTTTTAATAAAATTGAATAAAAACTTTAAAAATTGAACTTTATTTAAAAAATTGAATTCTTAAAAATACTTTGTTATGGAGCAACACCTATGAATAATGGTTACTTGTTGAATGAATTATTTACGGGGAAGAGGTTAAAAACGGATGTACCAATTTTAGAACACAACCACACATCAAACAAAACTGGTCTCAAGGCCACAAGAAGGTAAAAGAGCCAGGGAATATTCACAGCAACAAAGGTGGTATAACTCTAGACACAGGATGAAAACTGTTCACATTAACGTCAGGGCAGAAAATCTGTTTAAAGGGTAGGAAGCCAGAAGCCATAGTCACCAGACAAACAGATCAATTGAGATCTTATATTGTCAGAAGGGATCTTCAGGACAAGCAGTGATGCTGAATGTGAGGATATGGGACAGCTTTACCTATATGATATCAGGAGGTTTACAGAGTGGTAAAAATACTCCAGACACAATTTAACACTCCATCCTCATGCTGAACTCAAGTAAAGCAGGATTAGGATGCTCAGTTAGTTTTAGATTGCTTGACCTGTGAGATTCAGACTTTAAGGTGTTTGGAGAAACGATAAATAGTGATAATGGTAATAAGTATGTAAATAATGAGATTAATGGTCACAAAGTCTACGTATGTAAGTCAAAGTAGATTACTCATATAACGTAAACCAATTAGAGGGAAATTTAGAGGGGAGATGTGGAATAATGAGATTCATGCAAATCATAAGGATCTAATTGATCACCTGACTCCGACATCAACTAGAGAAAAGACACCAGTCGAGAATGGGCATGTGAAGAGAGAGGTCTTTGGCACTGCATTAGAGAGCTATATTTCAGCTTCAGTGCCTTGAGCCTGCACCACCATTCAACATTCCTGGCTGATCTGGCATTTGTCACGTCCATTTTTTTACCTTTCCCCAGAGCCCTCGATTCCCCTACTGATCAAGAATCTATCTATCTCAGTCTTAAATATAGTCTGAAGATGAATCCACCCTTAGGTGGGTCGACCATGCTAAATTACCCATAGTGTCCAGGGATATGCAAGTTAGGTGGATTAGCTATGGGAAATGCAGGGTTACAGGGATAGGGAAGGGGGTTTGTCTGGGAAGAATGCTCTTCGGAGGGTCAATGTGGACTCGATGGGCTGAATGGCCTGCTTTCACACTGTAAGGATTCTGTGATTCTACAATAAGGACTCTGTCCCACAGCTCTCTGTGGCAAAGAGTTCCAAGGACTCACAACACTCCGTGGGAAGAAATTCCTCCTCATCTCAGTCACCAAACTGTGACCCTTTTATTCTGAGACTATGCCCTCTGGTCCTAGATTCTCCCATGAGGGGAAACATCCTCTTAGCATTTTCCCTGTCAAGTCCTTTACGAATCCCATAAGTTTCAATGAGATTGCCTCTCATTCTTCTAAACTCCAGTGAGTAGAGTCCCAACCTGTTTAGCCTTTGATCATATGGCAATGCCTCCATAGCAGGTATCATCCTAGTGAACATTCTCTGAGCTGCAATATTGATGAACTGCAATATATAATTCCACACATAGATGGAACTTATGCAGTTATAAATAAAGGAATGTTACAGTATGTAAGAATAGCAGTTGAAGAGCCTTCCGTACAGTTAGGGAGAAAACAGACGAAAGGAAAGTGTATGAGCAGAAACCCACAGCCGAGATTGGTATCTCAGTGTCTGGGTTGAAGTATTGGCTCAAAGCAGAAGATGAAGCAGTAATGGCTACATAAAGCTAGTTGTGAGAGGGTGAACAGAAATGTCCAGCCAGCTGCCAGGTCTCCTACCAGGGGAGGACAGCTACATTGAGGGGCCCTTCTAATGACAGATCTTTTTATTGTGGGGGAGGGTGTTGGTGTTGGTGGGTCCAGCACTTCAGCTAGGCTTCGAGGGTATCCCTCTATCGGTGAATTTAGGGACAATTCTGGAAAACCTCAGATTGTTGGTTACCTTGCGTGAACTGTCAAAACTTATTTGCTAAACAGCAGTTGTACATGTCGTAACAAGCTTCTGTTTCTGTGGAAGGTATTCATTTTCCCTCCTCAAAAACTTCATTGATGAAGCACTGTTGATGAGAAGGTTAAGGTAAAGTCATGGAATTTATTCTTCAGTGGATTACTGGGAAGTAACACAGCTGTGCAGAGATCTACCTGACAAGAAAGAACATTGGAAATTTGTGCCAGGTGATCCATAAGAGTGCATAATTTTAATTGTAGGAAAATCCTTTAAGTACCACTAAGCTGTAAGCCTGAATTTCCAATACGCATTCCAGGAGAACAAACCTTCATTGGGAATTCAAAACCTGACACTTTTCTGAAAGTTAAATTATACAAAATTTACAGGAAAGCAATGGGCCATTTGGCCCAAACTGGTCTATGATGGTCTTTTCCTGCCTTACTCCATCTCACCAAACCTTCTATTCCTTTTCCACTCATGTACTTACTGAGCTTCCACTTCTACACTCTTTGTCCCCACTACTCAATGTACACATTCCACATTCTGAACCCATATGTATGCTGATTCCATTGTTTTGTACAGCAGTTGTTGATAATATCACCTTCTCCTGACCCATTTTCTGATTGTTTATTTTGTCTCGTTAATATCTAATTTTGCCATTCACCATCCTCCCTTTTGTCATTTTTTTTTTCTCCTGCTTTCTACCACAAGACAGAGCTTCTGATTTGTTCTTTCATCTCCAAGCATCACCTAAGTCCTTTCCCAGTCTCTGTACCTGCTTAAAAAAATATTAAATGTCCTGTCATACCATGGGACAGATTCCAGGCCAGAGAGGCCTGTACCTTTAAGGCAGTCACATATGACATCATGACATGTGACACTTCGATATAGAGTTATCTGTCTCAGGTCCAGTCCCAGTTTCTTAAGGTCAGACTAATTGATCAGCTGTGTGTTTGTAATATACAGTAAAATCAGGAAGCACAGAGCCCTGACTATGTGCATACATCTGTGAATATTACAGCCATGCACAGTTGTGATCACAACTGATGGAACTACTAGATCAGCAGATCCTGAATGAATCTGGTTTGATTAATCATATTTTTCTTAAATTTTAGTTAATCTGGTAGCCAGTCACTGAAACATAATCACATGAGGATGAAGAATTTATTCAGAAAGGAACAAATGTTTGGGTGGAAACAAAAGAAAAGGCTATCTAGATATAGGAGACTTTAGAAAAATCTTAAATTATGCAGTACCATAGAGTTTTAAACCTGTTTTCCAAAATCATCAACTTACTGAGTTCAAGATTAGAGAAATCCACCCTCTATATTAAATTTTTAAATTCTACTTAACTGATTCTCCCCCATTTATTTCTTGTGAATGGTAGAGTCTTCTTAATACTCCCAGACATGACAGCTTAAACTTTTCTGGCTTCTAATAATCTGCAAATTTCTAACTAAGCTTTCCTGGTTTGGAAACTGCATAAACTTTCTATGGAGGTGACTGCATTTTCTCTGAATCCCTTTAAGGAGAGAAAATAAACTTCCTTCTGATCCCAGTATGTAAATGCCCTACAACTTTCAGTCTCCGGGTTTTGTAAACTAAATCAATCCTTAATTATTCTGAACTAAAAACAAGCCAATGACCTTTGATATTTATCCACCCTACAATAAACCACCACAATATAAATAATTTTCCATTAACACATCGCAGGGGTCTACAGCCACTTGCTTTCTGAGTAATATCAAAGTACGATCACTTTTTCTGGGGACTCTGGTCTTGAATTTATTTGAAAGAAAGAAAAGAAAGAAAGCCTTCATAGAAATAAGCCACATTCATCTGAATCTGTGGAAAAGTCAGCTTCCAAAAATGACATGAATATGTAAATAAATTATACATCTTTCATCTCATTGTAAATAAACTTCAAGATTTCTGATACAACAAGAAACCACATTTAGCGATATTTGTTACATGGGCCATCAGAGAAAGCCACAAAAGGCAGTATGTCCAAGTCATTCCAGATATATAAAGGAATTCCTTCTTCTGTCTTCCTCAAGAACTCCCGCATGGCTCCCATTATCTTCAATTTCCACCGAACCAGCCTCCTCATTCAAAGGAGGACCCCCCACTGCCACCACTTCCAACATGACACTACTACTAAATGTAACTTACTCTAAGTGCAGAGGGGATGGCCTAGTGGTATTATTACCATACTATTAATCCAGAAAATCAAATAATGTCCCAAGGACCTGCATTTGAATCCTGCTGCAGGATTTTCAATTTAAAAATATCTGGAATTAAGAATCTATTGATGACCATGAAACTATTGTTGATTGTCAGGAAAAGCCCATTTCGCTCACTAAGGTCCTTCAGGGAAGGAAATCTACCATCCTTACCTGGTCTGGCCTGCATGTGACTCCAGACCCACGATAATGTGGTTGATTCTGAACAGCCCTCTAAAACGGCCTAGCAAACAAGTCAATTGCATCAATCACTATAAAGTCTCACAACGAAAGGAAACTGGATGGACCACCCAGCTTCAACCAAGGCACCAGAAAAGACAACGGCAGAAACAGCCCTGTCAATGCTGCAAAGTCCTCCTCAATAACATCTGGAGGTTAGTGCCAAAATTGGGAGAGCTGTCTCACAGACTAGTCAAACAACAGCCTGATGTAATCATACTCACAGGATCATATCTTACAGACAATGTCCCAGACACCACCATCACTATCCCTGGATAAGCCTGTACCATAGGCAGACAGACCCAGCAGGCATGGCAGTACAGTGCTATATAGTGGGGAGGGAGTTTTCCTAGGAAACCTCAACATTGACTCTGGACCCCATGAAATCTCAGGGCTCCAGGTTAAACGTGGTCAAGGAAATCTCCCGCTGGTTGTCACATACCATTCTCCCTCAGCTGATGAATCAGTACTCCTTAATGTTGAACAACACTTGGGGGAAGCACTGAGGATGGCAAGGGCACAGAATGTACTCTTGAGGAGAAGATTTCATTGTCCACCACCAAAGAGTGGCTCAGCAGCAGTACTATGGATCGATTTGGTTGGGTCCTAAAAGACATAGCTGCTAGCCTGGGTCTGTAGCAGATGTTGAGGGAACAAGAGAGAAAACACACTTGGCCTCATCTTGACCAATTTGTTGGCTGCAGATGCAAATGTTCAAGATAGTATCGCTAAGAGTGACCATCACGCAGTCCTTGTGGAGCTGAAGTCTCGCCTTCACATTGAGAATAACTTCCATCGTGTTGTGGCACTATCACCATTAAATGGGACAGACTTCGAACAGATCTAGCAACTCAAGAATGGGCATCCATGTGGTTCTGTGGGCCACCAACAGCAGCAGAAATGTATTACAGTGCAATCTGTAACCTCATGGCCCGGCATATCCCTTACTTAACTATTACCATCAAGCCAGGGGATCAACCCTGGTTCAATGGAGAGTGCAGGAGGGCATGCCAGGAGCAGCACCAGGCATACCTGAAGATGAGGTATCAACCTGGTGAAGCCACCAAACATGACTACTCAAATGCCAAACAGCGTAAGCAGCAAGTGATGGTCAGAGCTGAGCGATCCCATATTCACAATCAGATCTCAGCTCTGCAGTCCTGCCACATCCTGTCATGGATAGTGGGAGGCAATTAAACAACTCACTGGAGGGTGAAGCTCTAAAAATATCCCCATCCTCAATGATGGAAGAACCCAGCACATCAGTGCAAAAGATAAGGCTGACGCATTCACAGCAATCTTCAACCAGAATTGCCGAGTGGATGATCCATCTCGGCCTCCTCCAGTGGTCCCCAGCATTACAGATACCAGTCTTCAGCCAATTCGATTCAATCCACGTGATATCAAGAAGTAGTTGGAGACACTGGATACTGCAAAAGCTATGAGTTCTGACAACATTCTGGCAGTAGTACTGAAGACTTGTGCTCCAGAACTTTCTGCTCCCCGAGCCAAGCTGTTCCAGCACCGTTACAACACTGGTATCTGCCCGACAATATGGAAATTTTGCCTTTTTTTATTCATTCAGGGGATGAGGGTGTTGTTGGCTGGGCCTGCATTTATTGCTCATCTATAATTGCCCAGAGGTCAGTTAAGAGTCAACCACATTGCTATGGATCTGGAGTCATATGTAGACCAGACCAGGTAAGGATGGCAGTTTCCTTCCCTAAAGGACATTAGTGAACCAGATAGATTTTTCCTGACAATCAACAATAGATTCACAGTCATCATTAGATTCTTAAATTCCAGACATTTATTGAATTCAAATTCCACCATCTGCTGTGGCAGGATTCAAACCTAGATCCCCAGAACATTACCTGGGTCTCTGGATTAACAGTCCAATGACAATACCACTAGGCCATTTGCCTCCCCTACCAGGTAAGTCCTGAAATCAAAGGACAGGCAAAATCTAACCCAGCCAATTACTGCCCTCATTAGTCTACTCTTGATCATCAGTAAATTGATGGAAGGTTTCATCAATAGTGCTATCAAGCAGCACTTGCTCAGCAATAACCTGCTCAGTGATGCCCAGTTTGTGTTCTGCCAGGACCACTCAGCTCCTGACCTCATTACAGCCTTGGTTCAAATATGGATAAAAGAGCTGAATTCCAGAGATGAGGTGAGAGTGACAGCCCTTGGCAGCAAGGCTGCATCTGACTGAGTGAGGCATTGAGGAGCTCTAGCAAAGCTGGAATCAATAGGTATTGGGGAAAAACTCTCTGGTGGTTAGAGTCATACCTTACACATAGGAAGATGGTTTTGTTCAGTCACTAAACAAAAAAAACCAAAAGGATTCTGGAAATCAGAAACCCAAATAGAAATTGCTAGAAAAACTCAGCAGGTCTGACAGCATCTATAGAGAGAAAATAGTGTTAATGTTTTAGGTCCCATGACCCTTGTTCAGAACTGATTGTAGCCAGGAAATGGTCGGTCTATCTGCTGCAGATGGGGAGGATGGAGGGGGGCGCGTGGAGTAAACAATAGGTGGAGGTAGACCCCAAAGAGAAAGAAAAATAGTTGGGCAGCAAAGGAGTGGGTAAAGGCCAGCCTGGGAGAATGAATAGCTCCTCATGGGGACAACTAGTGGCTAAAAATAGGTTGTTTGTGGTAGCAACCCATATGATGGTAAGGCCTGGCATGTGGGGGTATGGGAGCCCGTGCTGAGAGAAGTACTAAAATTATTGAACTCAATATTGAGTCCAGAGGGCTGCAGGGTCCCCAAGTGGAAAATGAGTTGCTGTTCTTCAAGCTTGCGTTGAGCTTCACTGGAGCACTGCAGCAAGCCTGAGACAGAGATGTTGGCCAAGGAACACTGTGTAATGCGTTGAAATGGCAGGCAACTGGAGGCTGAAGATCATTTTTGCAGATAGAACATTGGTCTTCTGCTAAGCAGTCACCCAGTCTGCGTTTCATTTCCCCAATGTAACGGCAACCACATTGTGAGCAGTGAATACAGTAGACTGGATTGTGGGAAGTGCATGTAAAGTGCTGCTTCATCTGGAAGGTGTATCTGGGGCCTCAGATAGTGGGGACAGGAGGTAAACGGGCAGGTGTTACACCTTCAGTGAATGCACGGGAAGGTGCCGCGGGGCTGTGGGGACGTGTTGGGAGTGGGGAAGGAATGGACCAAGATGTCCCAGAGGGAACAGTCTCTGTGGAATGCTGACGAGAGAGGGAGGCGAATATGTGTCTAGTGGTTGCATCCTGTTAGTGGTGGCAGAAATGGCAGTGAGTGATCTTTTGGATGTGAATGGTTGGTAGGTGAGGAGCAGGCAGACCTTGTCACTGTTTTGGGAAGGAAGAGAAACTGTGAGGGCAGAGGTGTGAGGTGGCATGGTGGCCCTGTAGTTAACATAGCTGCCTCACAGCACCAGAGACCTGACTTCAATTTCAGCTCCAAGTGGCTGTCTGTGTGGAGTTTGCACATTCTCCCCATGTATGTGTGGGTTTCCTCTGGGTACTCTGGTTTCCTCCCTCAGCCCAAAGATGTGCAGATTAAGTGGATTGACCATGCTAAATTGTGCATAGTGTACAGGGATGTACAGGTCAGGTAGCTAGCAATGGGAAATACAGGGATAGGGTGGGTCTGTGTGGGATGCCCTTTCGAGGGTTGGTGAGGACTCGATGGGCCAAATGGCCTGCTTCTGCACTGTAGAGATTCTTTGAAAGTGCAGGAGATGGGTTGGACACAGCTGAGCACTTTACAGCCTTCTGAGCTCAATCTTGAGTTCAATAATTTCAGATTTTGAGCTTCGCCCTCCAATTTGAGTTGTTTGATTTTGCCAAACCCCAGAATCTTAGAACAATACAACACAAGAACGGATGTTGTGCCAAACATGATGCCAAAATTAACTAATCCCTTCTACCTGCCCTTGGCCATATCCCTCCATTCCTCACATATTCATGTTCTTATCTAAAAGTCTCTAAAAAGCGCCTGTTGTACTTGCCTCCGTCACCACCCCTAGAAGCACTTTCCAAATTCTTACCATTCTCTGTGTAAAAGACCCTCCCCTCACATCTCCTTTGAACTTTCCCCCTTTCACCTTAAATGCATGCCCCCTAGTTTTAGACATTTCAACTCTGGGAAAAGTTTCTGACTGTCAACCTTACCTATGCATCTCATAATTTTAAAGAATTCTATCAAGCTGCCCCTCAGCCTCCACTTCTCCAGAGAAAACAACCCGAGCTGTGGTTTATTTTGCCGTCAACACTTAACATGGACCATGCTTTGTTTCTTTCCTGCAACTATGATCACTCCATTTGCCTTTTGTTCTACAATACCTTTGACATTTAATGTCTGTCTCACTGTAACCTATCACTGACCTTCCTATTTGTTCCACCTGCCCTTTAGCAACAACATAAAACCCATTTCACTTCTACCTCTCTTCAATTCCAAAGAACAGTCAGATTGGACTCAAAATATTAACTCTGTTTCTCTCTCCACAGATGATGTTAGACATGTTGGGTTTGCTTTAGCACTTTTTAATTTTATTTATGAGAAAGGATAATTGGCTTGAAATTTTAACTTTTTCACTTGTTACTGATGCTGCCTGACCTTTGAGTGTTTCCAACATTTTCTTAATTCATTCTAAAGGTAAGGTTGAAAAAAAAGGTTTCTCTCAAATCCCTTACTGAATGGATTATTGCTGCTGATTTCCTTCTCCCCAACAAATGGAAACACCTATATTTAATCTATCAACTTGGGTCATCACCTCAAAGATCTTTATTCAGCCTGCCCACAGTCTGAGTTTTGAGGAAGGGTCACCGGACCTGAAACATTAACTCTGATTTTTCCTTCACAGATGCTGCCAGACCTGCTGAACTTTCCCAGCAACTTCTGTTTTTGTTCCTGATTTACAGCATCCGCAGTTCTTTCAGTTTTTATTCTGCCTGCCTTCCATTTTCCGTAAAAGGGAGGCTAAATCTGTTCAACCTTTCCTGACGGTTGCAAATTCCTGGCAGTGACACAATGGAAAAATTGCAAAATGAAAATGTTGTGATTTTATTTTATTTTATTTGTGTGTTGCCTCAACTTCCTTTCATTCCTGTTACCTTTGAAAACGTAGTACTCAAAATGCCTGAGACTTTCGGGAAGATGAGTTTAGCGGTAATTGGAGACAATACTTCAAAGCAATGTTGACAGGGATAGGTTAAACAAAGACATCAGTGGCATTTTATTCATTATTAAAAAATGGATCCTTTTCTTCTATTCGACTAAATTCCTTCTCTGTGTCTCTATTGTTATTCTTGACACAGTAATTCATGTCAGGAACTCTGTTGCCCTTTGCTCAAATGCAAGTGTGACAATAACATTTAACTCAAGCTGCATCACAATTTGGTTTCAGTTTCCATTCACAGGATATGAACAAGTTAAGCCAGCCCAGCACTTATTAACTGTCCTTGAAAATGTTGGGGTGAGAGTGACCTGCCTTCCTGAAGAGAACAGGCCCTTTGTGAAGAATCAACCACAGTTCCGCAGTTTTGAAGGAGAGTCATATCAGGCTGGAAACGCTAATTCTGTTTCTCTCTCTCACCACAGATGCTGCTAGACCTGCTGAGTTTCTCCGGCTTTTTCTATTTTTATTCCAGCCTCCATGTGCTTTACGTTCTGATATTGCCACGATTCCAAATTTGTAACCCAGTGACATGCTTTGACACTTAACTTTGATAGCTGGACTATAACACTGCTTGTTATTATCTCCGCTACCTCCTATAGCTTTTGCATGAGACCTTGCATTGTGAACTGCTGTTTTCCCCATGGTGTTATGACAACTGCCAGCTACACCTCTCCTTGGCAAAGCCCAGAAACCACAGAGAGAATCTGTGCTCTGGCGGCAGACACTGCTTTTATAAATAGCAGAATAATTTTGTTGCCAGATTAAAAATGCTGATTTTAAGCTCGAGTTTCAACGAGCTGAAATCCAGCATCCACATTAAATTATGTTGCACGATAATGTCCCAAAGAAATAGATCAAGAATGAGGACCAATGAAGGATATAGAGAATAATCATGATGACATAAAACCACTTACTGTCATCTGTTGAAAAATATTCTGATCTTCAACTACTGTCGATCAATACTCATTGGACTGGTATTACATATTGATCCCTATGGACTTATAAACCTTGCTGTTGTCATCTAAATATGTAAAAATGTCCATTTATGTTCAAATATGGTTAGCCTAAATGCATATCTTTGCTGCCTTTTTAAAGAGTAGCTCTCCTCTGTGTGTGCATTAAACAAAATGTATATATCTACATAAAAATCAAATTGTATGCATTTTTGGAATCAAAGTGTCCGTTGGTATTTCATTTCCTCCTCAACATTGCCTCTGAGAGAGCATGCCATTTAATTATTAGAAATATTGCATTAAACATGAAAGGCGTTTTCATCTGTGCTCAGAAATTATTAATTTTTTTGGAGGCTCGAGCACTGTAGGCTTTTTCTCTGGTTTTAAAGAAACCTCAATTGAGCTGTAATAGCGTAGGGCACAAAGCAAATGTGGAACACATAACAAACACAAAATGTTGACCAAGGTCCCAGCCATTACACAAGATGCAGTCATTCACAGTTTGTTCTGTAAGACCAAACCAGTTTCATATTGGGAAAAAGAGGCAAAAGTGCTAGAGAAACTCTGCAGGTCTGGCAGCATCTATGGGAAGAGAAACAGTTAGTGTTTCAAGTCTGGTATGATTCTTCTTCAGGATACTGACATTTTGGAAGTTAATGTTGGAATAAGAGACAACATTATTTGCTGAAGTACAACATTTCAGCAGAAACAACACTAAGCCCCCAATCACCCCTTGTTTTTTCCCTCAGATGCAGAAGGAAAATTTCTTGATCATGGTAATAGAGAGATTGGCCTTTGGCAACGCAGTCAAAATGTTCATTAAAGTCCTGTCATCACATCCCACATTCTCAGTTGTAATCAGTGGTATCAGCTCCTATGCAATCCCATTCAGTTGAGGAAGCTGATAAAAATGATCCATCTTCACTTCCACTTCACACTGACCATACAAGTTTATGTAAGAGTGAACCAGGCTTCCACAGAACACGGGCAGGAGAGACTGATCACATCATGGTCGTACATGACAGGCCCAATATTCGAAACATCAGCTACTTGCCAAGTTTTGAACATTTGAGCAGATGTCTAGTTACAGCTCAGTGACTCTAAAAGAATGGACAGGGCATCAGATATCTTGGTATATCTGCCACATTCAAACTTGTGATATTTCACCATGTACAGAAGGAACTCTCCACCTCCCTTATATACTATAAAAACTGGTATATTTTTACCTAACTGGTAACAGTTTATTATTAAGCCAATCTGTTAGCAGGCTTGATGCCACATTTGATTCTGAGATGAGTTTCCAACCTTGTAAACATGTCATCATCAAGACTGATTATTTCCAACCATGTAATATGAATCAACTTCAACACATCTCAATTCATCTGCTGCTTAAACTCTCATTCATGACTTTATTACCTCCAGGCTTGTCTATTCCAATATAGTCTCAGTTGGTTCCCCACATCCTACCCTCTGTATCATTGATGTCATCCAAAACTCTGCTGTATGTGTCATTTCATATTTCATTCAGCACATATGACATTGATGGCTGAGCCATTGTTTATTGCCCATCCCTAATTGCCCTTGAGAAGGTGGCAGTGTTCTGAGTTCTTGAACTGCAACAGTAGAGACACTCACAATGCTGTTAGGGAAGAGGTTTCAGGATATTGACCGAGCAACACTAAGGAAATAGAGACGTATTTCCAAGTCAGGATGGTGAATGTCTTGGAAGGGGAACTTGGAGATGATGGTGTTACCCTTGTCCTTCTATGGTGGTAGTAGTTGTGGGTATGGAAGGTGTTGTAGTGATTTTTTGTAGTGCATCTTGTAGACACTGTTGCCACCGTTTTGCAGTGAAGAGAATGAAAGCTGAAGGTGGTGGATGTGGTGTCAATCAAGAGGCTGCTTTGTCCTGGATACTGTCAAACTTCTAGAGTGTTCTTGAGTTGCACTCATCTAGCCAAGTGGAGAGTATTCCATCGCACTCCTGACTCTTGTCTTGTAAGTGGTGGACAGACTTTAAGGAGACTGGAGGTGAGTTAACTGCTGTAAGATTCCCAGCTTTTGACTTACTCTTGTAGCCACAGTGCTTATATTACTGCTTCAGTTTAGTTTCTGGCCAATAGTAACTCGCAGGATGTTAATTGTAGAAAACGTAGCGATGGCAGGATCATTGAATAGCAAGGAGTGATGGTTGGATGCTGTCTTTTTGAAGATGGTCATTGCCTTACACTTGAGTTACTTTCCTCGTATTAGCCCGAATTTGGATATTGTTCAGGTCTTGCTGCATTTGGACATGGTCCGATGAGTCACAAATAGTGCTGAAAATACAATTGTTGACCAAAGCTCCAACTCTGACCTCCTGATGCAGGGAAGGTCATTGATGAATATCTGAAGATGGTTAAACCTAAGTGCCCTGAGGAACTACTGCAGAGATGTCCCGGAGCTCAGAAGAACAACCTCCAACAATCACAAACGTCTTCCTCCAACCAGCGGAGAGCTTTCTCCTTCATTCTCTTTGACACCAGTTTTGACAGGGGTCCTTAATACCATAGTCAAGTGCTGCCTTGATCTCCAGATCATTCACTCTCATTTTCCCCTCTTGTGTTCAAAGCATTTGTTCATGATTGGACCATGGTTGTAATGAAGTCGGGAACTGAGTGGACCTGAAAGAACCAAAATTATGCGTCAGTGAGCAGGTTATTAGTAAATGCCCTTTTGTTGCACTGATGACAACATATTCCCCTTTGCTCATAATTGAGAGGGGACAGATGGAGTAATAATTGACTAAGTTGGAATTGCCCTGCCTTTTGGGGACAGGGCATAGCTGTGTATTTTTCCACATTGTCGGGCAGATGTCAGTGCCGTAGCTGTACTGGAACAGTTTGACTGGAGCACAGCTAATTTTGGAGCATAAGTCTTCAGTACAATCGCTGGAATGTCATCAGAGACAATAGTCTTTGCAGCATCCATTCCCTTTAGCTGTTCTTCAGTTCATGTGGAATTAATCAAATTGGACGAAGGCTAGTACCTGACCTCAGCAGGAGACCAAGAGAAATGGGTTGTTTCAAAGATTTTACAAATCCTTCAGCCTTGATATTTTAGAACAGATGTACTGGGATCCCCCATCATTGAGGATGGAGACACTTGTGGAGGTTCTTCCTCCAGTGAGTTGTTTAATTATCCTCCACCATGCACAACTGAATGTGGCAGGACTGTAGAGCTTAGATCTGATCTGTGGGATGTGGGATTGTTTAGCTCCATCTATTACATGCACCTTATGCTGTTACATGGTGATTCGGTTAGCTCATGGCTGGTATGCACTGCAGAGTAACACATGTGACTAATTCCCACACTGACTGAGGACACCATAAAGGTCTCACCTTCACAGCCTTGCTTCTCACCCTTCACCTGAAGCATGGCGATCCTCAGATTGAAACTCACCATCAGTTGTCTCTCTTGCTCTCTCTCGCTTGCTGTTTCTAATGAGAGAGTGGGTCTCTGGGATATGGTAGCAACGAAGCATTATGCTGTTTGAAACATGACTAATTCTGTGTATGGTCTTGGTGTACTTTTATGCACTTTTAATTGAACCAGGGTTGATCTCGTGGCTTGATTGAAGGTGCATGTCAGATCATGAGGTTACAATTTTGCCGCTGCTGATGGTCACCAATGCCTCAGGTCTGTTTGACGTCTATCGCATTTACCTTGTTTATAGTGCCACACAACATGACGGAGGGTATCATCGATAGGAGGGCATGACTTTGTGTCTACAATACTCCTTACTGTTACTGTCATGGACAGATGCATCTGTGGCAGGTATATAAGCGAGGCTAAGCTCATGTACTTATTTTCGGTCTTATTGTATTCACTCACTGCCTGCCTCAGACCCAGACCGGCAGCTATGTCCTTTAGGATTCCGCCAACTTGGTCAGCAAACGTGGCACTGGGCCAATATTTATGATGAACATTGAAACTGCCCCAACCCAGAGTGCCTTCTGCCCTCACAACAAGTCCCACTCTTTGATCACCCTTGTGCTCACTGGCTCCATTAGCTCTCGGCCAAGCAGTATCATGATTTCTAAAATTCTTGCTCTTGTTTTCGGATCCCTCAAGCACCTTGACTCCTCCATATCTCAGTGGTCTTCCCCAACTTGAAAACCAACCAAAATATTGTTGCTTCTCCAATTCTGGCCTCTTGTGCATTCCCCATGAGAATCATTCCAGCACAGGTGACCATGGTTTCATGGTCAATTGCCTTGGTCATTAACTCTGGAAATCCCAGGCTGTACTCCCCCACCACTTTCCTCCTTTCAGACACTCCCTTAAAACCTTTCTCTTTCACTGGTCATCTGCCCTAATATCAGCTTAAATGATCTGGTGTCATATTTTGTTTTGTCACATAGACATTTAACTACATTAAAGACAATGTGTAAATACACATTGTTGCAATGATTTGTCTGTATTAACAAGTGAGCAGAATGATTTGACTATAATGCGATATGACATTCTTTTAAACCTTCTGCTGGTGTTTCTTTTCCTCTCGATTTTACTCCTACATTGGACCAAAGGAAGAAGCTTTGCAAGTGACCTGACCTCAATTGCTTCCCGTAACTACTTGTAAGAAGGATTGAAAGTCTTTTCTTTCTCTCTCCATTATTTTCCATTTAACCCAGACAAGACCTGAAGCTCAAAACATAGACCTGTGTGCAACGTTGGCCACTTGTTTTCTTTCACTGATAAATGTTCATGAAAGAGCAACACTCAGTGACACAAAACAACACAACAAAGAAAATAATATGGAATGAGATGAAATGAAACACTGGCCTATGATCCCAATTCTATCCACAGTGCATTTATCATGGACCCAATACAACTTATTTAATTTCCTGAGGGAGGCTGATCATCACAGATAAAATTCTGTGGTCAATCACCTCCCTCTGGAGACAGAAAAAACCTCTGAAATGTCTTTGTGCGTCTCGTGACATTCCAAAACACCAATTTAACACTGCAACCTACATGATTCATCTCTGACTAGTTACACTGTACACGTTCATGATTCTGGTACCAGTTTCAACAAGATTTGATACCAAGCAAATGACAAATCTACACACATTTTCCATTGTTAGCCATCTCTTTTTGACACAGCATTAGTTGGTACGCTGTAGGACTATTCTGCTTGTCTATTACATTATTGGGAATTTTATTTTCCAAATCTTGCTGGAGTGTGGTGACACACATTTTGTATAATTTCTTTAGTTCCACAATTATATTCAGTGCTAAATAACTGATATGCCTCAAGTTTTCACTGCCTCATTCATTTTATAAACGAGAACCAAGGTTCCTCTCACTTTCCTTTGCTCCAAAGAAACCAGGCTTGAGCTAAGGCTTCTGTCACATTATGAAGCAACCTTACCAAGTTTCATATCACTCCGGGACCTCAACATTGTTATTTGGCCTGTGCAGGGTTTGATTATTTCAAAAAGCCTCATGATTGAAACTTTCTCTTTAGGTCTCCTGAGTATTCAAGTAAGTTCTTGTTTTCAAACTCATCTAACCCCTCAAATAATTCTAGTACATTTATAAATAATGACCTCTTGCTAAAGCTCATCCAACAGAGGACGGAGGCAATGGCCCAGGGATATTATTGCTGAACTGTTAATCGAGAGACCCAGGTAATGTTCTGGGGATCTGGGTTCGAATCCCGCCGTGGCAGATGGTGGAATTTGAATTCAGTAAAATATCTGGAATTAAAGAGTGATGATGACCGTGAATCCATTGCCAATTGTTGGGAAAAACCCATCTGGTTCACTAATGTCCTTTCGGGAAGGAAACTGCCATCCTTACCTGGTCTGGGCTACATGTGACTCCAGACCCACAGCAATGTGGTTGACTCTTAATTGGCGTTGTGGGCAATTAGGGATGAGCAATAAATGCTGCCTAGTTGGTGATGCTGTAATCCTGTGAGCAAATAAAAAGAAAAGAATTTTCCTGTCTGCTTTGAGGCACACTCATAGGACCGCATACCAAAGAAGTCAATCCGAGAGTTCCCCAACCGTAGACCTTGGATGAACCAGGAAATCCACTCCCCACTGAAGACCAGATGTGCAGCATTCAAGTCAGGTGACCCAGACCAAAGCAGGAATCCAGATATGACCTCCTGAAATCCATCAGGGAGGCCAAGAGGCAGTACCGGACCAAGTTAGAGGCCCGAACCTACCAAACCAACTCCCGCCATCAATGGAAAGGTCTAAACAACATTACAGGATACAAAATGAACCAGTGTAAAACAGCGGACAGAGGGACATCCCTCCCTGACACGCTGAATGCTCTCTATGCTCGGATGAAGCAGAATACCAGTGGTGTGGTGATGCCTGCTCCAACAGCCCCAGACACACCTGTTCCCTCTGTCACCGCTGCAGGTGTCAGATCCATCTTCCTGGGAGTTAACCCAAGGAAAGCGACGGGCCCAGACAGTGTCCCCAGCTGAGCTCTCAGATCCTGTGTGGACCAACTGGTGGAGGTATTCACCAACATCTTCAACCTCTCCCTCCTACAAACCGAAATCCCCACCTGCTTCAAGAAGACCACCATCATCCCCATACCCAAGAAAACACATGCAATGTGCCTTAATGATTACTGCCCAGTGGCTCCGACCTCAGTCATCATGAAGTGCTTCGAGAGGCTGGTCATGGCCCAAATCAACTCCAGTCTCCCAGCCTGCCTCGATCCCCTACAATTTGCCTACCGATGTAACAGATCCACAGCAGATGCTATATCCCTAGCCCTGAACTCGCTCCTGGCACACCCGCTCAACAAAGACACCTACATCAGACTCTTGCTTTTTGACTACAGCTCTGCCTTCAGTACCATTATCATATCCAGACTGATCTTAAAACTACGTGACCTTGTTCACGGCTTCTCCCTCTGCAACTGGATCCTCAGCTTCCTGACCCACAGGCCACAATCAGTGACGATAGATAACTGCACCTCGTCCACAATAACACTCAACACTGGAGCCCCTCAAGGATGCATCCACAGCCCCCTACTGTACTCCCTGTACACCTACAGCTACGTTTCCAAATTCCAAATGAACACCATCTACAAGTTCACTGATGACACCACCATAGCAGGATGGATATCTAACAACGACAAGTCAAAATTCAGAAGGGAGAAAGAGGGCTTGGTGACATTGTGCAATGAGAACAATCTCTCCTTCAACATCGGCAAAACTAAAGAACTGATCATCAACTTCAGAAAGACAGGAGGAGAACACGCCCCCATCTACATCAATGGAATTGAGGTTGAGAGGGTGAACAGCATCAAGTTCCTCGGAGTGATGATAACCGACAACCTGTCCTGGACTTCCCACATAGATGTGACGGTCAAGGAGGCACAACAGAGTCTCTTCTTCCTCAGGCGGCTTGGGAAATTTGTCATGTAAGGTCCCTCACCAATGTCTACAGATGCACCATTGAAAGCACACTGTCCTGGTGCATAACGGCCTGGTATGGCAACTGCTCTGCCCAGGGCCGTAAGAAACTACACAAGGTGGCGTGCACAGCTCAGACCATCACGGAAGCCAACCTCCCATCCATGGACTCCATTTACACGGCTCGCTGCCACAGAAAGGCAGCCAACATCATGAAAGACCCATCGTACCTGGCAATGATCTCCTACAATCTCTTCCATCAGGCAGAAGATACAGAAACCTGAACATATGCACCCGCAGGTTCAGGAACAGCTTCTTCCCGGCCGTTATCAGACTGTTGAATGGATTCTGTAGCCTCAAATTACACTGATCTTGCTAATGTTGATCTCACCTAGAGCACACCCTGTGCAATGTAACCTGTATGCCTCTGCCTAAGTCTTCTTGATGTGTACATCCTTGCTTACTATGATCTGCCTGTCCTGCTCGTGAACAACGCTTTCCACTGTACTTCGGTACACGCGACAATAAATCAATCAGTCAATCAATCGTGCAAAATATTCTAAAGTACTTTCTTTCTCTCTGTCAGGTCTGCAGCTGCCTTTCTGTCACTACGCTTCGATGGATTTTGAAATCCAGTGAGTCCAGGGCCCAAGATGCAGATTCACCCACACACTGAGCAAGAGCTACTCAGAGAGTTGCCTCAAAGAACGGCTTGGAGGTTTGTGTGCTCTTTGCGATGCTTCCTTGGCTTCACCCTGTGCATTTATTTTCCCCCAATGTGCTCAGTGCCTTCCCGAAAAAAGTCTTCTCCATTTTGGTCAGTCAAAGCTGCAGCGGTCCCTGGGGGTTGGTGGAACGTGGGATCTGCTGCATCCTACAAAATTGGTTCGGAAAGTGAGGGCCAGGCATTCTGGTTACACGATCAACCGAACTCAGTTATGACTGTCTCAACAGGGTGTGGTTGCTTGGCACGCAAGCACAGGTCAGCACTTCAGTGTTTGGCATTTTATCCTGTCGTTTAATTTTCGGGTGCTTGTGAAGGCGACACATGTGAAAGTGGGTGAGCTCCTTACCATGATACTGGTACACAGGAGAGTCAAGGACACTGAAAGTTTCTCCACCAACAATTTCAGAATAGGTGGCCTTCAATTCCTTGATCAATCTCATCACTTTTTGAATAAAATGTTCATGTTCACTGTCGAATCCCTGAATATGTGCTACATCTAACTATTCCTTATTTCCTGGAAGATTCTAAAGCACATCTCCTTACACGCCGTGAGGCCTTAGAATTTTTGTTAACATACATTTCCCTGGATATTATTGAGTGTTTAGCCAATTTAACTGCACTTGGTAATCTGAAAGCATGAAAGCAGATGTGAGGAATAATGTCAAACATCTGCCATATCTCCATTTCTCCCATACATAACGAAGAGTAACACAGACCGTTCAGATGTTGGAGGTAAACTTTCTGATGTTTGTCACAATTGTTTGTTTGGAATATATCCCTAAAAAGATTGTTAGTGTAAAAACTAGAGGACCCACACAATTTAATGCAAAACGTGTTTATTCTGACAAAATGGAGGTTATGAATAATATCTGTGTAGCTTACTGAGGGCCTCTAGCTGGGAAATGAGGTACTGCAATATTAAAGTGTATTCTTTATTTATTTGTATTTCCCAATTTCAGTTTGAGTTTTACATTTTGCCACACAATTACATGATTTCGTCTTCTCTTCTTGTGTTCAACTCTGTTTCCTCCAACGGCAAATTGCATTTGTATAGCAACTTCAACATGGTAAAGCATCCCAGGGTGCTTTACAAGATCGAACCAGAAAACTAAGACGGAGCATCAAGATACATTAGGGCAAAAAAGTTCAGGTCTGAAGGAGCGTCTTGAAGGGGGAGGGAGAACAATGGAGAGGTTTAAGGAGGGAATTATAGAGCTTATAGCCCATGCTGTTGAAGGCGGTTCTGCCAATGATGTGGTGATGGAAACCCAGACCAGAGTTGCAGGAACAGACTTCTACGCACACAATATTCTCAATTTCAAACTTCACAATTGGCAATTGTCACAAAATCTACAGCAAACTCACACAGGCATGTATATAATTCAGGCATTTCTTCAACATACATTACATACGACCACAGGCAACTACAGGAATTCACTAAAGATTTCAGCAATCATCTGAAGCTCGGGGTTGAGCTGCTGAATACTAATATATATACTTTTGGGGATGCTGTGGAATCTTAAATTGTTTAGAATTATGATCTGTTAATCTGAATGCATTCATTTGGTGTCTAGCACAACTGCAGATACATTCCCGAGCACGTTAAAGCCTATGAGGTCCTTCTGATGTGTCATCACATAGCAATGAATTTACACAAAGCAAGATCCCACAAACAGCAATGTGATAATGACCAGACAATTAGTGTTGGCCTGGGCACTCAAAGTGATTCTTCATTAACATAGTGCTGTGTCATCTTTAGATTCACATGAAAGGGTAGGCGGGGCACCTCATCTAAAAAATAGCCCTTTCAAAGGTGTAGCACTCCCTTACTACTGGCATTAAGTGTCAGGCTTGATTCTTGTACAAACATACAATGATGCAAAGCCACCAACACAGAGTTCAGAATACTACCGACTGAGACACAGCTAACATCAATTGCACACTGAACTTCTGCTTATTGTAATCACTATCTAATACCACATATTAAAATATCATTTTAACTTCTACCCTTAATTTGATTCTGCAAGAAGTGTACCAACTGGAATAGGATATGGTGCCCAGTTTCATAACGTGTACAGCGCATGCAGAATAAAAGAACAGGCCAAATTTTAATTACAGAAATCACAGATAAATCTACAGAGTGGAGAAAAAGTTTGTTTGCTTCTCTCTTTTAAAAAAAAGTAGAGAACAGATTACACTATCTAAAGCCATCTACTCTTTCTTCCTTGCTTTCTTCATATTATATGAAGGTTGATCTGTATTACGGCATCATTGAGTCTGCCTTTGATCAGTATCAAAGGACATTCTTATCCCAGAAGGAGTGGTTTCTTGGAATGGGGCATTCTTTATTGAGTAGATTACATCTATTTTGCTGTGTTTAGAAGAATGAAAGTAATTCCATCAAAATATACAAAATTCTTAAGATATTTGGTAGTGTTCTGACCAGGTAAGGAGGACTGAATCGGTTCCTCTCTACTTACCATCCCCAGTCAGTCGCAATAAAATGTCTTTTTCTTAAGCACGCTCACTCTAATTGAAATGGAGTTAACTAGTTTCCCAGAAAAAATGAGGAGCCAATTGCAAAATTTTTCTTCTGCGACAGGGAAGAGCGATTTTATTACTTGCTGACACTGAGAAAAGAATAAAGTCGCAACATTACATGCAAACACACGATTAGAAAAGGGACAGTAAGAACTGCCGATGCTGGAGTCAGGGATAACACAGTGTGGAGCTGGAGGAGCACAGCGGGCCAGGCAGCATCAGAGAAAAGGGATAGTGTCCAGAGCAAAAAAAAAGATTAAAGAAGATATAAAGTCCTCAGGATGTTAGGTTTTAATCTGGTTCTGGACGGTAGCATATGAAGAAACAAACAAACATTGGAGTTTGACACTTTCCAGCAAAGAAAGCCAAGGCATTTCCTACTTTTACAAGACTATATTTACATACACAGTCGTTAGCAATGTTCTGGTTAGCAGTATTCTGTGTGGACCCCCTGATTCTGACCACCTGAAACTGCTGACTGATTTTATCCAAGCTCCTGGACTGATACCAGAGGATGCCCTTGAGCTGGCCCCTTGACTAAAGGCCATCTCCCTTGACTTGACTGAGGAGCACAGCCATTAGATTTTGAGACATGGCCATTTGATTGATGCAGATGCAGTGTGTTTACAGTGCAAGCTGCTAGCACATGGTGCAGGTGTGTGAGATTAATGTAGCACAGTGATTACATCAAAAAATCCACCGACTGATCATTGCTGACATGCCTGACAAGCTGCCTGGTTCTGTGTCAGTGCAAAAAGGCAAGGGGGCAGTGATGCTGCCCCAGGATCATTATGGGGCTGATGATAGCCTCCTGAAGATGAGGTTCTAATGGGCTTGATTCAGTCTGAGAAGGACACCTTGCAGAGTGGAGCTGCATAGTCTTAGCATGCTATGACCTGCACAACAGGAGGAGGCAAATGGGGATGTGACAGGTTCTGAAGGACAAGGAATGTGGTGGCAAGCTTCTGATGAGGACGAAGATGAGGACTTTGAGCAGGACAGCACCTTCAGCATGAGTGAGCAATGCAGTGTCACGTGCAACATGCCAGGCAGGATTTAATTGACACCCAGTTCTGATAGATGTGACCGTTCATTGACTGTACATTTGTTGTTGCTCAATAGGCACATGACCCCCATTTGCTCCCAGGAGGAAATGCAGTGATTCTTTTCATTTGGAGTTCCTTTAATTTTCCTGTTGTAAATAGAAGTTGATGTTTTCAACAGTTTGAAGCTTTCCTTCATGGGATGCTCCCTGATTGAACAATGTGAAGATGTTGTACTACGTTGGGCATGAAGGAAAGAGTAGCACTCACATGGACACAGCTCGAACATGGTGCGGAGCCAGGGACAGGTAGCCTGTGTACCTTAACTCTTGTAGCTGCAGTTACAATGACAATTGATTCGAGATCCACGACGCAGGACTCTGTGCTCTACAGTCTGTTCGCCGGGATACACACCGAGACAAACATAGAGCATACATGATGAAGTGAGCTGCAGAGAATTGCATGAGATAACTTGCTAGACTTCACAGAGAGAAACCCTGCATGAAAATCCCTGAAATCAACATCCGAGTTTTGATAAAATTGAGCCATATATAAATGCAAGCCTGTCATTCTTGCTTTCGCCATTTCAAAATATGTTAATGTTCTGATAATAAATTTGATATCCATTCTTAAATCAACAACTTTAAAATCTGCAGAGATAATTGATTAATGGAGAAAAGATATTGACAGTTCACATCGGGATACATTAACCTGGAGAGACGGCTAATGAAGGTTTCGTTGTACCCCATGTTGTTTCAATCTATGGAGAAAGGAAGTAGCTCTGGCTACATCAAAGACGGAGGCAGCGTTGAAGAGTCATCGACGAAGCAAATTATTTAACCTGCATTACTTAACCTTTGGAGTCCCATCACCTGCTGTGTACCTGGTTGAATCATGTCTGACAATAAAAAGGTGACTGGCCCAGAACTGTATGTAGCAATAAAGCAACTGCATGGGCAGATTGAGGAATTGCCAAGCAGGATAATATCAGCCTGAAATCTTTCAAGAAAAATATTAATGCAGTAGTTGAGTATCTATAAAGCTTTTGTGCATGAACTTTAGTGATTGACCTACAAGTTAAATATCTTAGATCTAATCCTTTGTGGAGATCTCAGAAATATCAGAAAGAGCAAGCGGAAAGAAATCAAACTTGGATTAACTTTTGCTGAGCACTAGACAGTGATCCTACTTTATGCAGCACATCTTGATAGCTATGTGGAATTAGTTCAAAATGTCAGTTAATTAACTTCAATTAGAACAAAATTTTTAATAACTCTGGTGTAATTGTCAATCTTGGTTTTTGAGAAGATTTGTAGCTCGGGTTGTGGATGAAATTGTAGACTTGCTCACCAAGTCGGCAAACGTTTGGTCACCCTGCTCGGTAACATCGTCAGTGCGCCTCCGGTGAAGCGTTGGTGTTCTGTCCCACTTGTTATTTATATGCATTGGTTTTTTGGGGTGTTTGGTACCACTTCCAGTTCTGTTCTTCAGGGGTTTGTACACGATCTAATTTGATGTGTTTGTTGGTGGAGTTCCAATTGGAATACCAGGCCTCCAGGAATTCCCTGGCTTGTCTCTGTTTGGCTTGTGCGATTATGGATGTGTTGGCCCTGTCAAATTCGTGATCCTCGTTGTCCGTGTGTAGTGGGACAAGTGAGAATTGGTCGTGTCTCTTGGTGGCTAGTTGGTGTTCACATATCCATATTGTCAGTTTTCTTCCGGTTTGGCCTATGTAGTGTTTCTCACAGTCCTTGCATGGTAATTGTATATTACACCGGTTTTGGGTACGGGATCCTTTACGCTCGTCAGTAGCTGTCACAGGGTGGTTGTTGGTTTGTGGGCTATCCTGATACCAAGGGGTCGGAGTAGTCTTGCGGTCTTCTCTGAAATGTCCTTGATGTACCATAGGGTGATTAGTGAGTCTGGTCGTGTTGTGTCTTCCTGTTGTGGTCTGTCTCGGAGGTAACGGCAGATTGTGCTTTTCAGGTATCCATTCCTTTTGAAGACTCCTTACAGTTGCTCCTGTTCTGCTCTGCGTAGTTCCAGGATGCTTCAATGTGTTGTGGCTCGTTTAAGTAGTGTCCTGATGCAGCTCCACTTGTGGGTGTTGGGGTGGTTGCTGGTGTCATTAATTAATACGCTAGTCTGCAGCTCCCCATTGGTTTTGTGTTCTACCATTGTGTCCAGAAAGAGTAGTCAGTTGTTGTTCTCTTCTTTCGTAAATTTTATCCCAGTGAGGATATTGTTTATGTGTCAGCAAGTTTCTTCTAGTTTTGTGTGTTTAATAATCAAAAATTATTGGGGTGGTCGGTATTACTTCTGGTTTTGTTTCTCAGTGGTTTGTACACAGGGTCGAATTCAATGTGTTTGTTGATGGATTATTAAACGCACACAAAGTCATATTCATTATGGAGCTCATAAGGTTTGTGAGACACACAAGAGAAACATCATTTAACAGCAGATATATTTAGAATGAGATGACTAACAATTTGCAGCAAATTTTCAATTGCTGGTTTGTCTTTAGAAAGCTGGATCTTTGTTAACCGTTAGATATTTACCTAATCAACCTGTTCAAAGATGGTAAGAGACGCCTCTGGAGCTGAATGGGACTTGAATGCAGACCTCCTGGTCCAGAAATAGGGACACTACCACTGTGTCATAAGAGTCTCTAAACTCACAATGTGATCAGTTTTGTGTCACTGTCTGGCAGATAGCTATTGGCCAAGACACCAGGAAAATCTCTCCTCCTATTCTATGAGTAGTGCTATGGAATTTTTTAAGTTCATCTGAGAGGAACAACTGATTTTAGTATTTCATCAGAAGGAGGTCACCGCATACAGGGCAATGTGAAGAGTTAGTTTGGATTGTGTGTTCAAGACTCTTCAGTCAGCCTGCAACATTTTGACCCAGGTATGGGTGTTCCTGGGTGAACTACAGGTGATGCCTCAATTATTGCCTTAGTTTTTGAAGGTAACCTAGTATGTAGTCCACCATGTACTCATGACCTGGAAACACAGGTTCATAATCCTACAATGGCAGCTGGTGAATTTAAATTCAATACTTCTATAATAAAAAGCATGTACATTAATAGTGACCATGAAATAACATGAATTGCAGTTTAAAAACTCTCTGATTCACAAATCTCCTTTAGAGAAAGAGACCAGCCATCTTTATCTGGTCTGTACTATATGAGACTCCAGATCCACAGTAATGTGGCTGACTCAGTTATCTTCAAAAAGGGTCTACCAATCCATTTTGTTTATTTAAGATGGAGGCTCATTGCCACATAGGGGCAACTGGGGCTAGGCAATAAATTCTGGCCAAGTCAGTAATGTCCTCAACCTGTGAATTAAATTGTTTTAAAAATCTAGCTTCCGTACAGCCCACTATCAATTAGAGCTCGATAAAACTAAAGTCAGCGTAGTCCTACCAGACCATAGGCTGCTCTCTCTCTCTCTCTCATTAGAGAGAGGCAAATGGTGATGGTATAACCTGAGGGTCACCACACCTCAGGTGAGGGGACAGGTTGAGGAGGAGAGCCCTTCATGTTAACCTCAGCTGGTGCAAGAATTGGATCCCATGCTATTGGTGTTAGTCTACATTGCAAACCAGCCATCCAGCCAACTAAATAGCTGACTCCCTTAATACAGTAACAGAGGGTTATTAAAACCCTATTAAGAACTATTCAGACGACGTGACCGCCATTACAATGATGCATTATAGCACGTTCATCTGTTCAGATATGGACCTTAGTTTGGAAAGTGCCCTCAATCAATGCGTCATATTGGTAAAGTGAGGGAAAATACTGGGGATGCTGGAGATTTGAAATACAAACAAAAAGTGCTGGAGAAACCCAGCAGGTCTCGCAGCATCACTGGAGAGAAAAACAGAGTAAATGCTATGAGTCCAGCAAGACTGTTTTTTAGCTTTGAAATACAGTGGGCTTGCAATTCTAACTCTGGGTGGGAGCGTACAGCTGCATGTCCCTAGTGAGTGTCCCACCCCTCGCTGAGAGGAAGCCCCACCCTCTCTGAGAGGAAGTCTGACCTTGAGGAGCTGCTGGCAACTGCAATAGCCCTGGCAGTGCCACAGCTCTGTAATTGGCGCTGCTGGAACTTGCGGCAGGTAGGCCCAAGGAGGACCCCCCTGGATCCGGGTTTGTGTATTTCTGGCAACACGTAGTGGGGGAGGGGTGAGGAGGTGGGGTTTGGGGTAGGGGCAGTTGGTTGTTAGGGGTTAAGATGACATGTGGGTGGGAAGGAAGGGGAGGGGTTATATTGGGTACCCCAATAGGAAAGGGGCAGTCTCTCATGATAGCATCTCTCCCTCCTTCCCACCCTTTGAAGCATTTAAAGAAAATCTCTTCCATAGAGTAAAGCTGCATTCTGACTAATTTTACAGATTAATTTGGAAAATTACTGCTGATGATTCTCTTCAACTTGTGAAGATCAGTCAAAATTGCCTTTGTGATGATTATAACATGTTTTGGGAAGCCAGTGGTTTGAACTAGGAGCTGCGGCAGGTGGATGGAGTTAAGATGCGCTAGAACAGAACAAAGGGATGAATGGCCTACCCTGTTCCTATGTTCCAAAGCATACCAGCAGACAAAGTCAAATTTCTACAGTTAGGCACTGTTTTCAATTGCTCAGAGTGACAGTACTCTGCCCATTGGCAAATTGTAAATGTTGCCTGTTTTATTGAATACAGACCCAAGCAGACTACAAAATAGTTTGATCAAACTGAGGCACAACTTTGATGTCAAGTTCTGTACTTTCCATGGTGGAGCACAGAAGTGAAAATTGCAGTTTTCAGGTTACAGTGGGAACTGCCATTTTTTTTTCTAGAGAAGGAAGAGGAATTGGTCTGAGGAATGTCTTTCTACTGCTTTATTAGCTGTTATCTTTGAGAACTGAGCCTGAAATCATAAAGTTAAGAGTTGATTTTATGTGCAACCCACTGTTATTTGAGTATGCGGTTGGCAGGGTCCAAAAACGAGACCATGTTAAAGCTGAACTACATCAAGTCATCCCAGCAGTAAAACAATGTCAGAGGAGTGAGCCAACAGGTACTGGCCAGTCAGACTAAGGAGGGCATTCAGTTGGCCTGGGGTTAAGGAGGGCCAAATAGTACAGTGGCTGAATGGAGAATGAGTGCGGGGAAGTGGAGTAGTTATTAGGGGAATTATTATTAGAATCAGGGTCATGGTGTGAATGAGTCTAGTCAAACAGACAGTCAGAGTGGGAGGAGACTGCGACAAATTATGATCGAGGCTGAGGCCTTGTGGGAGGGTTGGGGTTGGTGGTGTTGCAGTGTGAAAATGGGATGGAATCAGGGCTATGGAGTTCCCAGGACAGGCTGAGGAGGGAGATGGGAGTCTGAAATGCCTATGGTTATAAGCAAATTTGTAATTGATCCGGTGTCACTGGCTAGGCCAGCATTTATTGCCCCATCCGTAATTGCCCAGAGGGCAGTTAAGAGTCAACCACATTGCTGTGGCTCTGGAGTCACATGTAGGCCAGACCAGGTAAGGATGGCAGTCTCCTTCCCTAAAGGGCATTAGTGAACCAGATGGGTTTTTACTGACAATCAACAATGGCTTCATGATCAACATTAGACTCATAATCCCAGATTTTTAATGAATTCAAATGCCACCCTCTACCATGGCAGAATTTGAACATGGGTCCCCAGAACATTACTTGGGTCTCTGGATTAACACCCCAGTGGTAATACCACTAGGCCGCTGTCTCTCCTAATGCTGGACATATTCTCTATGTATAGTATATTGCACAGATATAATCAAGGGAAAGAGATGGGAAACAGTGTTATTGACTAATGGAGGGAAGAAGCAAATATAATCACTGCACCACCTGAAAACCACCGTTGGAAAGAAACAAATTCTCTTAACTCAGAGGTATATAAGAATGGATCAATGATCAAAAAAGATGAAACACCAGCAATCTCCTGGCTGTAACAGTATTTTGATGATCAAAGTTAGAGATAAGAGCTGAAGATTGCCGTCCAATGTGAAAAGAAGAAAATCACTGGATTTTATCCAAAGTGTCTTCTGCAAGGACAGACCTCCTGTGATATTCATTCCCCTCCCCCAACCCACCCTGTCATGTGTAAAACCCACAAACAGCAATGTTGGGTGTAAAGAGTGATGTTGAAAAATCCACAAAAATAAATCAATAAATGCATTACAGTTTGGAAGTGTTGAAGGTAGGGTTATATACTGTCAAATTAAAGAATCAATGTCTGAGAACAAAAATTCTCCCCAAACATTTCCATTATCTTGAGAAGTCCAGTTGCTGATGATGGATGAAACACAGTGATTAGATCAATCCTTGTATGTGTGTGACTGCATGCCTCATAGACACAGACTGGGTGAACAACATCAAATACATCATTTATGATTGACAGCCCATGGATTCCAATTAGGGCTCAATAATTTTATTTTAAGTATCATTGATTTTTCAGGACTAAACCCTATATCATTCACAACATGCATGTCAGTCAGACATAGCCTCAAATTTCAATAACATCTAAATGCCTCCCACCCAAAGAGAAAGACTGACATGTCCTCAGTCACAGAAATATAGGAAGAATAATGTCGTTATTGTACATCACCAATCGAAATTTATCAGATCAGAAAGGTAAAAATAGTGGAAAAATTGGAACATTTATTTTGTTGGATTTGCTAAAAGTGTTACACAAAAGAGTTTTGGATAGCGCCTGGCAGGTACATTACTCAAGCTGAAACCCAGCAGGAATATTTTACTGCTACCATCTATTATACTGATCTCAAAAGGAATGGGGACACTAAAGTCAAAGAGAAAGAATAGATCAGAGACAGGGCAGGCCTACAAACAGACCAAGTTGAAGGACCTCTCTAATTCAGGGAATTTGCTAAGCTAGTGTTTCCCAAACTTTTTCGCCGTGTGACCCCATTTTGAGGCTTGAAAATTGTCACAGTGCCTAGGTGTGAGCCGGAGAACAGCTGTTAGTACTTGGTCAGAGCTCAAAGTCCACAACCCCAAAATTTCAGCTCGTGATCCCCACTTTGAATCCCAGGCCCTACTTTCGGAAGCTTGCGCTAAGCTCCTAATAGTCCTCCTACCTTTAAGTCAGGCCAATGGAAAGAACTACTTAGAGACATAATGTCTCCAGTTTATGCTGTGACTGGTTTGTAATTTTACAGAGAGCTCAGGGGTTGCATTTTTATGTTGACAAATCTTTTTCCTGGATATTGTTTTATTTTTATAGCCGTATCCACTACATGATAATACTAAACATTGCATTACACATGCTCTTAAACAAAAGCTAGTAAGAAATCCATATCTAGCAAATGTTCTGCTTGCCTAATTTTAAAAGGGTACTTTTCGCAGACAGCTCCAGTTACATGTTGGTGACAGACAGCTCGAAGACAGCATCAAGATTTGACCAGCCACGTACTCCATGGCCCAGCGCGGATTTCACATGAAAGTTTTCAGATGTTCAGACAACTAGAACTATCTAACCCATGAGGATATTGGCTTCAGGGTTATTTGTAATGGAAATAATGTCAGCCTTCTCCCTCCTACCCCATCCAAGCCTTCAAATCCTATGCACTAGGCTGGCAGAAGGAATATGGATGCTGAAATGGGTTTGTTAGGTTCCAATTTTCAATTTTTGAACCTTTTCAACACCACTGACTTGTCACTTAACTTGAACCTCTGATAAGAGTCTTCATGCAGTGGTCCTTAAATAACTGATGGAAATGGATGTGACTAAGTTTACTGAAGAAGGAAATCAGGAGGGCGAAAAGGGGGCACGAGATAGCTTTGGCTGAGAAGATTAGGGTGAATCCAAAGAGATTCTTTAAGTCTCTTAAAGGAAAAAGAATAATTAGAGAGAGAATAGGACCCCTCAAGGACCAAAGTGGACATGTATGCGTGGAACTACAGGAGATGGGCGATGTCCTCAATGAATATTTCTCCTCTGTATTTACCGTGGAGAAAGACATGAAGACTTGGGAACTTAGAAAAGTTAGTGACAATATCTTGGGCACAGTCCATATCACAGTAGAGGAGGTGTTGGAAGTATTAGAATGTATGAAGGTGGATAAATCTCCTGGTCCTGGCCAGATATATCCAAGAATCCTGCACGAGGCTAGAGAAGAAATTACGGGGACCCTGGCTGATATATTTGCATCATTGTTAGCCACAGATGAGGTCCCAGAAGACTGGAGGGTAGTGAACGCTGTGCCCTTACTCAAGAAAGACTGCAAAGAAAAACCTGGGAATTATAGAACAGTGAGCTTAACATCTGTGGTAGGTAAGTTACTTGAGAAGATTCTGAGGGATAAGATATACATGCATTTAGAAAGACAGGGTTTGATTAGGAGTAGTCAGCACGGCTTTGTGTGTGGGAGATCATGACTCACAAATTTGTTAGAGTTCTTTGATAAAGTGACCAGGAAGGTTGATGAGGGCAGGGCAGAAGATGTAGTCTATATGGATTTTTGTAAGACCTTTGATAAGGTTCCACATGGTAGGCTGCTCTGGAAGGTTAGATTGCATGGAATCCAGGGAGAGTTGGCAAATTAGATACACAATTGGCTTGGTGGTAGGAAACAGAGAGTAATAGTGGAAGGATGTTTGTTGGACTGGAGGCCTGTGACTAGTGGTGTGCCTCAGTGGTCGATGCTGGGCCCATTGTTGATTGTTATCTATATCAATGATTTGGATGAGAATGTACAAGGCATGATTAGTAAGTTTGAGGATGATACTACAATGGTTGGTATCATGGACAGTGAGGAAGGTTATCAGAAATTGCAGCAGGATCTTGATCAGCTAGGGAAGTGGGCTGAGAAATGGCAAATGGAGTTTAATGTAGATAAGTGTGAGGTTTGCATTTTGGAAAGTCAAATCAAGTTAGGAGTTTCATGGTGAATGGTAGGGCCTTAAGGAGTGTAGTGGAACAGAGGGACCTTGGCGTTCACGTGCACAGTTCTCTGAAAGTGGAGTAACAGGTTGACAGGGCAATGAAGAAGGCTTTTGGCACACTGGCCTTCATCAGTCAGGGCATTGAGCATAGAAGTTGGGAAGTTATGTTGTAGTTGCACAGAACATTGGTGATGCCCCACATAGTATTGTGTTCAGTTTTGGTCACCTTGCTATAGGAAGGATGTTATTAAACTGGAAAGTGTGCAGAAGAAATTTACAAAAATGTTGCCGGGGTCAGGGGACTGAGTTATAGGGAGAAAAGAAACAAAGTTGCTGGAAAAGCTCAGCAGGTCTGGCAGCATCTGTGAAGGAGAAAACAGAGTTAACGTTTCGGGTCCGGTGACCCTTCCTCAGAACTCTGAGTTATAGAGAGAATTTGGACAAGCTTTTTTCTTTAGAGTGTACGACACTGTGGGAGAATCTTATAGAAGTGCGTAAGATCATGAGAGGCACAGATAGGGTGAATGCACTCAGTCTTTTGCCCAAGGTTGGGGAATTGAGGACTGGAGGGCATCGGTTTAAGGTAAGAGGGGAAAGAATACATTGGAACCTGAGGGGCAACTTTTTTTTACAAAGAGGGTGGTACGCATATGGAATGAGCTGCCAGCGGAAGTGGTTGAGGCGGATACATTAACAACATCTAAAAGGCATTTGGGCAAATACATGAATAGGAAAGGCTTAGAAGGATACGCAGGGACATGGGGTTAGCATGGATTGACCTCTTGGTCGGCATGGACCAGATTGGGCTGAATGGCCTGCCTCCATGCTGTAGGACTCTATGACTCTAAGTGGAGAATACAGATGAGGACATCCTTGCAGGCAGCATATTGAGCTGGAGCGATCAAGTGGCAAAGATATTATGGAACCAAAGACAAAGGAACATAAATTTTTTTTGAATTTTTGAGTGACTTGCAAGAATATTTTTGTTCACATTATGTTAGTTTCTGTGAAGGAAAAAACAGAGTTAACATTTCGGGTCTGGTGACCCTTACTCAGAACCAGACCCGAAATGTTAACTCTGTTTTTTCCTTCACAGATGTTGCCAGAACTGCTGAGCTTTTCCAGCAACTTTGTTTTTGTTCCTGATTTACAGCATCCGCAGTTCTTTCAGATTTTATTTATGTTAGTTTTTGTTTTGCCTCAAATTTAGAATTGAAATTTTTCAGACACTCATTGGTCAGACTCAAGGTAGCAATACCTAATTCATGGAATTAATTTGACCTACCTGTTCTAAGTACAAATATATTTTGACAGAAAGAACTTTTAAAATTTTTTCTAACTGCCCTTCTACTCCCGGACACCAGGGGCAGTATTTAATGCAGACAATGGGGATCTAACTGCAGGTCCTGTGAGAGTCCACATGGCCCCGTTGGGTGAAGACCCTCAGTCACTGGCCAGTAGGAAGTAGAATCAAGAGCCCAAAGGGGTGGAAATGCTGCCCCTGACCCCTACCACTCCCCCAGAGCACCACCTTATGAGAGACTAGCAGCTGCCCATCCCACCCAATGCCACTGGGGAAGCAGTAATACACCCCAGGGCACTTACTTCAAATCAGAGAAGGAACCAGACCAGAGGTGAGTGAGAGTGGGATGTTAGGGTCATGGGAGATGGAGAGCCAGCAACAAACCCAGAGGCACGGCTCGCAGTGTCCAAAGCCCCCTCACCCTCAACTTCCTGATGCCAAGTCCCTCAATCACACAATGAACAATGAAAGCCCTCCACCAGCATCCGGGTTTACTTTTTTGGGATTTCTGCAGGTGAATTCCCCCATCCGCCACTAATTGTATCCCAGTGGCATGAGACCTCAAGTGGGCATTAATTACTAACTTTTGGTGTGTAAATTGGCAGCGGGGCCAGATGCCATCCTCAAGTCTTTCTACCTCAGACTAAATGGGGGCAGAGATAGAAAGGCAGCTCAACACTCCTCCCCCTTGGATAAATTATCCCCCACCACTAAACACACCTCAGGGGAGGGCACTTGATTCTGCATCAGGAGTCAATCCAATGAAGTCGATATTTTAATAAAAAATAATTTAACTAATTGCTTATCTACAGAGATGGCTGTTCAGTGTAACTGTGGCACGTTGAAAGCATTTTATGAAGCAGCAAGAACTGAAAGTCTGGTCATTGTTTAGTAGTTACCAACTGGTTCAGTATTTTAAAGTTGAGTAGTTTTAGCCAAAGACAGGATGAGCAAAGGTTGTTTGTAGAAAACATGTTTTATAGTCAACTGATGATTCCTAACCTCCTGAAAAATGTGAAGGAAAACCAATTTCAGTTGGTGAAGGAGCTACTTACATCATTAGTGAGCAGCTACAGTCAATTTGAAAATTCTGTTACTCCAGTCTTAGTTGCAGTAATGAATTTAACAAGCAGACATGTTTCAAACTATCACCGTAACAGTGACAGAACTGAATAGTACAGGCCCAATTTACTGTGATTCCTTTCTTGAGCAGATTCTCATCCTAGTCCTCTGAGGTGTAATTGAAGATTAGGCTTTACTCAGACTATTCTGCTATTGTACAAAATAGAGTTGAAATGGTCCAGTGTATGGTTCACTGGTCCAAAATCCTGGTGGGAATATTCTCACTTCATTGGAATACCCTCCTACGAGGTAAACTTG
Organism: Rhincodon typus; assembly: GCF_021869965.1. Classification (NCBI taxonomy): domain Eukaryota; kingdom Metazoa; phylum Chordata; class Chondrichthyes; order Orectolobiformes; family Rhincodontidae; genus Rhincodon; species Rhincodon typus. The sequence goes on along the minus strand of NC_063358.1, from coordinate 11,448,359 downwards.
TCTAACAGCACAATTGTCTTTTTAACACATTCTTTTATTGGATCTGGGTGTCACTGGCTAGGCCAGCATTTATTTACCTTCCCTCGTTGCCAGAGGATAATTAAAAGTCAATCACATTGCTGTGAGTCTGGAGTCACATGTAGGCCAGACCACGTAAGGACAGGGGCATTACCAATGACAGCTTGTATTTGAATGGAGGCTGCTATCTCTGTCCCCTTTCTACAGGTTAAGCAATGAAGATATCAATCTTTCCAAACACAATGTTCGTACTTGTTTGGTGGAATTATGTTTGGCAACTTCCTGATAAGACATGTATATGGAGTGACTTGGATGGATCCAATAGCACAAAGCTTTCATGACAGGGCAACCTTCACTTCTGCCCATTTCTGATATTGTCCGCGTGCCATCCTGCAGGAGATGTGTGAAAGGGTGTCATGTTGAAGTGGAGGTAGTGGAGTTAGCCATCTTCTGGCATTTCTGAGCATATGTGGAGGAGACACAGGGAATCTAAGAGTCTAGGTTTAGAAGAGGCAATGGCCTCGTGGTATTATCACTGGACTGTTAATCCAGAGACCCAGGTAATGTTCTGGGCACCTAGGTTCAAATCCCACCACAGCAAGTGGTGGAATTTGAATACAATAAAAATTTGAAATTAGGAGTCTAATGATGACCATGACTCAATTGTCTAGGAAAAAAGCCATCTGTTTCATTAATGTCCACCTAGACTGGCCTACATGTGACTCCAGACTCATAGCAACGTGGTTGACTGTTAGCTGCCCCCTGGACAATTAGTTCTGGCCTAACCAGTGATGCTCTCATCTAATGAATGAATAAAAAAGTCTATAGATATCAGTCTTTGGCTGTAGAGAAAACACCTCGTGTGTCATCTGATGACCTCCCAGCTCCAACCTCTCCATATCACTGCTTCCTTACCTGACTGGACTCTAATGGTTCCAGAAGACAGATGACCAACACATTCTTAAGGGCAATTAGGGATGGACAACAAGTGCCAGCCTTGCTGGGGTCACCTATTATCCATAAAAGACTTTTAAAAAAGGAAACCAGCACATTTGTGACCTGCAGAGAATGTCACCCTCAGCACATTATATATTGCCAGTTAAATTTCACATGAAATAAGAATATTGAAAGCAAAGATCAAATAAAAATCAAAATAGAAAAATGACAGTATTCCTGATATTCCAAGACAAAAACATGAACTGACAGAGAGGACTGCTGACCTGAAGCCTTTTGCAATGACCGTGACAGCTCCTGAACCTTTATGAAGCCTGGGTTAGGTTAAAGTCTAAGCTCGCCAGCCTGAAACAGGTGAACTAAACACTGAAGTAAAATATTCCTTCCTAATTATCTCCTGCTATTGAAAATTCTGGCAAGAAATATGATTCAGTTTGATGGGAATGCAGCTGAGTCACACGAGCACGGCCTGAACTGAGCAGAGAAATTTCTGGAAGGGAAATCAGGAGCATTGCTCACCAGGTGTTTACGACCACTGGGTCAACTGTCCCCATCTCACAATAGTCCACACTACAGACAGAAATTCTGATGACTGGAACCTATTTATCAGCTTTGGTCCTTTTCAGCAAAAAAGGAACTTTTTGAAAAATAAATCCTTCATTGAGCTGAAAAATTGCTTTCTAATCAATTGTTTCAAAAATGGGTGCCCCTATCTTATTGATATCGTGTTCTCCATGTCAATAAGACACGAGTGTTCTTGTGATTATGTGTTTACTTCAATTAAGAATCTGTCATACTTGTTCTCCTTCTAACGATCCAGATAAAGAAATGGCGAAACAGCACAAATAAGACAAATTATTTTATTGAATGAATCACAGATACTGAGAGATTGCTGATGCCACAGTAGCAGAGAAAGTTATGAGAAGCTTGATCACAGATGAGAATAAAAATGATAGATCAGTAAAGATTTTAGTATTGGAAACCCATTGCCACAGTAAAAAAAAAATGCCCCTACAATTAATTCTATTTCTATCAAATAATATTTTTGATTTTATCAATTTGTGTTACTCTAGCTCCACAACAAAACTTGAACAAACATCTTGCAAAGGGAATAGGTGAAAAGAAAAGAGTATTGTGTTCTGTTTCAGCATCCCTATTTGAGAAGGCGCATAACTGCACTTGAAACAGTTTAGGGCATGTTCACTCGACTGATTCCTGGGATGAAGGAGGTTATTTTCCGAGGGAGAGTCGGACAGGTTGTGAACAGATGCTTCCTCCAGCTGCTGATCCTGTCAGGCACCTACAGAGAAACGTTTCCAGCTCGAATCTTGAGATTCGCTCTGAAACTCACAGAGGCGACGCATGCTGCTGTTTGTCTGCTAGCGACATTTATACCAGCATCCTTCATTTCAGAGATTTCTATTCCCAGTTTCCTACATTAGAACAGCGTCTACATTTCATGCTTATTGCCTGTAATGTGCTTCGTGACATCCTGAGTTTATAAAAGGCACGGCAAAAATATAAGTCCTATATTTCTTGCTTTCCATGTTGACCAGTGGGACTCACTATCACAAGGAGCGCTTGAATCAATTGTAACAGATAGATTTTAGAGGAAGATATATATCTGATGATAAAGGTAATAAAAAGATGGGATGGGGCTCATGGAAAAAGGGTGGGAGAAAGTCATTTGGAGCACAGATACTAATATGGACCTGTTGGGCCAAAGGGTCTGTTTCTGTACAGTACTGCAAATACAATGTCAGTATGATGCAGTTGAGTGGCCTATGAATTACTTCAGATGGCCCACTGCTTTATGTGTCAGCTGTTCTGGTCTAACCTCTGATTTTGTGTCATTCTACCATCACCAGGTGAGTTGGAACCTAGCTGATGCGCGAAAACCCCTAAGTAACTGCACTGTGAAATTGACATTGAAGGTGACAGTGAGTGGCTATGGAGATACTTGCATGATCACCCCTGGTCTCCCGTAAGACCCGTGCTGTCAAGAGAGAGCAAGCTGCAGTCATAACATTATCAGCAACGTCGTTGATACAGAAGAAGGGGTCCTTTGACCTTCCGAAGGTTCCGTAAAGCTACTGCCATTCTAACTCAGATTTGACTGTGCTCTGTGCCTCTACAACAGAGGGAAGGAACCATTCCAGTGAGTTCTGTTTCTTAAAACATTTCTTTTACTTTTCATGGGCTGTGGACAAGTCCGACTGGCCCACCCCTAATTGTCTATGAACTGAGCACTTTGCTGCACTGTTTCAGTGGGCAGTTGAGAGTGAATCAATTGCTTTGGTTCTGGAGTGGTATATAAGCCAGGCCATGGTGGATTTCCCTCCCTAAAGGATGTCAGAGAACCAGATGGGTTCCAGATGATGCTTTGAGAGTCAGTATTATTAAATTTGGCTGTATAATTCTAGATTTATTCACCGAGTTTTCATTCCACCAGTTGCCATAGTGGTGTTTGAACACATATGCCCAGAGCATAATGTTGAGCCTCTGCCTTCTAAGTCCAGTGACATTATTACTACGCCACACTTTATCAAGAGTTTCACTTGGGAAGAGCTGCCACCACTTTCTGCTTAACATCTGACATTGTGTGCAGCCACAACATTTTTGGTTTGATCTCCACATATTTTTTTTTCAAGTTAAGCTATGGCTTTGCTATTATTGTTCATTTGTTCTGCTAATAAGAGGTTAACTCCCAAAGGTTATAAACACCTCCATCTCACATTATAGCAATTGCAGTTTGTGACATTCAAGAAAAAGACTATTTAGGCAACAGTACATGGTATGATGCACCCCCTTTATAAGATAGCACAGCACCTGCATTCCTATAAGCAATGCCACAGGAGATTCAGTAACTTATTAAACCATATCTCTGCAGAGAAGATCCTGAGTATTGTACTCCATGACAGGTGTGAACCAATATGAAAATGTTCCAGCCTCGTCTCTAATTTGCAACCTCCAGCTGAATTCTAAATAATCTGAGGCTGTTCAATGGGCAAAGTAGAATTTACGTCCTTGAAGGGTCACTTATATAATTCGCTGGCATCATTATGTGCCACACACTGCTGTAGTCTAGTCGTAAAAGATTGTAAACTGAGTGTGAGAAATGCATTAGAAGGGGTAACCCTCAGTTATAAAATGCACTGACAGTTTTAAGGCAGGAATCTAAATTTGAACTTGCTTGGAATGCTTGAACTTAAATCACACAGCTTATTACATTAAAACCACTCGACTGAATTACTACCCTGGAACACATTGCTATTCACATATTCCTCTGCTCATGTAACCTCAGTCCCAAACTTCAATCTCATTTTTAATTAACATTGTCCTTCATCTTGAAATAGTGTAAAGGGTTGTTAGAGTGAAACCAGTTTCAGACTTAGGATTTATTAAATAGGCAGATGTGGGGAAATGAGGGCCTTACCATTTGCATTCTTTTTTACCTCCTTCAGCTATTTGGTAAAATATCAGAGTATTTTGGAATGATACATTTGACTTACTATTGACTTGCTCATGTTGGGTGGCTGCAGGGTGAGTGTGGTGACTCTTTGGTTTTTCAGGCTCCTCATTCTTCCCGCTTGTTGGAGTGAAGAAGTCACTTTGTGGTGTGTAACTGAATCCATGAAGAGAGACCAGAGAGAAGCCACAATAGAGTTGGCTGTGGGGACACAATGTTTAACACCAGGGATTCAAGGTGTGTTTGCTACCAAGGTGCTGTTGCTAAGAAACAGGCAGCAACAGCAAACGTCATTTCCGAACACTAAGTGAAAGAAAATCTTGTTTAAATGAAAAATTATATTCAGGAATAAAGTCAAAGGGGGAAGTTACAGCTGTCCTCTCTCCCCCTCTCACTGCCCCTGCAAACGTGAGTTTGTGAGATTATTTAGCATCTGGTTCACTAATGACCTTTAGGGAAGGAAACTGGTATCCTTAACTAGTCTGGCCTACATGTGACTCCAGACCCACAGCAATGTGTGTGCCACACACAGCAATTTAGTTGACTCTTAACTGCACTCTGGGCAATTAGGGCTTGGCAATAAATGATGGCCTAGCTAGTGTCACTTACATCCCACGAATGAGGTGCTCTCCCTTTGCTTCCAGTTCTCTTCTCCAAAGAAACAACTAAGGGAACAATGTGACTGTGAAATTAAACATTAACTCAGAGCCCAGGAAGCTGTTTGAGAAATGTGAATCTGAGTGTAAGTTTGAGAAAATCTGATTCCCTTCATCCACAGTATGCCTTGGCTGAAATTACCACTCAACCTGTTTCTTTATATGATGCAGAGAAGCACATAGCTAAATATTACATATTGTGAAAGGGGGCACATGGGCTCGGGTCCTAGTCCTCTGCTACATTCAACAAAAGGACAACTATTTGCAATTATATAGCACCTATCGTGGTTGTAAAGTATCCCACAGTCTTTCACAGGACGCAGGTTGGAACCAAATTTGACAGCCATGATCACATGGTCTGATTCCATAAGTCCAATTAGTTTCGATGCTCCCTGTGTTTTGATTGGCTAATGCTGGACGTGGGCTCAGTGTAAAGAGAATAAACTGTAGAAAGAGGTGGGAATTTCTTTTAATCCACTCAGAGGATGTGAGCGTCACTGGCTGGCCAGCATTTATTGTCCATCCCTAGTTACCCTTGAGAAGGTGCTGGTGAGCTGCATTCTTGAATCACTGCAGTCTACCTGCTGTAGTTTGACCCACAATGCCCTCATGAAGGGAATTCCAGGATTTTAATGCAGCAACAGTGAACAAACGGTCATATATTTCCAAGTCAGAATAGTGAGTGGCTTGGAGCGGAATTTACAGGTGATGGTATTCCCATGTATCAGATGCCCTTGTCCTTTGAGATGGAAGAGGGTGTGTGTTTCGAAGGTGCTGCCTAAGGATCTTTGGTGAATTTCTACAGTGTATCTGATATGTAGTACGCACTGATGCTACTGAGCATCAATGGTGGAGGGAGTAGATGTTTGTGTTAGAATAGCTGCTGCTTGATAGCACTTCTGTCACTTTACTGATGAGTGAGAGTAGACTGATGGGCCAGTACTTAGCTGGGTTGGATTTGTCCTGCTTTTTCTGTACAGTCATGCATGAGCAATCTTCCACATTGTCCGGTAGATCCCAATGTTGCAACTGTACTCGAAGTGCTTGGCTAGGGGAGCAGCAGTTTTGGAGCACAAGCCTTCGGTACTAATTGCTGGAATGTTGTCAGAGCCCATAGCCTTTCTAGTATCCAGTTCCTCCAACCAATTCTTGATACTACGTGGAGTGAATAGAATTGGCTGAAGACAGGAGGAGGCTGACATGGATCATCCACTTGGCACTTCTGGCTGAAGATTGCTGCGAATGCTTCAGCTTTATCTTTTGTACTGATGTGCTGGGGTCTTCCATCATTGAGGATGGGGATATTGGTGGAGCCTCCTCCTCCAGTGAGTTGTTTAATTGTCCACCATCATTCGCGACTGGATGTGACAGGACTGCAGAGCTTCGATCTGATCTGTTGGATGTGGGATCACTTAGTCCTGTTTGGTAGCTTCACCAGGTTGACACCTTAGTTTTAGGGTATGCCTGGTGCTGCTCCTGGCATGCCATCCTGCACTCTCCATTGAACTAGGGTTGATCCTGTTTTGATGGTAATGGTTGAGTGGGGGATATACTGGGCCATGAGGTTGCAGATTGTCCTGGAGTACAGCTCTGCTGCTGTTGATGGCCCATTAGAGCTAGAAGAGCGGAGTAGACATTTTAAAAGCTCTGTGAGTAAAACCTGTTACACAACAGGTGTCATCTCTACCTAACCCTGAGATATAAAATATAGAAGACATTGAGACATCAAAGACCAAAAGCTTGGTCAAAAATGTAGGTTTTAAAGAGCATCTGGAATGAGGAAAGAGAGGATGAGCAGTTCCAATGTTTAAGGCATTGCAGCTGACAGAGCAATAGCCACAGTTATCACATTTGCCACTGACCAGCGAAAGTATGTGAGGGAGCTGTAGAAGGGCTCTTGTGGCACAGTGATGGTGTACTGTCCCTACCTTTAAGCCAGGAAACCCAGGTTCAAGTTCTATCTGCCTCAACAATGTGTAATAACGTCTCTATTTGGTTTGATTTATGGAAACAATTTTAATGGGCTGTTGTGTCATAGTGATGGTGGCCCTAGCTGCAAGCCAGGAGGCTTGGTTTGAAGTCCCACCTTCTGAAGGGGTGTGCACTGATATCTTTGAACAGTTTAATTAGAAAGTATCTGTTAGCACGTGACATCTTTCAGCCATGTGTAGAGAGGTCATTGATTGCACCAGTATGGTCGTTTGCATCCCAGTGTCGCCAAAATGCTGATGCATTTCAACTTTTTCGATGTGCAGTGGTCTGGGACCACCAGCTCGCTATTATGTGGACCAGCGCCTGTTTCCTTAGAAGCTCCAACAAGACCAAATAGTCACTGCCCTCAGACATGATCAATGATCAAAAAAGGGAATTGGATTCACAGAAAGCAGCTGAGGCCAAAACATTAAATATTTTCAAATAGGAGATAGCTCTTAGGCCTAAAGGGATCAAAAATCATGGGTGAAAGCAGGAACAAGGCCCTGAGTTGGATGATCAGCCATGGTCATATTGAATGGCACAGCAGACCCAAAGGGCTGAATGGCCTATTTCTGTTCCTGTTTACTTTGTTTTAAGGAAGATTGTGTTTCCAAATTACTGAAAACAGATTATTTGCAGGATAAGCCCATGGTCATCTGCTGCAATGCTGCAATGAGGTTGCACTGTGGTGAAGTATCTGTCAGATGGGTGAAGGGTGACAGCTCTTAAACACTATAACAAACCAGGAGCCCCCTAACATCAGGTGCAAAAACAACATGTCAATGACACATTTCAATGCACCACCAGGGAAGATTGCTTTGACCCTCCAGATATCTCCTTGGAAACCGTAATAGAGAATCACGTAGGCTCAGCCTGTGATTTCCCATCCATTCATTTTTATAAAATTACAAAATAAATTGCCCCAAAATATCTACTGCTCCGCTCTTGTGCGCTTCCTCAAATACCATCATTGCTCACCTATTCCTGCCAATTATAACTCGAAATAACACACACAGATATTCAGCAGAATGCACAAAGCACATTGAAAGGAAGCTATGGCCTAGTGGTACTGTCTGTAACCCAGAGGATTTAAAGCTGATGCTTTGAGGGCACTTATTCAGATCCAACCACATCAACTGGTGAAATTTTAGGTTTAATTAATTAGTTGGACAGTATAACTAGTCCAGGTCATGGTGACTGTAGTAATAGGGAGTAGAAGGATGGTGCCATCAAACTAACAAACTGCATGAGACGATCAAAAACAGAAGTTTGCTGGGAAAGCTCGGCAGGTCTGGCAGCATGCGTGAACAAAAAAATGTTGGGTGCGGTGATCATTCCTCAGAGGGTGAGAGGATATTGTTGGGTGCGGTGATCATTCCTCGGAGGGTGAGAGGATATTGTTGGGTGCGGTGATCATTCCTCGGAGGGTGAGGGGGTATTGTTGGGTGCGGTGATCATTCCTCGGAGGGTGAGAGGGTATTGTTGGGTGCGGTGATCATTCCTCAGACGGTGAGAGGATATTGTTGGGTGCGGTGATCATTCCTCGGAGGGTGAGAGGTTATTGTTGGGTGCGGTGATCGTTCCTCAGAGGGTGAGAGGATATTGCTGGGTGCGGTGATCATTCCTTGGAGGGTGAGAGGGTATTGTTGGGTGCAGTGATCATTCCTCAGAGGGTGAGAGGGTATTGTTGGGTGCAGTGATCATTCCTTAGAGGGTGAGAGGGTATTGTTGGGTTGTTGGCAAGTGAACGCTGGTTATTAAAGGTGTTGCCATTGAGAATGCACCAGTTAATGATCATTGACAGTTAACTGCCAGGTTGGTTGACATTGATTATTCAAGGCACTATCTTGAGAAATGAACTAAGAATCACTGTCACCTATTTTGCATACAGTATAAATGTTAGGTTTCCACTTGAATTGGTAATCTTGTGAATTGTTCTGATGAGTACAAGACGAAATGTGTCGAAAAACTGTCTTTTTACAACTATACTCAAATTCTGTATTAACAAGTGACGAAGGATGGCAGCGGCGGCAGAGAAAGATGGTGGCAGCGGGGGGAGTCAGTCGCTAAGGATGGCAGCAGCTATGGTCAGCAGCAGTCAGGGCCGAGGCCTTGCTGGCATAGCGAGGCCTGAGGTGCCCGATGGGGGTCAGCAGCAGCGATCGGCAGTGCAGATGGCTGGTGGGCACAGGAGAGAGTGAGCCCCCCTTGGGAAACCTCAGCTTGGAGTGTCGGCAGGCCCATGGCTTAAGAAAGAGCTGTAACATTTGACTTTTTGACTTCATTTCTTTATTTTTCCACTCTTATACTAAGAAGACTAGTGTTGAACTTTTTACCTTATTTCTTTACTTTTCTACTGCTGTAACTAAGACTTTGTACCTGAGATAGCTCTGTGTGTGGCGACATTGTACATTTTTCACTGCGCTCTTGTACTTGGTACTTGAGTACACGTGACAATAAAAACTAAATCTAAATCTAAACCATGTGATGCCTGCAATTGTTCATTCAGTATTCCAGTCACATATTCTTCCTGACACACCTCCCAGTTGCTGGTAAATTCTTGCTTCTGAATGCTCCCTCAGCAAGTCCAGTGATCAATATGAGAGTAACATTTTAGGCACCTGCCTTGCAGTTGTTTCCATGCAAACTCCGGGCCTGTTGAAGCAAGATAAGCACAAAGCTCTAACACTTGAACCTCAGGTCAACATGGAGATTTTGTGAAGTGTGCTCCCATTGTCCACGTGACCTGCACCACAGATGAAATGCTCCCTGTTACATGGTGGGCTCACAGCAGATTTGTCCTTGAATGCACAATCCCAGCCTGTGAATTTCTTGCTATGTGTCAGCAGAACAAGTGAATTGTGAGGACCATTCAGTTCACACAGGGATTTCCATCACCAAAAGGTTCCAGATTCTTTGTGAGCTGCAGCCAAAGTGAGAATCACCCCAGAGCTCCAGCCTATACGCACAAAGACCACAGCCGCTGCCACTGCTCATCCCTCCTAAGCCATGAATAGACCCCACAATGCCTCGACTTTCAATGGGGAGTATTCATGCCTCCTTCCATGGCCTTGTCCCAGTCTGTAATCTCACCCAGGTCCCCAGACCCCTATGTGTCTCCAATTCTGCCCTGCACCAATGACTTCCACGACCCCACCCCTGGGGCTTTTCTCCTGAAACCTCTCCATTTCTCTGCTTGCCTCTTCTGTTTTAAGATGCTTCTCAAAACCTCCATCCTAGGATTTCTTCATGGGGTTCAAAGTCAATGTTTTTGATTTGTGTGATGAACCCAAGGTTTGAGGAGATAGTTACATTTCAAACTGGGTCCCTGGCGCTGTGAGGCAGCAGCGCTAACCACTGAGCCACCATGCCACCCAATGGTGGCAGTATTACATCATCAATATTACATCAGTGTTACAGCCTTCTCCAACAAGATTCACAGCCACAAACATCCACTCCCTCCACCACCGACGCTCAGTAGCAGCAGGGTATAACTATCCTCAAGATGCACTGCAGAAATTCACCAAAGATCCTCAGACAGCACCTTCCAAACCCATGACCACTTCCATCTAGAAGGACAAGAGCAGCATGTATATGGGAACTGCAGGTTCTCCTTCAAGTCACTCACCATCCTGGCTTGGAATTATGTTGCCGTTCCTTCACTGCCACTGGGTCATAATCCTGGAATTCCCTCCATAAGGGCATTTTGGGTCAACCTACAGCAGGTGGAACTGCGGCGGTTCATGAAGGCAGCACAACACCACTTCTCAAGGGCAACGAGGCCAGAAATGCTGGCCCAGCCGGCAAAGCACGTATTCCACACGTGAATTAAAAAAAGGCATATACAGGATGGCTGCTGGGAAGAGCTAAGCAATTCATTCCAGTTATTCTGGCATTAAGTCAATGTGCACTTAGTCTTACCTTTAACCTCATCTCGCACAGGAGACTATCATGTAACTCATGTTACTGGCTATTAATTATTGTTTAATAAGCTTTTCTTCTGCAGAAGGTGTTGTGTGAGCCCCCTTCCTCATGGGGTGTCAGTAACTTAGACCAATATCAATAACAAGGACTGGTGGTAGTGAATCTATCCAAGGCATCGTGGATGGTTTTGATGGATACAATTACAATCTAGTGCAAACTTTGTCAACATCTCACTGACGGCAGGAGTAAAGACAGTTCTCTGTTAGCTACCAGGCAGAATGCTGGAGCCTGCTCATTCTCTGGTGAAAGCGGTGCAGCACGTGGGGATTTCATGAATGTCCACCCTGGGATGAGCTTGACACTGCGAGTGAGTTCAGAGATTCTCAGAAGACTGAGGCAAGCAACTTTCAATGGAAAGTTCAATGGACTCAGTGAAATGGGAAGAATCTGTTGGAAGCTGGGAGTAGATTGGATTGGGTATCTGTAAAGGCTACATGTTTGTAGAAAATGCAGAATAATGTAAAAGAGCTGTTAGGGATTTTAGTTGTGTTAAGAAGATGAAGGGCTGTTATCTTTTCTGTAGTTTAGTGCATTAGTTGCCTACAGTTTAGTTTAATTTTAGTTTATTTGTTATAGTAAGCGTGTTTAAACATAAAACCTACTGATTCAGCCACTGGGAATTCAAATCTCATTCTAAATCTTATCAGTCTCTGTGGGCATTGTAGCATAACATTCTTCTGAGACACTTTGTATGTTTTCTATTTAAATAGGGTTAATAGAGGTATATTATCAGAAATTATTTTTGTTTATCATGTAGTGCTCTTTTCTCAGCCTTGCTGGCTGCATCCTCCAGGGTGTTTGTAATTGTGTATTTGTTTGGTAGAGGTATCAATGACAATCCATTGTAATGTAAGATACAGGCTTTGCCAATAGCTCTCGGGACAAGAATCTAGTATTCAATTCATAATATGCAAAAAGAGGAACAATATCAATGCCCTACACTAAAACATTAGCTACTCATCAAAGTATTTAATTGATTGTAAAATGCTTTGGGGGTATCCTGAAGTCACCCTTTATTTACACATGAGCAGTGCTTGACTTTAATACTGCCTCATTCAGAGTCAGGTACCAGGGTGTCAGAATCTCTGACACTGCCCTTTTTAACCTGTCAGCCAGGGCTCCCTAATTGGACCAGATTAACATCCCCAATCAGGGAACTCATATTCTATGAGGTCCGGTTGGCTGACCTCATTACAATCACTAACCCTAAGGATAAAATCTCTCTCACGCACCTCATCCCTGTCAAATTTTGCCCACTCAACTCCTTTATCTCACTTGCTGGGGCTTGTCAGCCATGTCCTGCTGATTTCCTGCATGTAACTTCAGGCAGGCCTCCATTACATCCTCTTCTGCTTAGATGGGCTGTAGCCCCAGTAGTGGATATCTAATGGCTGGTAGCTCTCCTTTAGGCAGGAGCCCATCTCCTGATGGGGCCAGACATCTCCCGCTTCATCAAGTCATGTCCCAACTAAACATGGAATGGATGTGGGGCAGCCAGTACTGTCTGAGATGCTGTCCCCATGTGACCAGTTGAGAAACTGTGCCAGCAGGAAAAGCCTCATTTCACCTACTCAGATCAGCAGCATCAGGTGTGAAGTAGTTTTCTCTGTGACCTGCACAAACCGAAGAAACGCTCAGTTAGCACCTAATTAGCACTGATAGCAGCTTCGACGCTCAGAGTCTCTTACATATCATTGTGGCCAATTGAACATAGTTTGGGCTGGAGATCTGCAAACAGGCCCAAAATTAGAAATGAACCAAAAACTCAAGCTGCACTTTATTGTCACTCATTGATTTCATTTTGGAGCCAGATTTAATCTATTAGCTGGTAGATAAGAAGCACATAAAAAAAAAGCACTGTCGTTATCATTATTATTAATATTGATCCAAGAATGAAATGAGGAAGAATTTCAATGAGATCCTACATCGAGGATACACAGTCCATTATAAGCATTGGTGCTGGGCCCTGATCAGAGTAAACCTGATTTTGACTGTCCTCCTCACAATGAGGAAATGGTTAACTGGTCCTTCACATTATACGTAGGATTTAACTGTAAGTAATTGACTGCTGTATTTGTCTATATCATAGAAGTGAATGTACTTTAAAAGATAATTAATTGAATGTGAAGTATTTTGGGTTAGGCTAAGAAATTGACAAGTATTTTTATTAATTCAATTTTTTTCTACAGCAAAGGGCAAGTGACAGAAAAGTGGATGTGAAGAATGTCATTGAATCAGCTACAACCCTATTGAATGACAGAGCTCACTCAAAGGGCCGAATGGCCTACTCCTGTTCCTATTTCTGATAGTCTTATGGTCTAAAGCAGAGCTCTTTGTTATATTTATCGTTGTTCAGGAGATTTGACTAATTATTTGTGTAAAGTTGAAATCTCTAGTGAAGTGAATCACATGTAACTAAAATAGCGTAAATAATTATAAGCTCATCAGAAAAATAATTTCTTTCTTTCCTATTTAAATAACTCTAGAAAATTTGCTAAAGATGGTTCTTCAATTTCAAACAGAACACAGCTAATAATTAATTTAAAATAGCAAAAAAAATGCAAGTGGAAGAATTTTGAAATAAAAGCAGTTCAAGTGAAAAGATCACGGGAGATTCATCAGTATCTATAAAACAATAAGACCCATAGTAAAATTGAACTCAGGGGAATCAAGGGAAAGCTTTCCATTGGTTGGCGTTATACCTAGTATGAGGTTGTGGCTTTGCATGTCAATTAGCCCAGCTCCAGGACATCTCTGCAGGGTAGTGTCCTAGGCCCAAGCTATCTCCAGGTGCATCATCACTGACCTGCTCTCTATCCCAAGGTCAGAAGTGGGGATGTCTGGCAATGGCTATACAATGTTCAACACCATTTGTGCCTCCTCAGATATTGAAACAGTCTGCCTCCAGATATTGCAGGACCTGGAAAACATACAGACTTGAACTGATAAGTAGTGAGATGCATTCACACCATTCAAGTGCTAAGCAATAACTGTCTTCAGTAAGAGAGAATGCAACCATCTCCCTTTGACATTCAACAGCATTTTGGTCACTGAATCCCCCACCATTAACATCCAGGAGCATGCCATTAAACAGAAACTGAACACAATCAGATGTTTAAAAAAACTCTGTGAGAGCAGGCCAGAACTTGGCAAATTTGAGTAATGAGTAAGTCACATCTTGACTCCCCATTGCCTAACTGCCATGTATTAGATGTGGGAATTTGACAGAATACTCTCTACATGCCTAAACAAGTGCAGCTCCAACAACACTTAACAAGAGTGGGTCTTGAAACAACAACCTTCATGACTGCAAATCAGATGACTGCTACTATCTTGCTGTATCCATTTAATCAGTCTCTCTGTTTCTATTTAGACTGCCTTATAGACAATTCTTCTTCTCTCCATTGTATCTCTATATGTTCACTTCACCATTGAAAAAAAATCCCAGAATATCAGACAGTGAAAACAGAATTTGAGTTCATCAATCACAGTAAATCTGTGATCTTGGTAAGCACATTGTGCATTAGAACAACTGTTAACATCCTTAACTTCACAAAAGGGCATATCATTTGATTTCTTGTGGAAAATCTGCTAATTCATATCTGAGCAAATAATTAAAGTATTCTATTATGCGTCTTGAACAAAGGGAACGGGAACAAATCAAGTTGCTCATTGTAATTTCAACATGAACAACCTGGGAGGCACAATATATGGGTTTGGGGCAACTATAGAATGCAGCATAATATTAGATGGCCCACCCAAGGCATAATCAACTATCAATTACACAGTCATCTCTCAGTCTATCTGCAGCTAATGCTATACAAGAAGCTTGCAATTTATACTTTCCAAGTTGGCCATGCACTGCTGATGTACTATAAGAGTCACTGTCATTCACACAACAAATAATTAAAATTACCGTACTAAGTAGCCAACTAACGTTGTTGGAATTTTCACCTGAGTACACCGAAACGTCTGCGGCAAGTCTTAATTTTGGTGTAAACCTTTATACAGTAAGTATACTTACAGAAGAAACAACGGTATTTTTCAAAATTAAAAATGATGCTTTTGAAAGCAAATTTAATTATGAGTGCCACTTTTCCACAAGGGGCTGTGATCCCCCAATGTCCTCTCCTCCCTAATGTTTTATTCACCTCTCAGAGAAGCACGCTGTTTTTGACTCACTACAACTCACCATGTAGTTCCTCAGGGCAGTGCAAAAGATATATGTTGCCATCACCTGCATTATTTTTAGTTTTTATTAATTTACACAAATACTTACAAAAATCGAACCAACTTTACATGAAATGTGACATTTGCCTACCATCCTTCTTGCAGGGTCGTTGAGCACAGCTTTAGTGGAGTCTGAATTAATAATCGTGTGTTTCTTTTTAGGGATTTTAACAGCTAGAAATTAATATGTCACTAAGTGTGACTTTTGTGCAGGCAATTTTCTGAAGCATGCATTTCTAAAGATGGAAAAGTTGGCTCATTATGACAATTTGTAATGGTACAGGGTGACAGAGTAGCACAGGATGGCTGACTCTGCATCAAGGAAAAATCAGCAAATTGCCAAAGGCACATGTGACCACAAATGAAGGGCAATTACCTTCGAGCAATTTGGACCCATTACAAAAATTGCAGCTGGAAGCTAATGTCAGTTTCCGTGGGCAGTCTATTTTGGAAAGATATATCACCTTTTGGTTTACATTTATATCCTGATGGACATGCACCAAATATTTTTTGAGAGTGAAGGTGTGACATTAGTTACCCTATTATCACTGAAACCAGGTTAATAGCAATGAACACTCAGTGTGTTCCTTCCATTGGTGTCAGATACATTTCATTTAAATAATGACCAAATAGTTGTCAAAATAAATTCAACATTTTAGCATACTTTGTTTAAAATCCATAACCTCACTCCTCCCTATTTCTACCAGCCCCACAACATTTTTGTGATTTCCATTATCCTCCAATTCTGGCCTTTTGCTCCTCCTGACTTTCTTCACTCCAACATGGGTAGTCTTTTCTTCAGTGCGTCGTATCCATAAATTCTGGAATTCACTTCCAAAACTTTTCTTTTTCCCTGCCTTGCTCTCCTCCGTTATGACAATCCTCAAAACCCACCTCAAGTCTCATAGCGTTTGAATATTGCTGCAAAAAAAGATTTTGTGAAAGCTTTTTGTCTTGCACTCCCCCGGACAATTTGCAAGAAATGGAATAAAAAAAGAAACTTTTTATTCTGTGTGAAGAGGGAGTTTTAGTTGGTCAGCAAGTGAAGGCATTGCTGTGGAGAATGATCCTTACAAATTAAAAATGAAAAACTTTGGCAGTGTAAATCTTTTTCAGCAATACACAAATTCCATACTGTAAAGCAACTATCATAGTAATTCATTCTAATGCCTTGTTTGGTAAAACTTCGACAAAGCACTGTAGGATAATGTAGTAAAATGAATGGAGATTATTTTTTAGTGGCATGTTGCCATTTAACTCTGTAGCGTTTGGCAGTTTTAAGATGCCTTGCTTTCAAAGTTACTTGTTCATTTGTTGGGAGATTTATCTTGCTTCTGGAAACATTGGATGAATTGTTTGCTTTGTTAGGTGTCAATCAGCTCAATGTTCTTGCACAGTTGCCAGTTATGTGCCCCGGGACTTGAGCATATCAATGGTAGTGCAGGAGTCTCCTGTGGCTTGTCCCCTCTGTAACGGGTATACTCTTTTAGATACTATTGGGGTAGTTAACCTCTCAGGGGAGTACAATTGCAGCAGCTGGGCCTGTAACACCACAACTGCTGTAGATCAAGGTCAGGCAAAACCCAAGTGAGCAATAGTGATAGGACATTTACTAGTTAGGGACACAGGCAGGTGTTCCTGTAGCTGCATTTGAGACTCCAGGATGGTGTGTTGCTTCCCTGGTGCCAGGGCCAAGGACATCTCTGAGCAGTCATATGAAACTCTTAAAGGGGAGGGTGAGCAGCCAGAGATGGTTGTGTACATTGGTGCACAGAGGGATGAGGTCCTGTGGAATGAGTACAGGGAGTTAGGAAAGAGGCTGAAGAGCAGGACCTCGTGGGTAGTAATCTCTGGGTTGCTCCCAGTGCCATGTGCTGGTGAGGCAAGGAATAGAAGGAAATGACAGATGAACGTGTGGCTAGGAGCTGGTGCTGGGCGGTTGGTGGGGGCAAGGTTTCAGGTTTTTGGATCATTGGGGCCTCTTCTGGGACAGGGGAGACCTGTACAGGAGGGATAGGTTGCACCCAAACTGGAGGGGAACCAATATCCTCGCAGGGAGAGAGATAGTAGGAACTGCAGATGCTGGAGAATCTGAGATAACAAGGTGTAGAGCTGGATGAACACAGCAGGCCAAGCAGCATCATAGGAGCGGGAAGGCTGACTTTTCGGGCCTATACCCTTCTTCAGAAATGGGGGAGGGGAAGGGGGTTCTGAAATAAATAGGGAGAGAGGGGGAGGCGGATAGAAGATGGATAGAGGAGAAGATAGGTGGAGAGGAAACAGACAGGTCAAAGAGGCGGGGATGGAGCCAGTAATGGTGAGTGTAGATGGGGAGGTAGGGAGGAGATAGGTCAGTCCAGGGAGGATGGACAGGTCAAGGGGGCAGGATGAGGTTAGTAGGTAGGAGATGGGGGTGGGGCTTGAGGTGGGAGGAGGGGATAGGTGGGAGGAAGGACAGGTTAGGGAGGCAGGGACGAGCTGGGCTGGTTTTGGGATGCAGTAGGGGGAGGGGAGATTTTGAAGCTTGTGAAATCCACATTGATACCATTGGGCTGCAGGGTTCCCAAGCGGAATATGAGTTGCTGTTCCTGCAACCTTCGGGTGGCATCGTTGTGGCACTGCAAGAGGCCCAGGATGGACATGTCGTCTGAGGAATGGGAGGAGGAGTTGAAATGGTTCGCGACTGGGAGGTGCAGTTGTTTATTGCGAACCGAGCGAGGGGATGGCCATGGGTACCCGCATGGGCCCAAGCTATGCCTGCCTCTTTGTAGGTTACGTGGAACAATCCCTCTTCCGTACCTACACTGGCCCTAAACCCCACCTCTTCCTCCGTTACATTGATGACTGTATCGGTGCAACAAGGAGCTCGAACAGTTCATCCATTTCACCAACACCTTCCACCCCAACCTTAAGTTCACCTGGACCATCTCTAACATCTCTCTCACCTTCCTGGACCTCTCTGTCTCCATCTCGGGCAACCACCTAGAAATCGATATCCATTTCAAGCCCACCGACTCCCACAGCTACCTAGAATACACCTCCTCCCACCCACCTTCCTGCAAAAATGCCATCCCCTATTCCCAATTCCTTCGCCTCCGCCGCATCTGCCCCACGATGAGGCATTCCACTCCCGTACATCTCAGTTGTCCTCGTTTTTCAAGGACCGCAACTTCCCCCCCCTCAGTGGTCGAGAACGCCCTCGACCGTGTCTCCCGCATTTCCCACAACTCATCCCTCACACCCCGTCCCCACAATAACAACCAAAAAAGAATCCCTCTCGTCCTCACGTACCACCCCACCAACCTCTGGATCCAACGCATCATCCTCTGACACTTCTGCCATCTGCAATCTGACCCCACCACCAAAAACATTTTTCCCTCCGCACCCTTATCTGCTTTCTGGAGGGACCACTCTCTCTGTGACTCCCTTGTCCGCTCCACAGTCCCCTCCAGCCCCACCACACCCGGCACTTTTCCCTGCAACTGCAGGAAGTGCTACACCTGCCCCCACACCTCCTCCCTCACCCCCATCCCAGGCCCCAAGAAGACTTTCCACATCAAGCAGATGTTCACCTGCACATCTGCTAATGTGGTATACTGCATCCGCTGTACCCGTTGTGGCCTCCTCTACGTCGGGGAAACCAAGCGGAGGCTTGGGGACTGCTTTGCAGGACACCTACGCTCGGTTTGCAATAAACAACTGCACCTCCCAGTCGCGAACCATTTCAACTCCCCCTCCCAATCCTCAGACGACATGTCCATCCTGGGCCTCCTGCAGTGCCACAACGATGCCACGCGAAGGTTGCAGGAACAGCAACTCATATTCCGCTTGGGAACCCTGCAGCCCAATGGTATCAATGTGGATTTCACAAGCTTCAAAATCTCCCCTCCCCCTACCGCATCCCAAAACCAGCCCAGCTCGTCCCTGCCTCCCTAACCTGTCCTTCCTCCCACCTATCCCCTTCTCCCACCTCAAGTCCCACCCCCATCTCCTACCTACTAACCTCATCCCACCCTCTTGACCTGTCCATCCTCCCTGGACTGACTTATCCCCTCCCTACCTCCCCACCTACACTCACCTTTACTGGCTCCATCCCCGCCTCTTTGACCTGTCTGTTTCCTCTCCACCTATCCTCTCCTCTATCCATCTTCTATCCGCCTCCCCCTCTCTCCCTATTTATTTCAGAACCCCCTTCCCCTCCCCCATTTCTGAAGAAGTGTCTAGGCCCGAAACGTCAGCCTTCCTGCTCCTATGATGCTGCTTGGCCTGCTGTGTTCATCCAGCTCTACACCTTGTTCTCTCTTATCCTCGCAGGGAGGCTCACTTGTGCTACTTGAAAGGGCTTAAACTAGAGTGGCAGGGTCTGGGAACCAGAGTAGCAGGTCAGCAGGTAGAGGGATTGAAAGAAAGGACAGGCAGAGTTAAGTAAATTAACATGATGGGACAGATGGGCTGAAGTGTGTTTACTTCAAAGCAATGAGTATTATGGGCGAGGTAGATGAGCTTACAGCTGGATCAGTACATGGGACTATGACATTGTGGCCATTACAGAGCCTTATTGAGAGAGGTTCAGGACTGGCTGCTCAATGTTCCAGGCTTTTGTTGTTTGAGACAAGATAGAGGTGAAAGAGGTGGAGGAGTTGCATTACTAATCAGGAAGAATGACACATCTGCACTCAGGGAGGACATGCTGGAGGGTTCATCCACTGAGGCAAAAATAAGATGGATGCAATCATTCTGATTGGATTATCCTTATTACCACCTCCCCACCTACCAAACAACCATCAAGCCATTGAGGAACAAATATGTAGGCAGATTATGGAAAGGTGCAATAAAAACAGGTTTGTCATAGTGGGTGACTTTAACTGCCCCGATATTGACTGGGAATTCCTTAGAGCAAGAGGTTTAGATGGGGCAGAATTTGTTAAGTGCATCCAAGAGGGTTTCTTGAAACAGTATGTGGATAGTCCAACTAGAGGAGGGGCCACACTGTACCCTGTATTGGCTAATGAGTCTGGTCAGGTGACTGACCTTTCAGTGGGAGAACATTTTGGAAACGGTGATCACAACTCTTTAAGGTAATCGATGAGGGTAGACCAATGGATGTTGTCAACATGGATTTCAGTAAGGCTTTTGGCAAGGTCCCTCATGGTAGGCTCATGCAGAAAATTAAGCTGGATGGGACCTATGCTGACCTTATCGCTTGGATTCAGAATTGACTCACCAATAGAAGGCAGAGGGTAGTGACAGAAAGGTGTTTTTCAGGCTGGAGGTCTGTCACTAATGGTGCTCAACAGGGATCTGTACTGGGACGTCTGCTGTTTGTGATATATATAAATGACTTGGATGAAAATGCGCAACTCCGCCCACCGCCGACTCCGGCACAACTCCGCCCACCGCCGGCGCAACTCCGCCCACCGCCGACGCAACTCCGCCCACAGCCGACGCCGACGTCGCTCCGCCCACAGCCTCCACAGCCAGCAGCTCCAGAGGAGACAGCAGCACCCAGCCCTGCCGAGTCTTCACCATCCCCCCAGACCTCCCCCTTACTGAGGACGAACGGTCAGTCCTCAGTAAAGGGCTCACCTTTGTCCCCCCTCCACCCACACATCAACGAATACCGGTCACGTTTGGACGTTGAACAGTCTTTCCGTCGCCTCCGCCTCCGCGCTTACTTCTTCAACCGTGAACCTAACCCTCCCTCTACTGACCCCTTCTCCCGCTTCCAACACACCCCCTCCTCCTGGACACCACCCCAAGGCCTCCTACACTCCCTCGACCTCTTCAACTCCAACTGCCGTCGAGACATGAATCGCCTCAACCTCTCCACCGCTCTCACCCACTCCAACCTCTCCCCCGCAGAACGTGCAGCCCTCCGATCCCTCCGCTCCAATCCCAACCTCACCATAAAACCCGCGGACAAGGGAGGCGCAGTTGTAGTATGGCGCACTGACCTCTACATCGCCAAGGCCGGACGCCAACTCCCCGACACCTCCTCCTACCGCCCCCTTGATCATGACTCCACCCCTGAGCACCAAACCATCATCTCGCAAACCATCCACAACCTCATCACCTCAGGTGACCTCCCACCCATGGCCTCCAACCTCATCGTTCCCCAACCTCGCACTGCCCGCTTCTATCTCCTTCCCAAAATCCACAAACCTGAATGCCCTGGTCGACCCATTGTCTCCGCCTGCTCCTGCCCCACCGAACTGATCTCCAACTATCTAGACTCCATTTTCTCCCCCTTGGTCCAGGAACTCCCTACCTATGTCCGTGACACCACCCACGCCCTCCACCTCCTCCAGAACTTCCAATTCCCCGGTCCCCAACACCTCATCTTTACCATGGACGTCCAGTCCCTCTACACCTGCATTCCCCATGCAGATGGCCTTAAGGCCCTCTGCTTCTTCCTGTCCCGCAGGCCCGACCAGTCCCCCTCCACTGATACCCTCATCTGCTTAGCCGAACTCGTCCTCACACTCAACAACTTCTCTTTCAATTCCTCCCACTTCCTACAGACAAAGGGGGTAGCCATGGGTACCCGCATGGGCCCAAGCTACGCCTGCCTCTTTGTAGGTTACGTGGAACAATCCCTCTTCCGTACCTACACCGGCCCTAAACCCCACCTCTTCCTCCGTTACATTGATGACTGTATCGGTGCCGCCTCGTGCTCCCACGAGGAGCTCGAACAGTTCATACACTTCACTAACACCTTCCACCCCAACCTTAAATTTACCTGGACCATCTCTAACACCTCTCTCCCCTTCCTGGACCTCTCTGTCTCCATATCGGGCAACCACCTCGAAACCGATATTCATTTCAAGCCCACCGACTCCCACAGCTACCTAGAATACTCCTCCTCCCACCCACCTTCCTGCAAAAATGCTATCCCCTATTCCCAATTCCTTCGCCTCCGCCGCATCTGCTCCCAGGATGAGGCATTCCACTCCCGTACATCTCAGTTGTCCTCGTTTTTCAAGGACCGTAACTTCCCCTCCTCGGTGGTCGAGAACGCCCTCAACCGTGTCTCCCCCATCTCCCGCACCTCATCCCTCACACCCCGTCCACGCAATAAGAACCAAAAAAGAATCCCCCTCGTCCTCACGTACCACCCCACCAACCTCCGGATCCAACGCATCATCCTCCGACACTTCCGCCATCTGCAATCCGACCCCACCACCAAAGACATCTTTCCCTCCCCACCCTTATCTGCTTTCCGGAGGGACAACTCTCTCCGTGACTCCCTTGTCCGCTCCACACTCCCCTCCAGCTCCACCACACCCGGCACTTTTCCCTGCAACCGCAGGAAGTGCTACACCTGCCCCCATACCTCCTCCCTCACCCCCATCCCAGGCCCCAAGAAGACTTTCCACATCAAGCAGATGTTCACCTGCACATCTGCCAATGTGGTATACTGCATCCGCTGTACCCGGTGTGGCTTCCTCTACATCGGGGAAACCAAGCGGAGACTCGGGGACCGCTTTGCAGAACACCTACGCTCGGTTCGCAATAAACAACTGCACCTCCCAGTCGCGAACCATTTCAACTCCCCCTCCCATTCCTCAGATGACATGTCCATCCTGGGCCTCCTCCAGTGCAACAACGATGCCACCCGAAGGTTGCAGGAACAGCAACTCATATTCCGCTTGGGAACCCTGCAGCCCAATGGTATCAATGTGGATTTCACAAGTTTCAAAATCTCCCCTCCCCCTACCGCTTCCCAAAACCAGTCCAGCTCGTCCCTGCCTCCCTAACCTGTTCTTCCTCCCACCTATACCCTCCTCCCACCTCAAGTTGCACCTCCATCTCCTACCGACCAACCTCATCCTGCCCCCTTGACCTGTCCGTCCACCCTGGACTGACCTATCCCCTTCCTAACTCCCCACCTACACTCACCTTTACTGGCTCCATCCCCGCCTCTTCGACCTGTTTGTTTCCTCTCCACCTATCCTCCCCTCTATCCCTCTTCTATCCGCCTCCCACTCTCTCCCTATTTATTTCAGAACCCCCTTCCCCTCCCCCTTTTCTGATGAAGGGTCTAGGCCCGAAACGTCAGCCTCTCTGCTCCTATGATGCTGCTTGGCCTGCTGTGTTCATCCAGCCCTGCACCTTGTTGTCTTGGATGAAAATGTAGATGGGTGGGTTAATAAGTTTGCAGATAACTCAAAGATCGGTGGAGTTGTAGATAACATAGAAGGTTGTCAAAGGAAACAGCAGGATATAGGTCATTTTCAGATATGTGTGGAGAAATGGAGTTTAATTTGGGTAAATGTGAAGTGCTGCACTTTGGGAGATCAAATGTTTAAGGAAAAGTATACAGTTAACGGCAGGACTCTGAACAGCATTGATGTACCCAGGTCTTGGGGTTCAAGTCCATAGCTCTCTGAAAGTGGCCACACAAGTAGATAGGGCGGTAAAGAAGGCATATGGCATGCTTGCCTTTATTGTCAGGGCATTCGGTACAACAGTCAGGATGTCATGTTCCAGCTTTTTAAGACTTTGGTTAGGCTGCATCTAGAGTATTGCTTTCAATTCCAGTTGCCACATTACAGGAAGAATGAGGAGGCTTTGGAGAGGGTGCAGAAGAAGTTTACCAGGATGCTGCCTGGATTAGAGGGTGTGGACTATAAGGAGAAGCTAGAAAAACTTGAGTTGTTTTCTCTGGAGTGGTGGAGGCTGACGGGAGACTCGATAAAAATTTAAAAAATTATGTGATGCATAGATAGAGTTGACATTCAGAATCTTTTTCCCAGAGTTGAAATGTCTAATAGTAGGGGGCGTGCATTTAAGGTGATCATTATCACATCAAGTTTCACTGGAGTTTGCCGTACAAACTTTGGCTATGGAGTTTCCTACATTACCACAGAGACTGCACTGCAAAAGTACATCATTGACTATAAGATTTCCTAATATAAAATTATAAAATATAATATACAAATGCAAGTCTACCTTTCTATTGAATTCAAAATGAGTGTTCACAAGACTTTGAAAAATAGTTGATTGAAACAAACTGTAATTCTTTTTCAGAATGAACTCATTTTTCAACTGTTGACAATCCAATTCAAAAGTGTTGACTTCTAGGAACATAGTGAGGATGAAGTGTTTTCTTTAAATTTGTTCCAGGGATGTGGGCTGTGGGAATAAGGTACCCATCAGTAAGTATGCTGAATGAATAAGTGGTCAGCCACATAGTTACGCATAGGCCAGACTAGATTTTGTACTTTAAAAGGACAGTCATGAACCATTTATAATTTTACCACCAATCCTGCTGTTTTCATAGTTATTACTTGCCAGATTTATTGAATTAAATTTCTCATTGTGCAATGGTGGGATTTGAACTTACAACCTCAAGGCTACGACTCCAGCGTATTTATTCTCAAGTGGCCATACACAAAATATATTAAAAAGAAATATTTATTTCAAATAAACCCATTTTTGTATTAATTTTTAAAGATAATTTTCAAATTGGTTAGAACACTCAATAATTGAAGAGTTTTGATCAAAGTGTTTAAATTAATAATGCAAAATTGTTTCTCACCATGTAAGTACATTAGCCTCAGTGAATCCATATTTTATTTGCAAGGGATGGTTGAATGAGTCCGGCTATTTTGCTTATAAAACCAAAATCAGACTGAGTCACAAATTGTACAAGAGAATATACACACAATTTTGCTCAGTAGCGATACCCACTCAGTACCCACATAGCGATCATTTGGGATTAGGGGAACAAAACCAGCTCAGTTGTCCCCTTACACAGTCTATGTATTCTGAAGCCAACTTCAGAGAGCAAACTACAACTACAGCTGGGATTAAAAGATCTAGAAGACTGAAAAAGCCAAGCCTGGGATGGTCTAGTTTGAAGCTCTGGAGTTAGACTGGATTGTACTTTTACAAACAATATGGAAATGATGAACTGAGTGGCCTCTTTCTGTGCCCTGCATTACTCTACCCTTTGACCTCTCTTTAACCAATTCGTTATGACCTACTTTCTTGACCAATTATTTGGATATCGATCCTAATTTACGGGTCGAGGTCAAATTTTGTTGATGAAGCTCCTGTGAAGCATCTTGGAGTACTTTATTCCATTAAAAGTGCTAAATAAATTCAGCTAATACTGTTGCAGATATTGGTTATCCCTCCACCGTAAGATCAGAAGTGGGGATGATTGCTGGCAATTACACGATATTTAGCTTTATTCATAATTCTTTAAATACTGAAGCAGCTTATGTCCAAATGCAGCAAGATCTGAACAAAATCCAGGCTTGGGCTGACAAGTGGTAAGTAACATTCATGACACATAATACCCATCTGCAACAAGAGAGCATCTGACTTTCTCCCCTTGGCATTCAATGGCATTACCATCATTAAATCTCCCACTGTCCTGAGAATGTGACGATTCACCAGAAATTGGTCAGAGGCTGGGAATTCTGAGGTGAGTCACTTAACCTGTTCCCCCCAGTCTCTGTCCAACAGTCACAAAGCTCAAGTCAGAAGTGTAATAGAATACTCCCCACTCGCAGCTTCAACAGTTCTCATGAAGCTTGACACAATCCAGGGCAAAGGAACTCATAAAGCACCCATCCACTGCCTTTATCTTTCACTGTCTTTGTCACTGCTGTACAGCAGTTGGAGTCTTAATGAGCCTAGAAACAAGTCTGAGTGATGTTTTATTCTTGCTTAGTACATTTTTATCCAAAATTTGACTTTTTTTTTCCATCCAATAAAACTGTTTCACTTCTGTTGGCCTTGTTCCAGACAGGCAGGAGCTGGTCAGCTTCAGAGAGCTCCCAGCCCCATCGAAATCTCAGGAGGGCAGAAGGTTTCATGAGGTTCCTATTGACCTCAAGCCACCCAATAAATGAAATCAAGGTCTTCACTTTCCACTTCATTCCCATCCCCACACTGGTGTAATTCTAATAGAAATATAGAAGATAGGGGCAGGAATAGGCCATATGGCCCCTGGAACCTGCCTCACCATTCATTATGTTCATAGCTGATCATTAACTTTCTGTGGTTGTGAATTCCACAGACTCACCACTCTCTGGATGAAGGAATTTCTCTTTATCTCAGTCCTAAAAATGATTACCTCTTTATCCTTAAGCTATCACCTCTGGTTCTGGATTCACTCACTATCAGGAACATCCTTCCATTATCTAATCTGTCCATTCCTATTAGCATTTTACAGACTTCACTGAAATCTCCCACCCTCATTCTTCTAATTTCCAGTGAATACAATCCTGACTAACTCAAACTCTCCATATAGATCAGTCCTGCCATCCCAGGAATCAGGCTGATAAGCATTCACTGCATCCCTCTGTAGCGAGAACATTCCTCTTCAGATAACGGGATCAAAACTGCACACACTATGCCAAGTGTGGCCTCACTGGTGCTTCCTTTCCATCAGAGTTTATGACTGTGAACCTTCAACTTAAAGGTTTTCCGATAGGATGATGTGATTGCAGGTGGCTCATTGATGGTACCCCGTTTTGATCCTTTTTCATTGATCCAAATGTTCTATTGCTGCTGCAACATTTCTATTCTTGGTGTACATACAAGTCTGGCTGCAGTGATGGTCCTGTCACAAACTTACGGAGTTTTGTTGCCATCGCCAGACCTTTCTAACGTTACAAAACATATTTCCAAACAGACAACAGTGGACTGAAGGAAGTCATTGAGCACACCCTAGGACATCTCTGAAACAATCTGGTTTTCACGTAAAGATGATAAGAAGTTAAAATGGATATGAGTGCCAGTGATTCATAGCTCCAAATGTGATATATAAATTTTGATATATACACATTAGTTGGATCTTGAATGCAAATAAAAAATAGGCGAGCTGTAGATGGCTACCAATTTGCTATCACTCCGACATTCAGAAAGCAAAATCAGCCTCATAATCTTCACCGTCAACATATTGTTTTTTTGGATTCAGGGTCATATTTAGCTGTCCAATTAGCTTTCAATAGCTGTCTGTTATGTGAAGTGATTACTGTCTATAGCAGAAGCAATGCAGGGATCACAACAAATGTGGTTAACTGGAGCACAGTTCCAGGTAGAAAGTTACCATCAAAGATGCTTAAGAGTCACAGCCCTGTCAACCAGACAGACCACATTTTGCAGTCCACACAACTTGGAGGGTAGGTGATGGCCTAGCGGTATTATCACGAGACTATTAATCCAGAAACCCAGCTGATGTTCTGGGGACTTGCGTTCGAATCCCACCAAGGCAGATGGTTGAATTTGAATTTAAAGAAAGTCTGGAATTAAGAATCTACCGATCACCATGAAATCATTGCCAATTGACGGAAAAACCCATCTGGTTCACTAATGTCCTTTAGGGAAGGAAACTGCCATCCTTACCTGGTCTGGCCTACATGTGACTCCAGACCCACAGCGATGTGGTTGACTCTCAACTGCCGTCTGAAATGACCTGGTGAGCCACTCAGTTGTACTAATCACTACAAAGTCTCAAAGAAGTGAAACTGGACGGATCACCTGGCATTGACTTAGGCACTGGAAAAGATAACGGCAGAAACAGCCCTGTCAACCCTGCAAAGTCCTCCTCACTAACATCTGAGGATTAGTGTCAAAATTGGGAGAGCTGTCTCACAGACTAGTTAAGCAACAGCCTGACACAGTCATACTCACGGAATCATACCTTACAGACAATGTCCCAGACATCACCATCACCATCCCTGGATATGTCCTGTCTCACCGGCAGTACAGACCCAGCAGAGGTGGTGGCACACAGTGGTATATAGGCAGGAGGGAGTTGCTCTAGGAGTCCTCAACAATGACTCTGGACCCCATGAAGTCTCATGCTTCAGGTTAAACATGGGCAAGGAAACCTTCTGCTGATTACCACATACTGTCCTCCCTCAGCTGATGAATCAATACTTCTCCATGTTGAACAACTCTTAGAGGAAGCACTGAGGATGGCAAGGGCACAAAATGTACTCTGGGTGGGGGATTTCAATGTCCACCACCAAGAGTGTCTCAACAGCAGTACTACTGATCGAGCTGGTCGGGTTCTAAAGGACATAGCTGCTAGACTGGGTCTGGAGCAGGTGGTGAAGGAACCAACAAGAGGGAAAAACATACTTGAGCTCATCCTTACTAATCTGCCAGCTGCAGTTGCATCTGTCCATGAAAGTATCGGTAAGAGTGACCTTTGCACAGTCCTTGTGGAGACAAAGTCCTGCCTTCACATTGAGAACAACCTCCATCATGTTGTGTGGCACTATCCCCATGCTAAATGGGACAGACTTCACACAGATCTAACAACTCAAGACTGGGCATCAATGAGGCGCTGTGGGCTATCAACAACAGCAGAATTGTACTCCAACACAATCTGTAACTTCATGGCCCAGCATATCCCCCACTCAACCATTACCATCAGGCCAGGGGATCAACCCTGGTTCAATGGAAAGTGCAAGAGGGCATGCCAGGAGCAGCAACAGGCATACCTGAAGATGAAGCATCAACCTGGTGAAGCCACCAAACAGGACTACTTGCACGCCAAACAGCGAAAGCGGCAGGTGATAGACAGAGCTAAGCGATCCCACAACCAATGTCTCAGATCTAAGCTCTGCAGTCCTGCCACATCCAGTCATGAATGTGGTGGACAATTAAACAACTCACTAGAGGAAGAGGCTCCACAAATATTCTCATCCTCAATGATGGAAGAACCCAGCACATCAGTGCAAAAGATAAGACTGAAGCATTCGCAGCAATCTTCAGCCAGGAGTGCCGAGTGGATGATCCATCTCGGCCTCCTCCAGTGGTCCCCAGCATTACAGACACCAGTCTTCAGCCAATTCGATTCAATCCACGTGATATAAAGAAACAGTTGGAGACACTGGATACTGCAAAGGCTACGGGCCCTGACAACATTCCGGCAATAGTATTGAAGACTGGTGTTCCAGAACTTGCCGCTCCCCAAGCCAAGTTGTTCCAGTACAGTTACAACACTGATATCTACCCGACAATGTGAAAAATTGCCCAAGTATGTCCTGTACACACAAAGCAGAACAAATCCAACCTGGCCAATTACCGCTCTATCAGTCTACTCTCAATCAACAGTAAAGTGATGGAAGGTGTCATCGACAGTGCTATCAAGCAGCGCGTGCTCAGCAATAACCTGCTCAGTGATGCCCAGTTTGGGTTCCGCCAGGGCCACTCAGCTCCTGACCTCATTACAGCCTTGGTTCAAACATGGACAAAAGAGCTGAATTACAGAGGTAAGGTGAGAGTGACAGCCCTTGATTTCAAGGCTGCATTCAATTGAGTGTGGCATCAAGGAGCCCTAGCAAAACTGGAATCAATGGGCATCAGAGGGCAAACTCTCTGATGGTTGAAGTCATATCTGACACATAGGAAGATGGTCGTGGTTTTTGGAGGTCAGTCATCTCAGCTCCAAGACATCTCTGCAGGAGTTCTTCAGGGTAGTGTCCTAGGCCCGACCACCTTCAGCTGCTTCATCAATGACCTTCCCTCCATCATAATGTCAGAAGTGGGAATGTTCGCCGATGATTGCACAATGTTCAGCACCACTGGTGACTCCTCAGATACTGAAGCAGTCCATGCTCAAGTGCAACAAGATCTGGACAATATCCAGGCTTGGGTTGACAAATGGCAAGTGACATTTGTGCCACACAAATGCCAGGCTATGACCATCATCAATAAAAGACAATCTAACGACCGCCCCTTGATGTGTTACCATCACTGAGTCCCCCATTATCAACATCCTGGGGGTTACCATTGACCAGAAACTCAACTGGACTCATCATATAAACACAGTGGCTACAAGAGCAGGCCAGAAGCTAGGAATACTGCGGCGAGTAATTCACCTCCTGACTCCCCAAAGCCTGCCCACCATCTACAAGGCACAAGTCAGGAGTGTGATAGAATACTCCCCACTTGCCTGGATGAGTGCAGACCCAAAAACACTCAAGAAGCTTGACACCATCCAGGACAAAGCAGCCTCCACCTGATTGGCACTACATCCATAAGCTTCCACTCCCTCCACCACTGATGCTCAGTAGCAGCAGTGTGTACTATCTACAAGATGCACTGCAGAAATTCACCAAAGATCCTCAGACAGCACCTTCCAAATCCACAACCACTTCCATCTAGAAGGACAAGGGCATCAGACATGTGGGAACACCACCACCTCCAAGTTCCCCTCCAAGTCACTCACCATCCTGACTTGGAAATATATCACTGTTCCTTCACTGTCGCTGGGTCAAAGTCCTGGAATTCCCTCCCAAATAGCATTGTGGGTCAACTCACAGCTGGGGGACTGTAGCGGTTCAAAAAGGCAGCTCATCACCACCTTCTCAAGTGCAACAATGATGGGCAAGAACTGCTGGCCAGCCAGCGACTCTCACATCCCACAAATGAATAGAAAAAAAACTTCTGAATATTTAAGCCTCCACGGAACAACACTGTCTACAGTTGTGTCATGTTATTATACCTGTAAGATACATGCTTATGATATCATCACAGTATCACAGCATGTGACCTAGGAGTATAAAGATCATGTTTTCCATCCTATCCAGGATCAGTTGATGCACGGCACATTACATGATGCACTACATAACTTAATAGTCTAATGTTAATCCAGACATTGATCTATCTGAAGATTGTAATATCCATATATAATAACTAGCTGTAATAAAAGTCTCTAGGGCTCTTCAATACACATGCCTAGTTTCTTATGTTCTGGAAGGTAACATAAAACATGCTGCATTTGGTAAAATGCCCTGTGGGAGACAAAACCTACATCTATGGTGTGCCTAAATTATAGGCAGTTCCTGGTTGTAAATGGCTTCTGTTTTTGAGTCTCATACATCATAGAATCCCTACAGTGTGGAAACAGGCTCTTTGGCCCAACAAGTCCACACCAAACCTCAGAGCATCCCACGCAGACCCATTTCCCTATAACCCACCTAATCTACACATCTCTGAACACTATGGGCAATTTAGCATGGCCAATCCACCCAGCCTACACATCTTTGGACTGTGGGGGGAAGCCAGAGCACCCAGAGGAAACCCACACAGACACAAGGAGAATACGCAAACTCCACACAGACAGTCACCCAAGACTGCAATTGAACCCAGGTCCCTGGCACTGTGAGGCAGCAGTGCTAACCACTGTGCCACTGTGCCACCCATGCACTCTGTTCCAAGTTGATTTGTTCACAGGTTGGAACACAATGCAGGACAATACAAAATAGTTGTTCATAAACACAGGCAATGTTCTCATGTTGAATCTTTAAAATTAATATTAAACACATCTGCATGGGATCTCCTTCATAAGTACAAGCATTCATAAGTCTGGTGTTTATAAATTGGGAATCGCTCGTATTGGCTGTGGTTGTTCTCATTTCAGGGACTAAATTCAATAACAAAATTTATTCATGAACAAATGTGCAATGTCTCAAACCACACGACTTTGATTAAACTTAAAGCTTTGGTCATCACTTTAGTTCTTTATCTAAAGAAGACTTTGTTTCTGGACTTTGCAATTGAATCCGACTTAATAAGGAGTTTCATGAATGAATTCAAGGAAATATCAATTGACATCAAAGTGCAGTGCCTCCCATGTCCTCTTACATCTGTTGATTCATGTCTGACTTTATACTTCTATCAAGCAGTTAGCCCTTTCCTCTTAGCCATTTTATTAATGTCACTTGTGATAGTTTTGTTAAATGTAAATATCTGAACCATGCCAGCAGGGATTATACAACCTGCTTGGACACACTATTGCTTTGTTTGTTAAGATGAGTTAAGGGAATGGGTGCAAATTGCTTGAACAGTGCTTATAACTGGCCAGTCCTTTCCTTTGCAGGAGTCCAGAATCCTTAAAATGTATTCATTTTCAAATGTATTGTGAATTTCGTTTTGCCAGGTTTTTAGCTCATTTAAGATGTAGAAGTAAATGATTTTTAATTGGAGTTTTGCCTAATTACTTTTTCTGTTCCAAGCTTTCAGATCCAATCTATTTGGCTGTTTGTCTTGTGCTATTCTTAAAATCAGAAGGTCATAAGATTATACAGACATTCAGCCCACTGTAGCTGTGCCAGTGCTTTGGAAGAAATAAAATTCTGCTTTTCATTCCCAGGCCCAGATAAATGGGGAAGGTGGCAGCAGGCAAAGCATCTGGCTTGTAAAGCCTGCTGCCAAGCCCAAAATGGTAGCTCACTTTAATGCCTCATCCACAAGACATCACCTCTGACAGTGCACAGGTCCTTCATTGTACTGCATTGCAGTGCCAGCCTCGACTCTTGTGCTCAGGCCTGTGTTTTATCCATGTAGTCCCACTCACCTGCTCTTTTCCCTCTTGTCTTGCAGAGCTACCTCTTCAACCATAGCTTCACTGAAGGTCACAACAACTCGTGTTAAAATAAGATTCATTTCTTTGGCCACATTGTGTCCCATGTCGGTCATCAAATTTTAGAAAGCATGGGAGTTTCTTGAGAGGATTCTGACATTTGTCTGAAATGTTTCTGGGTTAAGGGTTTTTAACAACAAGCTTAAGTTAGAGAAACTGGGTTCATTTTTCTGTGGTAAAAGAGATTGATGGAAAAATCGTTTGAGTTGGGCAGTTCAGGTATGATGGACAAAGATAGGTTATTCCCATTAGCAGCTAGAACTAGACAACAGCCAGACTTAGACTGACAAGTGGTAAGTAACATTCATGCTACACAAGAACCAGGTAATGACCATCTCTCACAAGTGAGAATCTAACCATTGTCCCTTGATGTTCAATGGCATTACCATCTTTGAATCCCTCACTATCATCTTCCTGGAGTTTACCATTGACCAGAAACTGATATGGACCAGCCATATAAACACAATGGCTACAAAAGCAGTCAGAGGCTAGGAATTCCATGATGAGTAACACACATCTTGTCTCTGTCCACCATCTACAAGGCATAAGTCAGGAGTGTGATGAAATACTCTTCACTTGTCTGGAGGAGTGTAGCTTCAACAACAATCATGAAACTTGACACCATCCAGGATAAAGCAGCCCACTTGATTTGCACCCCATCCACCACTTTCAACATTCACTCCCTTTAGCACTGAAGCACAGTAGCAGCAATGTGCATGATCTACAAGATATACTGCAGTAATTCACCAAGGTACCTTTGACTGCATCTTCCAAATCTGCAACCTCTACTAGCTAGAAGGACAAGAGCAGCAGATGCATGGGAACACCACCTCCTGCAGAGACCCTTGACTTGGAAATATGTTGTCACTCCTTCAGTGCCACTGGGTCAAAATCCCAGAACTCCTTTTCCAACAGTGATGTAGGTGTCCATGCACTCCAATGTCTATAAAGATTCAAGAAGGCAGCTCCAGGGAAATTAGGGATTGGCAATAAATGCTGACCTCACAAAGAACGTCCATATTTCATGAATAAATGAAAAGAAAAGCTGATGGTACAAAGACCAGGGAACTTCAATTTTAGAGATAAAGGGGTTGGGAGGAAGAATGTTTTTACACAAGTGACAATGGTCTGTAACTTACTGCTTATGAGGATAACAGAGTGGAGGTGAACAATGATTTCAAAAAGAAAATGGATGGACAATTGAGAGAAATAACTTTCAGGGCTAGTGGGATAGAGCAAAGGAATGGGCCTGAGTTGATTGTTGCACAGGAAGACAGTATAGACTGGATGGGATGAATGGCCTCTTTTTGTGCTGTGATGACTTTATGACTCAACCTAGTTCACCCTGGTGCTTTTATCAATTAACTGTTATTTTGTTTTGATTATTTGCACTACTTATAGCCAAGATTATGATTGTATTTTCTTTATTCCAAACACCACATTCCCTTTTATTTTACATTTAACAATTTCAGGTTAGTTTCAAAGATATCACTGATGGGTATGATACATAGAGATGCAAAATATTCCAGGTTACTTTTTCCACATGTGGACCTGATTCCTGTTAAGTATAATGGAGATAAGAAGTGATGACAGGATAAAACTATATGAACAATCATTGGATTTTAGTTGCATTTGGGCTGAGGATAAGGCCATTGTATATGTAACTTGGCAGGTTACATGATAAAGGTTTCAGTGGGATGAAGATTAGCTTTTATTGGTGCAGTGCTGTGTCTCTGTGATTTTACCACCACGGTGACAAAGTAATGATATAGTAACTGCTTTTCAAGGCTCACATCCTACCCAAGGGGATTTTCTACTGTGTTACTCTGGACTGCTCGTGAAGGCCATTAAGCACAGCAGTCAATAACATCATTTTCATGAGACAACAGTGGAAAACATCACTTTCTGTTGTTCCAAGAATTTTATTCATTAAAGCGGGCCTGCAATATGTATTTAATAGTCTTAATACATATGTAAATGTGTTCTTTCAGTGTTCTAAATAGTTCATACAGCTAACGTTAGCTCACCACAATGATAGCACAGCATAGGGAAAGTCTAGGCATACTTAACATGTGAACAAAGAACAAGAGTAGGCCATTCGGCCCTTTAAGCTGCTCCATCACTCACTTAGATCATGGCCGAACTGACTTTAACTTCAACCCTACATTCCTGCACACGCCCAATCATCTTTCATCCCCTTGATAATTGAGAATCTGTCTACCTCGGTCTTAAAAATATTTAAAGAATCTGCATCCACTGCCTTTTAAGGAAAGGAATTCCAAAGACTCACAAACCTCTGAGAGAAAGAATATTTGCACGTCTCTGTCTTATATGGGTGACTTCTTATTTTTAAACTATGACGGTATAGAATTGAGGCAATATCACTGTCTGTTATGGTATAAAAGGAAGCTGATAGTCTGGGCAGCTGAGCATCTGTCTTGAACTACAGTTTAAACTTAAGCTCTTCTATTGGTGAATCACCTTACAATTAGGTGAGCAAACAAGCCAGCCCTGATCACCAGTTAGGAAGCTACATTTAAGAAGACACACACTGGATGGTTCTGGGTGTAATTGCCATGTTAAAGACAAAGAAGACTTGCTTTCAGGTTTTGAATGGCAGAGCAGGCTTGAAGGACAGAAAGGCCTACACCTGTTCTTCTTCTGGTCTATGTGACATCTTTCAGGGCCTCACGGAACCCTAAGCATTAAGAACCAATAATGAACTGTTGGAATGTTGCCACCAGGGCATTATAGAAAACATAGCAGTTAACTTGCACTCAGCAGGCTCCCACACACTGCAATAAGATAATAGACCAGGAAATGTGTGTTCATTGTAAGCGATGTTTGTTGAAGAATAAGTGTTGGTCAGGGTACGATGGAGATCTTCCTTGCTTTTCTTTGGATCTTTTACACCAATTGGCAAAAGCTAAAGGAATCTTGGATTAATGTCGTATCTGAAAAATGACACCTCCGACAGTACAACACTTCTTCAGTCATGCACTGGAATGGATTTTGTGCTTGTGTTTTCGGGAGTGGGCCTTAACCTACTGATTCAGAGGTGAGAGTGATTTTTCATTAAACCAGAACTGAGACTATTAATAAATTATATGAAATTTCGCAGGTGTGCTTGACCGTGGAACACAAAAAAAAGCACAAAATGGAAATAGCGTGTTGGTCCTTATTGCCATGGGATTGGACTACAAGAATAAAGAAGCCTTGGGACAATCGTAAAGTTACCATAGTCCTATCAGGCCATAGGGTGGCTCTCTCATCGGAGAGAAATGACCAGTAGTGGTTTAATATGAGGGTTACCACATTTCCAGCAAGGGGAGAGGTTGAGTAGGAATGTCCCTCATGGTAACTTCAGCCAGTGTGGGAAATAAGCCCATGCTGTTGATATCACTCTGCATTGCAAACCAACTGTCCAGCTAGCAGTGCTAACCAATTCCAAATGCTCAATAACTGCCATAGGAGCAGCCCCTCAAGATTGAGGGCGACTTGCTTCACACCTCATTCCAATGCCTTCAGAGCCATCTGATAATGTGCAACATACAACCGGCAAACTCTGTTGCACGCGGACCAGGAGCTGCTTGCAGGGTTGGGTGGCTGAGGTGTTTGGAAGATCGTGAGCTCTCGCCATGGCTCAATTTCACCTCCCCTGTGCTCCCAGCGAAGTCTCTAGATGCATTCAGCACCTTTTGAAATGAAACTTGGAACTGTTCCATTTTGGTCAGTAAGGAGTCAGGAACTCCCAGGGGATAGGGAGATCTGATGTCCTCAAGGATACTTTTAAGACAATCCCCAAGGAGCTTCCATTGTCTCCAGGGGGTGTCCTGTTGCAACCAAGTACCAAGTGGTGTTAATGAAAAGCAGAAAGTTCTGGATAGACTCAGCAGCTCCGGTAGCATCTGTGGAGAGAAAAACAGAATTAATGTTTCCAGTCCAATGATTCTCTTTAGAATTGGTTTTGCTTTTATGCAAGTCGAGATGTCCTGTGAAGGGGGGCACATTAATGCTATGGGGCCAGCTAGCGATTGCTGGGGCAAACAGTTTGAAGGACTCCACAGCTGTTTTCATCTTTGACTTGAATATCCTTATCTCAATTCGTACATACCCTGTCCAGATCAGTCACAATTTCACTGATGCGTGTGCGATGAGTGCAGTCACACAAATTACTGTAATGTGTTCTTCGTGAGGCAATTCCACCATTCAAGTAACATTTTGCACCATATGTTACCACGCTGTCATACACCAAATAGAATCTGGAAAGTCAGCATCTTCAAAGAGAACTAACAGGTTGCTTCTAAATAGCAAATCATTTTAGTCTGATATTATCAACCTTTCATCTCTTTGTCATTCCCCTTTACAGGGTTTGTAAATAACACACATTCATTATGCCTGTAATTTCAGCCTTGGAGGGCTAGTGGATGATTAAACAATCTTGATCACAAGACAACCAATAATAGCACACTCTAACATACTCTGAACAAAAAATATCAGTTCTGTGCAATAGGAGCATTGTGCCAATTAATGCTGCGTGCAATTTGTCAGCTTACTGATTTTTGGTGATTATCCCTGACATTTCTTGATTATTCATTGGCCTTTTTTAAAACTTTCCTAATGTGTGTATATCTCTCTGTTAAACTTGTTTTATTTAACAACTCTAAGGTAATTTTCCAATGCTGCCTTTCTGCTTTCTCACATCTCACTGAAACATTTGTATGATCATCTCTGCTTCACAATGGTATACCTTACTTAGGTGTGATATGCTGGAGGGTGAATTGACCTTAAAGTGACATGCAAGAGAAGCAAGGCAGATGCGTGAAATCTTTTTCACACAGTGACCAGTTAGTGTAAGGAATGTTCTGCCTGGAATTTTGGTGAGGGCAGGTTCAATTGAAGCTTTCAAGAGGGCATCAGATGATCATTTGGATAGGTATAGTATGCAAGGATAGGAGGAAAAGGTAGGAGATTGGTAATAGAGCAGGCATGATGGGCTGAATGGCCTCCTGTACTGTAATCGTTCTGTGATTCTGAAGGACTGCTGTATGGATCGACAAAATTATCTTCGAAAATACCTGTGCTCCAAGGGTTATGTTATGAGAAAAGATTGCACAAATTATGATTGTATCCCTGGTATTTAGCAAGTAGAAGAGTGACTGCATTGAAGTTTCCAAGATTTTGAGCGAGCAGATTTTGCATATTGGACAAACCTATTTTGACTGGCTTGAGAGTTTAAGGCTTCGAGCATTTTCTGAAATCTTAATCAAGGAGCTATGCTTTACAAAATCGTTTGCAAAATGTTGGCTGAGTCTATGGTACCCTTGAAACTCCCAGTTATTTCATCTACCTCATACTTCCAAAAATCTCCGTATAAAAACAAACCTTCTCCATAATTCCAGAAGGGACGTCTGGGTAATTTCATGGATAGAGACTGTTTCCAAAGCAATAACCACTGCTAATGGTCAGTCTACAGAGCTGGTGCTTCAGAACCTGACATAAAACGGCAGGCAAAGAAAAATGCAGAGAAAAAAAATGTTTCCTTTTCAAATATGTCAAAGACTAGTTCATTTGCATGGCCCAGAACAGAGATCTAACTGATGGGCCATTGGTGAGAAAAGCTGAACCATACACAAGGAATCAACTGTGCAGCTAGAAAGGTATTTCGCAGCCTTATTATTTTTTCTCTGTTCCACTGATTCATGTTGTAAACTTCCTGTTTATTGTATATTAATAAACCTCCTGAAAATTATACTGCCTGATCATCGTAATAACATATTTATTCACTGACTGATTCCTTAACGAAAGCATACAATTGATTTGAAATAATGATGGCAGTTTTATACACATACAGGAGAGTGCTAAGAATGAACAAGGAAAACTGATTTAAGGTTACCAGTTGGGCTCACACTTGACATACACATGGATTTGTCTGCAGGAAAAAGGAGTGTTGCCTGGTATTGTTTTTCAGTTAGAACGGTGTGGAAAAATGGGTTATTTGTACGTGGTCCTGGATAGGCGATGGCCAAGTGGTGTTATTGCTAGACTATTAATCCAGAGAGACCCAGGTAAAGTTCTGGGGACCTGCATTCAAATCCTACCCTGGTAAATGTTGGAATTTGAATTCTTTAATAATCTGGAAATAAGAGTCTAATAATGATCATCAATCTGTTGTCGATTGTCAGTAAAAGCCCATTTGGCTCACTAATGTTCTTTACAGAAGGAAACTGCCATCCTTACCTGGTCTGGCCTACATGTGACTCCAGACCCACAGCGATGTGGTTGACTCTTGACTGCCCTCTGGGCAATTAGGGATGGTCAATAAATCATGGCCTAGCCAGTGCTGCCCAGATCCCACAAATAAATAAAATATTCACCCTGGCAACACCCTAGCCAATCAAAGTTGCCCTTACAACCAAACGGCTCCCTTCTCTGGTGTGACAAAATTTGTTGCTCCCTTTGAGATTTGGCATCTTGAATGGCTGTGTTTGCTGAGCTCAGCAGCTGCAGACAACTACTCATTGGGGAACACACACATCCCAGGGACAGTTCAGGATCTGGGATAGGGTGGCCAGAAGCTGGGAGGTCCTCACCCCGTATGTCTCCATCAGATGGTACCCCACCTTTCTTACCTTCTCTTCCCACCCCCCACTCCCCGCCCCCACCCCCAACCCCCATCTCCTGGTCCTGGTCTCTCCTCCCACTTCCCAGTCCCAATCTTTCTCCTAACCCTGTCCCGATCTCCCCACTCCTCCACCCCCACCCCACCCTGATTTAAACCACACATAGCACAAATACCTCAGTGTCAGCATACATGGCCTTCTTGATTTGGCCCAATGAGTGCAAGGTGAATAGCTCTGACAGTACAGATGGAATCTCCCTTGCCTCTGACTGATCTAGGCAAGGGCAAGACAGCAGAGAATTTTTGGTGTGATGGGAAAAGTGAGATTCCTGACGTCGAGAAAAACAGTCTGATTTTCCCCTTCAGGTTTCAACAGCAAGGTGAGAATTTGTTAGTGAGTGGTGAAGGGCCTATTTGCATGCACTAACATCTCATTATTTCCCAGTCTGACTTCATTTCTATGCTGGTTCCTGTTCTCTCGGGTCCTGGAGAGGAACAAGATGGTGTCAGTTCCTGACTTAAGAGTCGTAGTGGGTCCCTAGAGGCTGCAGATCCATGATGTATTCACTGGGAATCCCACCTTAGCCAGCAACCCCCATCATCTCGGGGCATCTAGAAGGCGTGTTAACAGGATCACAACTTAATCTAAGATCACAAAAAGGTATCTGCTATCTGATCAACACAGCAGGCCAAGCAGCATCAGAGGAGCAGGAAGGCTGACGTTTTGGGCCTAGACCCTTCATCAGAAATGGGGGAGGGGAAGGGGGTTCTGAAATAAATAGGGAGAGAGGGGGAGGCGGATAGAAGATGGATA
>NC_063358.1:11367599-11407840 GCF_021869965.1 Rhincodon typus | reverse complement strand
TATCCATCTTCTATCCGCCTCCCCCTCTCTCCCTATTTATTTCAGAAACCCCTTCCCCTCCCCCATTTCTGATGAAGGGTCTAGGCCCGAAACGTCAGCCTTCCCGCTCCTATGATGCTGCTTGGCCTGTTGTGTTCACCCAGCTCTACACCTAGTTATCTCAGATTCTCCAGCATCTGCAGTTCCTACTATCTCAGGCTCACAGTCTTTCTGTCTTGCCTTGTGTTTAGCACAGACAGAAAGCCAGGCAGCTTGACATGTTTACCAGCGGTTGAGAAAAGACGCTGCGTGCAACGTTGGGAGCAGTGGGTTAGGAAACTTTCTGGGAGGCTGGTGCAATGATAGAGTGAACGGTGTCCAAGAACAGGTGATGGCCTCCCCTGGAAGAGCACAGAAGGTCATTGACCTGCTTCCTGTGTTGCTGGATGGTCCTCTGGATCATTGAAACTGCATTGACTCAGGTGGTGCTTTGGACTAGACCAACAGGGTCGGTTGCCATGGTCTTCTGTGGTGATCCAGGGGAAAGCAGATGGTCTTTCCTGAACCACACCATTCACCAAGACCTCCAGCTCCCTGTCTGCGGAGTGGGATACCAATTTCCCTCTATCAGCTACCCCCTGTGGAATTCTTCACGTAAAATTTAAAATTATCTAGAGTATTCAGACAGACACCTCTATGAAACTTCCTAGAATTGACACTTAGCCAAATTTTGGCAAAATTTCGCCTCCATGTCCCAGTTCTCAGCAGAAGCCTAGTTTTGTACTCGAACATTAACAGCAGCAACAGAAATTGCTGAAAAAACTCAGCAGATCTGGCAACATCTGTGGAGAGAAATCTGGGTTAGTGTTTCGGGTCCAGTCACCCTTCCTGAGAACTGTTATCTCTCCACAGCTGCCGCCAGGCCTGCTGACATTTTCCAGAAATTTCTGTTCTTATTCCTGATTTCCAACATCCATAGTTCTTTCGTTTTATTTATTCCTGGTTCTGTACTGTTAGATGACCAAAAGTGAGACAGTGGAGATGCCAGGAAAAGTAATAAATCTTAAAAAAAAATCTGTTGCAGAGCAGCTCCTCATTTTTAGTGGCCTTGATTTGTAAGATATGTTTAAATGTACATTGTCACACAAACTATTTAGGGGTCATTTAGGAACATGGGAGTTAGTTGTTAGATGAAGAAAAGATCAAGGTACCACACCTACAACTTTTATCATCTTTGTGGGGAGGTATTGGCCTGCGAGATATAGGAGCTAGTCCAGAGAACGTTCACTAGGTTGCTACCAGGTCTAGAGGGACTGTCTTATAAGAAGAGGTTGAGTAGATTGGGCCTGTACACATTGGGATATAGAAGAATGAGAGGTGACCTTACTGAAACATACAAGATTCCTCGGAAGTTTAGGGTAGATGCAGAAAGGTTGTTTCCCCTGTGGGAGAGACCAGAGGGCATAATCTCAAATTAAGATAGAGATGAGGAGGAATTTCTTCTCTCAGGGGATAACGAATCTATGGAATTCTTAACCACAGAGCTGTTGGGACTGGGTCACTAAGAATGTTCAAAACTGATCTAGGCAGGTTTTTAATTAGTAAGGGGAGCAAGGGTAATGAGGAAAAGGCAGGAAAGTGGAGTTGAGGATGATCAGATCAACCATGATCCCATTGAATGGTGAAGCAGCCTCAATGAACTGAATGGCCTACTTTTGTTCCTATGTCGTTTGGTCTTATAGCTTTAAAGTTTTGGAGCTGTGAATGAGAATAATACTGTTCTTTCTCACCCGTAGCAACAACAGAAGTCTGTGAAAAGCTTTAGCCTTGAAGTAAAGCTTCACTCACCAGAGTAAAATGGGAGTTAAATTTTAACGTTCGGAGACAACCAAGTTCAAGAATAAAAAAAGTTGAACTTTTCAACTTGACTTTGCAATAGGCTGTGGTGAAGCATTAACCCGGAAGGTGTGATTAAATATCTTGGAGCAGCTCTCACATCTCTTGCCTTTTCGTCTTGCCCGATGGCTCTGGAGTATTCATCAAGGACGGGAGAGCCAAGGATGCTTTGATACGCTTTTCCAATATTAAGTTACATATTAAAAAATGTAATGTCTAAAAAGTGCTATTGTCCACCAAAGAATAATCTACTCATGTATATCTCACAGTTGGAAACCATAACCTTGGACTAAAATTCCTACTTTTATTCATGTAGATCACAAGAAACATCAATATTGAAACTATACACCCCATGAAAACTAACAAAGAAAAATTTAAGGAATGGATCTATTTCTTCAGATTTCTAAGTTCTATGTAGTCCCAATTTCTTAAACTGCTTCTGAGGTTGGGAGCTAAAATCACTAACTGAAAGGCAATTTTCAGACATGACTGTAAGGTGTATAGTGGTATTGTTTGGTTTCATTCCTGCAGCCTTTAAGTGTGCACTACTTGAAAATATTATGGGGATTTTTTTAACATGGTTCTCATTCTAGATTCTGCTCACACAAAAGCAATGTGTCAAAAGTAATAGCTGCAAAACAGCCTAGGCCTAAGAGTGAATCCCAAGTCAGTGATTCAGGCAGGCAGAGCTTCAGCTTTTCATAAGCTGCTAGAGAAATGTTGTTC
Source organism: Rhincodon typus (assembly GCF_021869965.1). Taxonomy (NCBI): domain Eukaryota; kingdom Metazoa; phylum Chordata; class Chondrichthyes; order Orectolobiformes; family Rhincodontidae; genus Rhincodon; species Rhincodon typus. The sequence continues at coordinate 11,405,239 of NC_063358.1, read as the reverse complement.
AGAGCAGAGAGTTTATTCAAACCCAGCAGCACTACAGTAAGTGCCTCCAATAATTTAACATCTCTTTCAGTTCTATCTTTTGGCAGTGTATCTGACAGAATATTAGAATTTTCCTAACCCATCTAGTCTGATTGTGTAAAGTTCTTCATTAATAGAATTCTACCTGAGCCCAATATCTCTCAGGTTAGATAGAATAGGATAGCCTTTATTGTCATGAGCACTTGAATGAGTGCAATGAAAAGTTTGTAATGTCACTTCATGGTACCATCTAGGTACAGATACTTTAAGTGTAGTTACAGAATTGAAATAGTTAAAAAAAAGACTAGCATGGGAATACAGAGTTTGAAAAGTCCAGAATAGAAATAAAAATATCATTAAAGTATTTAAGTTACAGTCCTTTATCACTGAATTCATGTCCACTGGGCTTCAGAACACAAGTCCTTGCTGCTCCTCGCTCACTCTGCTCCTGCTCTGGGCTCCGGCCTGAGACTCACTTCCAGGACTTGGCCCACGCTCATTCTGCTCCTGCTCTGGGCTCTGGCCTGAGACTGACTTCCAGGACTTGGCCCATGCTCATTCTGCTCCTGCTCTGGGCTCCGGCCTGAGGCTCACTTCCAGGACTTGGCCCATGCTCATTCTGCTCCTGCTCTGGGCTCCGGCCTGAGACTCACTTCCAGGACTTGGCCCACGCTCATTCTGCTCCTGCTCTGGGGTCCGGCCACAAATCGCTTCCTGCACTGGCCTGGTCTCTGACTCATTTCCCACTCTGGGCTGGACTCGGACTCCGTTCTCCATTCCCTCCAGGTGGGGCAGTTTAAAAGTTTGGGGGGAGTGGGGAGAAAAGAGAAAAGTGCAGCTAAGAGGGAAAAAATAAAGAAAAAGGAAAAGGAACCAGTGAGCAGTGGAGTTCTGGTTGGAGCGTCTTACTCTTCCACCATCTTGAGTTCAAGTGTTTAGATGGTTTGCAATTAAATGTATATCCATCACTTGGACTAACTCATGACCAAGCTGAAATTTTCCACATGACTCCCTTCTGATACATTTATGAGGATTATAAAATTATTGCACTTTGGAACTGTAACTTTAAATTTAGGGTGAATGGGGGAGGTCATGTGAACTGCCCCGAAGTCTGTCTGATCATAAATCTAAAACAAGCACAAAATATGTTTTAGCTTGGCAGCATCTGTGGAGAGGGAAATAGAGTTAACATTTTGAGTCCAGTAGGACTCATCTTCAGATCTATTAAATTATTAGCGTCGACTGCCCACAGTAATTCCATGGGATGTTCAAGTTGTAGTAAGTTCAAAAGAGGAATGTTCCTCTATGTAGTTTAAACTATAATAAATTGCCTTCAAAAAAAGGAAATATTTTGTCAATAGCACTTCTAATAGCACTTCTAATACTTAGTTACAGTAAAAAAGAGATTGAAATCTTGAATTTTCTGAAGAAGGGTCTAGACCCGAAATGTCAGCTTTCCTGCTCCTCTGATGCTGCTTGGCCTGCTGTGTTCATCCAGCTCTACACCTTGTTATCTCATGAAATCTTGATATGTCTTTCTATCTGTTGTTAACTGGAAGTTTAAATTTCTTTTTAAAAGTTATGGGCCCCTACCAAGACCGTAACACTTGCATACCAACGTAATCCTAACTCTAACCCGAATTCCAAATCTACAAAAATATTCTTTTGATATCAGAAGTATAAAGCCTGATTCTATTGATGATTCGTGATATAAAGTAAACAGCAGGCAACTTTCTGAAGAAGGATCCCAACCTATAATGTCAACGTTCCTGCTCCTCTAATGCTGCCTGGCCTGCTGTGTCCCTCCAGCTCCACACTGTCTTATCTCAACTTATTTTCTCAGGTTCCTTTGTGTTGTGCCAATGTCACATATTATTTTGAACTCTGTGCTGCTTAGATTCACATTTATCCAGGCTGCAAGGCATAAGTTAGTGCTGCCAAATAAACATGAATGGAATTACATGTATTTCAGGTACATGGCTGTGTTATTGCAGTTTAAGAGCTTTGGTGTAAATCTGTTCCTTCACAAAGTGGGAAGTTTAAAGGGTTAATTTATGGCAGCGGAATTTCTTAACCCAAAATGTTGTGAATCTGTGGAATTCCCTGCCCAGTGAAGCAGTTGAGGCTACCTCGTTGAAAGTTTTTAAGGCAACGCTAGACAGATTTTTGAACAGTAAAGGAATTTAGGGTTATAGTGAGCGGGCGGGTAAGTGGAGCTGAGTGCACGAAAAGATCAGCCATGGTCTTATTGAGTGGCGGAGCAGTCTTGATGGGCCGAGTGGCCCAGTCCTGCTCCTATTTCTTCTGTTCTTATGTTCTTAAAAGAATTCTTCAAGATGTGACAAGCATGACAAGTTCCCTGGCCCTGTTGAATGGCCTGAATTTAATGTCTTCATTCTTATTTTCTTAATATCATCTGGATGTAAGGACAGAATGCATCAGGTTGATGTTCCAGATGGTGGCTGCGGCATTTTTTTTATTGAGAAGGCACGATGAAAGGGTAAAGTTTATAGTCAACATCCCATCAGCATTTAAATGGCAGGAAGTGAGAAAAAAAATTCAGAAAAACAGGGATTAAGTGGCACCAAAAAATGATGAGAGGGAGGAAAAGGCAGGAAAGCAGTTTCTCATCTTTGAGAGTGTTGAACAGGATTACTTACAATGGAGAATATTAGTAGACTCTTAATTTCAAAACAGTGAGATTGTAAGAAGTAACACGATCAGAGTACCTAACTGAAAGCTTTGACACCTATGTAACTGATGCATTCAGCAGTGCATCATATGACCATCAGAACCTCCTGAGGCTCAGAGACTCATGAGAAACATTGATTTAATAACACATTAATAACACAATCCCAGCTGCTACTGAATATGTGTGGAAGTAAAACACAGCAGCATTGTTTGCATTCCACACATTGTGATGCGAATGTTGTGTAATAGGAGTACAAGGATAATAACTCCGACAAAACGACATCCCCATTTTCCAGAAGAGGGACTTTCAAATTCTATCTCTTCTCCTTCAATATGCCTCTGAAGGAGCCTTGGGCATGGTTGCAGAAAGGGTAATGCACACTGATCCCACACATTGTGGAATTTGATATTTCAATATCTATCAGAAAGTGTAGTTTTCACTATTATATAGCAGTTGTTTAATTTTGATGAAGGGACTGGGCAATGATAAACAGGTCCAGCACTGGAAGCTTTCTCACAGTTGATCAATTGATTGATTGTTGTCACATGTACTGAGATACAATGAAAAGTTGTTTCAGAGATAGTAGGAGCTGCAGATGCTGGAGAATCTGAGATAACAAGGTGTAGAGCTGGATGAACAGAGCAGGCCAAGCAGCATCAGAGGAGCTGGTTTGGCCTGATGTGTTCATCCAGCTCTATACCTTGTTATCTTACAATGAAAAGTGTTGTTTTGCATGATCTACAGGCAGTTCAGTCTTACTAACACTTTTGAGTGACTTTCAATCATCTCAATCGGATTTGGAATTTTAAAAAAGACTATTTTAAGAATACACCCAGACTTAGTGGTTGGAAACATGTAAAATAGGTTGTAGATTTGAACAATGTTCCAAAGGTCAGTTTAATATAATGGGATATGAATGTTGATAACGTGAAGGATGACACCACTGACATCAGTATGGTAGAGTATAGAGAAACATGTGATCAGGACTCCATGAGGAGCTGAAGGGAAACACTGTACTGGTAAGTTGTATTCAGTAGAAATAAATACAGTATAAATGAAGTATTACTGAGAGAGAGTATAATTCTAAGGTAAATACAAATTAGAAATGCAAAGGGCACAGAGTATCAGCAGTCTGGCAAGATAGTGCAAATTCTCAGGTTGCAGTGTAAAGACACATTGTTCTAGAGAACCAAGAAAATATAAAATCCAATGGGGGTAACCAGATAGACCTGCAACTATGCAAGTAATCACCATCCATAGACTTAGCTGCAGCAGCCCATGGTATGTTTGCCACAGAGCTTTCTTAAAATAATTGTGAGATACAAAACAATGGGAACAATTAGAAACACAAATAGTTAGAAACCAATGCATTATTAAATGGGGAGTTAATGGCTGTAGCTGGATATAGCAGCTGTCACTGATTAACCTTGTTGTGGAAGAGGATGTGGGCAGCACAACTATAGATACATTCATTTACAACAATGTCTACCCTTCAACAACTACTTCATTGGTTGGAAAATACTTTGGTATTTACAAAGATCCTGAAAGTTGCTGTATAAATGTAATTCCTTCTTTATCTCTTCCTACAGACTCAATTATTGTGGCATGTTTCAAAACAGTTGTCCAGGTATTGAAAGTTTTCTGTACACTAAAATATGTCTTAACCTGTTTAATTTATATCAAGTGTGTTGACAACTGTATAAAATGCCTTAAAATAATACGTATCAGAATTTCTGCACTGAGTAATCGTTGATGGGTGTCATGCCAACATCATTTTCAATTGTAAGTGCATATTGGCTGGTGGTATCCAAACATGAATCACCAATTATGGTAGCACATTTCTTTCCGCAATAACTTTCAGAGGCATTTATGTGAATAAATTATTGCTAAAATTGCATTTTTATAAGGTACTGCACAACATGTGAAAATGTGTAATAACAATTAGTTCCAATTACAGTGTCACTTGCTGATGGAATCATTTCCCCAGAAATTATCTGACTTGAAACTGTTTCTTTCAGTTCTAGTTGTTCCTAACAGATCCTGATAGGGTGAGGTCAATCTTAGAAGTGAACATTGATAGACTATTTCACCTCTTTATATGTTAATTAGTGCTGTTAATTTCTAACAATCTCTCTTGTTCATATATAAATCTAAATTGATTGGTTTGGTACATCTAAACATTAACATTTCAATTTAAAAAAAGATCATCTTGACTTAGTATGAACAATAATACCTTCAAATTGCAATAACTGCATTCACTTAATTTAAATATCCTGCTGTAAATTTTCACATCCCACTTACAACGAAAACAGGCCATGTAAACCTGTCACGTTGTAGTTACATTGCTCCACCCAGTGGGGACGCTGCGCTCCATGTGCATCACCTGATTCCTCAGACTTTTCTGCAGATTTTGCTGTATGCCAATCAATTCTACGTCTTTGCAATGGTGGTATATTTTGTTAATAAACTATAGTGTCACATCAAAGTCTGATGTCAAAATAATGACAATGCAAGACTTCAAAGTGTGATTGAAGTATATGCATGTGTCCTGGTCCTGTCATCCTACACCATCTAATCCCACTGCAAAAACACTACATTTCATCTTAACCGCTACATGCAATGCTCTTGGAAGCTGTACTATAAGTGTTAAATACTTTTTCTTACTGACACAAAGACCTGATTGAATTTGAAACTGACAAACTGTCCTGCCCAAAGCTAAAAGTTCTTATTTTTAAAGACAAAGCTGTATGAGGACAAGGAGCTAACAGTTGATTCTCCTAAAAGAAAATAAATTTAGAAACAACTCTGAGGATGAATGCACTCAAAGGTAGATCTTGACATTGTATGATAGTTTAAGGTTAGATTTTAGAACATCCAGTGGAATGGACTGGTGAGGGCTGGCATACTATAAGTGCCAAGATGACTGCATCATGCCTATCACCTGTCAGCGTCCACTGGTATGTTACAATTGGTATGGGAGGCATTGAATGGCCTATCAACCCTCTGGACTAATTGAGACCTTTAACAGACAATTAGCGGTTGCAGGCATTTTACGAGCAGTGAGAGGCACCCAAGCCATGTGCTGAGATAAGCAAATGAAACCTAGCAGCCTTTTCATAGGCTATGACAGAAATTGATTACTTGGGCTGCTTGTGTCCGAAAGCTGCCTACCTCACCCCTCCCTGACCAATAATTCTTCCACCTTCGTGTGTCCCTCCTCTCCTCCCACCTTCATAAGTCTTCCAGCCCCTCAATCAACTCCTGCCTAAATGATGCTGGAGGAAAGCACTTTCTCATCTATGGGTCTAGGCCCGAAACGTCAGCTTTCCTGCTCCTCTGATGCTGCTTGGCCTGCTGTGTTCATCCAGCTCTACACCTTGTTATCTCACCTTCTCATCTAGCTCTCTTGCAATCATCAGTGGAAGCTGCCTGTAATCCTAGTGTTGCCTCCAGCGGTGCTGTTGGAACTGAGCAGGATATGATATATCCACAGCTCCTAAAGGCAGGACTTCCTCATAGGTGAGGGTGAAACTGAGTCATTTCACAGTATCTGTTTCTCTATTGTAACAGCCCCTAATAAGCAACCTGTTAAGTTTCTAAAATTAAACTGTTATATATGTTCACTAAGAAAAAAAAATCAGAACGCATAGAGCAGCTTCACGTCAATAACAATGAATCATTTTAAGGGAAGCCCCCATCATCCATGTTTAGTTTATTTAGTATCAAATTTAAAGAAAAATTGTGCAAACATGTTTGTCAGGACAGAAGATTGTCAGAATATATTTTAAAAAGCATTGAATGACTGAAAGATTCATAAGAAGAAAAATATTAAATTATGAGAGAAAGCTAACGAGAAATATATTAAAAAATAGTTGCAGTTTCTGTAGATTTTGCAAAAGAAATGAGTTAGTAAGTGAATGTTGACCCTACAGGAAGTAAGCCTGGAGAATTGCTAGTAGAAGATAAGGAGATGGCAGATGACTTGAACAGGTATTTTGCATCAGTCTTCACTATAGAAAAGGTAAGTAATGTGCTTCAAGTAGCCACAAATCAGGAAATGGAAAGGAGGAACTTGAAAAAATTACAGTTGTTCAAGAAGTGGTACTAAACCAATTATTGGATCTGCAGATTGACATGTTCTCAGGTCCTGATAGATTTCATGCGAGGTTCTGAAAAGAAGTGACTAGTAAAAGAAGTGACTTGATTTTAATTTTCTAAAATTCCCTAGATTCAGGGAATGTTTCATTATTTTCGAAAATAGAGAATGTAACACTTTCATTCAAAAATAATGTGAGACAAAAACAATCTTTCCCATATTTAAGTCAGTGGGCGTGCAAAAAGAAAATGGAATTATGAAACTTTCATTGACTCAAATTGTCGATGAAAATAGATTGTAATAACAACATGACATTGCTCCCCTCCCCTGGCCTGCTGAAAGTTAACCAGTGTTTTCTGTTTCTATTTCACATTTCCAGGATCCACAATATCACGCTTTCATTGCAGAGTTGCCCTGATACAAGATCCTACAACAGCAACTTGTATTTATGTAGCAACTTTGATATCATAAAAAACATCCAATGGCACTTCACAACACCACTATCCCAGATAAAAACGAAAAGAACTGCAGATGCTGTAAATCAGGAACAAAAACAGAAGTTGCTGGAAAAGCACAGCAGGTCTGGCAGCATCTATGAAGGTGACTCTTCCTCAGAGACGTTAACTCTGATTTTCCCTCCACAGATGCTGCCGAGCCACTATTCCAGAGTTTAGGCAGGTCCAACAACGGGGTAGCAATTAAGAATGGAAAATTAAAACTGTAGAGAAATGCCGAATATTTTCAGTATTTTCTGAAGGTTGAATATGTTTAAATGAATCCCAGAGAAATATCAAAAAATTAATATTAACGAAATTCACCACAAAGTAGGAACGTAACACAAAAATGACCAAACAGACATCACAATGGCAGTAATAAGGTAATGGAGTTCTTGTAAGAGAAACAATAACTCAGGGCAGAGGCATGGCTGATTTGGCTTATAGTCTTTTGTACTGGAGCAAAGGAATTCCTGGAATCCTTGTCAATTCCAATCACGAGTGAGAAGTTAATTGGCACAGAGCTCCCGGAAAGCTGACTGCATGCCTTTGATTCAAATCTGGAAAACCACGTACAGCAGCCAAACAATAGGTGACAAATTACATGTATGAAATATTGATCTAATGGATTGAGAATACATTGGCCCTGTTAGGGGAAACAAACACAATTCTGACATTGATGCATTTCAATATTTTGGATTTTCTATACAATTGTGGAACATGTTTTATACATTCCTCTGCATATTTTCTGTGCATTTATTTGGTATCATTTCACAAAGGCGAGTAATTTCCAGAAGAATTATTTTTTGGATGAAATTTCATTGCATAATATGGAAACAATTTTACAGAAAGAGATGGATATGCAAGTTAGCCAACAGCTCAGACACATATCAATTCAGCTATGAATAATGTTATGCTTATTGTTAAGAAATATACCACATTTTATGCTCTTTTTAAACTCTTTTACTATCTAATACAAACAGAAATTAAATCAACGAATCAAATATGATGAAACAAATACAATCACTTTGTGAAGAACAGACGGGATGCAATGCATTCCTTTTTATTTAAGTGAGTTGTTGCTTGAGTTCCTTGATGCAGTTAGTCTTCACATCAAGGGGGCCAGAATACAACTGGTTGGAAGTTATGCTATCATTGTATAAGGCTCTGGTCAGACCCCATCTGGAGTACAATATTTAGTTCAATATGCCACAGTACAGGAAATATACTCTGTCCTTGGAAGGGGTGACATTCAGATGTACCAAAGATAGTCCTGGTATTAAGGATTAAAGGAGTTAAATTATGAGGATTGCCTTTTCCCTTTATTCATTCATGGAATGTGGGCATTGCTGATTGAATGACTGTTCATATCTAATTGCGCTTGAGAATGGGCTGATGAGTCATCTTCTTGAACAACTACAGTCCTTGGGGTGTCAGGACACCCTACTCCTTCTAATAAAGTAGTTCCAGGATTTTGACAGAGCGGCAGTGAAAGAACGGTGATATAGTTCCAACTAGTTGATGATGGTGTTTTCATTTGATGTCAGGCATAGAGGTGATGGGTTTGGAAGGTCCATTGGTAAGTTTCTTGGTAAGATTCTGCAGTGCATCTTGTAGATAATATACATTGCTTCCAATCTGCGTCAATGATGGAGGGAGAGAATGTTGAAGGTGATGGATGGGGTGCTGATCGTATGGGCTGCTTTGTCCTGCATTGTGTTGAGCTTCTCGAGTGTTATTAGAACTGTACTCATCCAGGCAAGTGGAGACTGTTCCATCATACTCATAACTTGTGCCTTGTAGATAGATGGTGGACAAGTACTGGGGAAACGGGAGGTTGCCTAGGTAAATCTCCTTGAACATATCAGGTTAAAGATTGATCTAATTGCAGCACTTAAGATGATTAAAAGATCTGCAAGGGTAGATAGAGAAAAATGTTTCCCCGTCAGAGAACCCCTACAGTGTGGAAGCAGGCCATTTGGCCCATCAAGTCCATACTGACCCTCCAAAGAGTATCCCACCCATACCGCCTCCCCCCATTTCTGTAACCCTGTATTTCCCAAGCTAATCCATCTAGCCTGCACACTATGGGCAATTTAGCATGGCCAATCCACCCTGTGGATTGTGGACAACATCAACTGGGACAACGCATCCATAGTAGCACAAGACAAACAGAGACATGCCAGGGAATTCCTGGAGGCTTGGCATTCCAACCGGAACTCCATCAACAAACACATTAAAACTGGACCCGATACACAAGCCACTGAGAAACAGAACCAGAAGTGATGCCAACCACACCAGCAAATCAAGGCATATAAATAACAAATGGGACAGAACACCAACGCTTCACCGGAGGCACACTGACGATGTTACCTAGCAGGGTGATGAAACATTTACAATCAAACACATTGGCTCGGTGAGCAAGTCTACAATCTGCAACCTATAACTTTAAAATTGAGGTTGGACTTTTCAGAATGAAGCCAAGAAGAGGCTCATTGAAGAAGAAGAAAGTGTTGAAGCTGAGAGTCAATTGAAAATTTCAAGACTGAGATTGATAGGTTTATATTAAGTCAAGGTATTCAGGGTTACAGGACCAAAGGAAGGTAAATGGAATTAAGACACAGATCAAACATGGCCTAATTGAATAGAAGGATGGATTAATGGAGCTGATTGACCAATTCCCATCCCCATGAACAAATTCTTCCAAAGAATAACTGAGCGAAGCACAGCAGTAAGTTAATAGATTGGTTCCTCATTGAGGTTAATTCTGCTCAGCTGTGATAGAGATGCAGAAATTGGCCCTAGCAGTTTTGGTAAGGAGTAATTGTCAAGTGTTCTGATTGATATATAATGTCCCCTGCTTCACATTTGAGCAGGAGCTGCAATACACTCTACGGTTAACTTGCCTGCTGATACTCATTCTCATGATTAGCTATCGCATCAAGGTAGCAAGTGCAGTGGTGTGGGGGAGGTGGGTGTCAGTGCACATGCAGTTTTATGTTATCAACCTATTAACAACTTCCAGAGAGAGGAGGTTGAAAGCTGGCAGAGAAACAAGCCACACATATAAAAAAGCAACAGCTGTTGCACTGCCATATGTCAAATCCCACCTGATTTGGCCTTCATCCATAAGAGCAGAACCTTTCGATGTGACTATGAGCCTGTCTCATTCATCACTATTCTGTGAGCTCTTGTGAAATAGGGTCAGACAATAGGTGGGTGAGAAAAGCAGCAACATTCAGATCCTAAAATTGAAGATCTTAAGTCAGAAAAAATTGCCAGAAAGTCCTTCAAAATAGTCAGGCAAAATTTAATTTAGCAAAATAATTTATTATTGTTCAACTAGCTCATATTGCTAAATTTAACATCAACAACAATTAATCTTTGATATTTAAGAGAAAATTTGCAATAACTCGACAGAGGCCGGTATCCTGTCACCATTATTTACACAAACATAGTATTTGACACTGATCCAGCTCCCTCAGAGCCAGCTCTCAGAGTGAATGGAACCTCTGACATTCCTGTTTATATCTGTCAGCCAGGGCTCCCTGATTGGACAGGTTAACTGTTCCAACCAAAGAACTCATATTCTGTGAGATACACTGAGCAGACCTCGTTACAATCACTACAATTTAGTACTTTTTATCAAAAATATCTCTTGACCCATCCTTTGCTTATGTTTTCAAGACTGCTTACCTGAAATAGTGTTGTATAAAGTCCAATTTCCTAACTATCATGTGTTACTTTTCAGTACATTCTGAAGTCAAACTCAACTTTACAGTTTTAAACTGGCCACAAAAAGCTGCCTCTTGAGGATTAGCTGACTTCTTTCATGGATTGAAACCACCCTCCTCCTCAAGAGGAAGCTAATAGAGATGTTCAAGACTGATGGTGACTCAACACCTTTCCCTGAAACCAATTCAAAAGGATATTATTGATTTAATGGCTCTATGAAAAATGAACAGTTTGAATGTCTCAAAGTCTAAAGGTGTAAAAAGCAAAAGACAGAAAGTATAACAACATGAAACCTTGCTTATTTGGAAAAGGATTCCCAACTGGTAGAAGCCACATATTGAGAAAACCAATTTGTTATCTGCTTTTCAAATTAGAGCAAGTTGTTCAGCAGAAAGATTTCCATTATGAATCCATGGAACCAGCCCCAAGTCATCTAAGAGGAGAGCATAACAAGTAGCCATATAATGAAAGTGAGAGAAGGACCCCCTTCATTCCTTGTCTCCATTACAACATAGCATTCACTTGAGAACCAAACTTCTGATAATTTGGCTACAAGAAGCTTCTCAGCTTACTGAGAATTCCCTACTTTATAAATCTTCACATCAACTAAAACCTCAACTCATTTAAGAAACCATAGGCCTGCCATGAAAGGGTTGAGGTGATCACAAGTTGTAATTCTTATGTTTTAACATCATCCATAGAAATGCATTTTGTATATGATAGTGCGCGAAGCGAGCGAGTGAAACATCACATTTTAAACATCTGGGGTAAATGTATGAATTCTTTTCAAAGATTCATTCATAAGATGTGAGTGTTACTGGCTAGGTAAGTATTTATTGGCCATCCCTAGTGCCTTTGAGAAGGTGGTGGTGAGCTGCCTTCTTGAACAGTTGATATCTATTTAGTGCAGACACAGTCACAATGCCAGAATTAATTAACTCGGGCATTCATTCTGTGGGTAAACACAAAGTCCTTACATACAAAAGATCATAAACGCTGACCATAAACAGTAAAAAGGAACACCATAATTTCTGTCCCTAATGATTGGGAAGATTGAAGTCAAAGTCTTCAGTCTTGTTATAAATCCAGGCTGAACTTTACAGTTTACGACTTGGTGACTCATTTCACCCTGAGCTGAGCTTGCAGCTTCAAACTCTCTGAATTCCTCACCCCCATAACATTGCTGGACCTCTCCTTCTATCCCAGTCCATGCATCACAATTAATTCTTCTTCTTCATGCTTTCTATGAACTGTAGCACTTCCAAATTCTGCTTCCCCTAATCAATCTCACACAATGTCCCAATGCCTGTCATACCAACTCAGCCTGATCAAGATTCACTTTCCGTTGTTTCAAGTGTCAAATTACAGGTTTCTATCTTTTGTGTTTTGATTTCTGCAACCTCCTCAGCCTTTTTCTGCTTCTGACTCTATTTAATAGCTTTTCTCCCTTAATGCCCTCCACCCATTGCTGACCATCAGCCACCCAGTTCCTGCTCTGGATTCCCTTCCTTAACCTCTCTGGACCTCCATTACACTTTCCTGCTTTAAGGGCTTTCTGAAAACCTATGTCTTTGGGCAAGCTTTTAGGCTCCCCATTTATTATCTCCCACTTTGGTCTGCCATCTAATTTCTTTATGTCTCTGTGAAGCACATTGAGATTTTTTTCTTCATAAGCAGTGCTCCCTAAATGTAAGTTGTTTGAAAGAATTCAATGTTCTGGGCGGGTGTTCAGTCAAGATTGTTGAGTTGCTGAAGTTTACTTTAGCTTCAAAAAGACTGACTCAGATGGAACTATGATACTCCTCTTACTTTTTATCCAGGTGCCTCCAACACTGTTGTCCTCGTACTTTTTATTGCCCTGTCTAGGAACATTGGAACAGGTTGAGGCCAGTTAACCCTCAAGCCATTCAATGAGGTCATGATGGATGTGACCTAAGTCAACAGAGCTGGTCTTGTCATATTTCCCTTAATGCTTTTGGTCTGTTGACAGTTTTAAAATTAACAATTGATCTTGCATCCATTATTGTTTTTGGAGGAGAGTTCCAAACTTTCACTACTTTTTGTGTGTAGGAGTCTCTTCACCAATAATTTCACTCCTACTAAGCTCCAGGGAAAAGAGTTCCAGCCTAGCCAACCTCTCCTTATAACACAAGCCTTCCAGTCCAGGTCGCATCCTAGTAAATCTTTTCTGTACTCTTTCTAGTTTAATAGTATCATTTCTATAATAGGGCATCAGAACTGCACACAGTACTCTAAATGTGGCCTCACCAATGTCTTGTACTGCTGCAACAAGATGTTGCACAATACACAATGCTCTGGTTGCTGAAATCTAGCATGCCAAATGCCTTCTTCACCGCCCTGTCTACCTGTGACTCCATTTTCAAATGTTATGATGGACGTGAAACATTAACTGTTTTCCCTTTCACTACAGATGCTGCCAAACCTGGTGAATTTCTCCAGCACTTTCAGTTATCATTTCAAGCATTAATAATGTCTGAAGAGTTAAATTGGTTGGGAAAAAAGTAAAATGTAAGTGAGTAGAAATCGGACAAAGAAAATGGACTAAGAGACAAAAGAGGAATAAGAAGTGGATAGAAGTGGTACCAATAAATCTTTAAATTTAACTGCAATTTTTGTGCTTTTTTAAAAAAATAGCTTTACCTGGTAACCTGATGTGGGCCTCTCCTGCTGTGGGTAAGTTCCCTGAGGCAGCCCTGAAGTGACTATTAATTTACTCTTAAGGACTTCAGTTGGGCCAACAGGGAGTGAGCTTCGCCATGACTGGAAAAAATTGTAGTGTAGGGATACACAGGAAACACCCACACTGGCATTGTGCCAATTTCGTGTGCCCACCTCACCCCCACATACTACCTCTTCCCGGGTGTGGGAGAGAGGTGATACATATGATTCTGGTCATAGTATGTGAGTTGGTAACTTAAAAAAACACAGTCAATTCAGGGAGATGGTAATTTTCTTTACAGATGTGCTTGAAATCTACATTTTCAAGCAACCTTTTGATTTTCATCAGTGAGAAACTGGAAGCATACAGACATGGACTTTGCAGTTGCAATGACAGTAAAACTGTTAGCATTTGCCAGTATTACTTTTTATAAGACTAACAGCAACTTCTGGAGTCTAGACTTAAATACAGAATTCCAAAATTTGGTGTCAGTGACTCTACAGTTCTCCACAGAGTACATCATTGAAGTGCCCACAGATTGTAATAATTAGGAACCATTGACACATCTTAATCTTTACGCTGGTCGTCCTGCTTTGAAAAGAATCCCTTCGAAAGATTATGCTTATTAGATGTCATTGGGATTTTAGTGGAAGTTCATGCATAATACTGAACAACCTCTCTTGGATTTGAAAACAATTTACATTTGGGAAGTGTCCAATTTCAACAAAATACTAAAAAAGCCCTACATTTTATTAAAATATTCTTTCAAAAGTTTGTTTATGATACATTAGTTTCTACCCGAATCCTATGCATATGTCTCAATGTTTATTCTACTCTCTGTAAAATCATATTAAAAATTTAAGGATTGTGAGCGCTTTTAACTTTCTAGTTTTCTATTTGTGAGAATTCTTCAATGTGATTGGTTGCTTCCCTTGTTTGGTGACTGCTGGATGCCTAGAGGTCCCCCTAATGGGCCGACAGATTTAAAATTAACACCGGGATAAATTTGTGGAAAGCTTCCTCCAAGAACAGTGGCAGGTATCATTGTTTTCCCACTGTTTATAAAATCTGGTCCTGGGCCCCATCCTCCATATGCATTCCACTGTTGCAATCTCAGTGTTTTAAACACATTCAGTACCAAAATGCATTTGTAAGATGCAATATTATAGTGATGTTTCAGCACAAACCTTTCTATGCTCCATAACAGTTTTACACTTGATCTTGAATCTGACCCCTGATTACAATTGGACCTGAATTGTGTTCCTCCTTTAGTTCAAAGGTTTGTGTTTGATTGAATGCAGTCTCACTTTACGCATAGTTAACTTCCACATTTTAGAGAAAATCATTTTATAGATAGAACATGTCAGAAAATAAGCATTCTTTCAAAGCCCCAAAGAGGTCTCAGCACTTACTGAGTTAAAACTGTTTTTTGTCATAGGGTCTAGGAACAAGGAAGCAAATTTTGCAGTTTTAGAAGAATTAGTGCTATTTTATTTTCTATCCACTGATAGATTTTACTTGCATCAAAAAATAATTTGTAAAGCTTCTTTTAAAAAATAAAAATCCCTGTAAACAGAAGCCTATTTGGGCTGTTTCCCTGGTTCTGATATGAATGAAAGAAATGATGGATGAAAATTGTAAGAGACTATTTAAATCAGTTATTACCGGTGCAGTGATTCAGTGACTCATTTGCAAATGAAAAGGATACTTGCTTTACTTCAGGAAATTACTTCATTTTTCTGGCAAAAAAAAAATGCTTCCTTAATTGGAATGTTTATAATGTATATGAATTGCTAAAGGTTAGTCTTTGAAGTCGGCGCATAATATTATGTGATTTACCCTTTGCATCAAGCCATTTCTTTTTTCAACGTAAAGTACTTTGTGCTAAATTCATATCTATCATCCAGACATCCATAAGTGAATAATCAGTGCAACACTGAAACTCCCAGCACCCCAACGCCCCCCACCGTTAAATTAGATTGGTCAGGGAATTTGTTCCTGTATGTTCTGATTTAATATTTTACAGACATGGGGATGTTTTCCATTTTAAAACTGTACAGATTATTTACTGTGTGCCCTCCCAGATTTCAGATGAGGTAATGTAATGCACAGGGCTTCAGTTTGACAGGCATGAAACCCTCTTGCGGAAGGGACAGACAATGGGCAGAATCAAGCACTGACGGCTGGAGCAAAAACCAATCATGTGACATGCAATCATGTGACACACGAAGTGAGCAAAATTATTTGAAAAATGTCGCCCACTCAGCAGTAGAGAAACACCACTTGGAGCTGATCACAGAAACGAAACAGAGTGTGATTATTTTACGTAGAGTTGCTTTAAGATAATCCCCAACCATTCCTGAAGGCCCTGGGTTACAAAGAGACATCCCAATGGGGAATAGACCTCTCAAGGATTTCACAAAGTATAGCTCATGCATTTAATAGACTAAGATTAATAGATTAACCTTGTATAATACATTAATGCACATTAATCATCTAGTCATGAATGAAGGAGGTATGATTGGCTTGAAGATAGAACATAGAACATAGAACAGTACAGCACAGTACAGGCCCTTCGGTCCACAATGTTGTGCCGAACTTTTACCCTAAACCTAAGGTCTATCTAACCTCCACCGCTACCTTATACTATCATCCATATGCCTATCTAATAGCCGCTTAAATGCCCCTAATGAGGCCGACTCCACTACCCTCTCCCGCAATGCATTCCATGCCCCTACCACTCTCTGAGTAAAGAACCTACCTCTGATGTCTCCCCGATATCTACCTCCTTTCACTTTAAAACTATGTCCCCTCTTAAAAGCTACCTCCACCCTAGGAAAAAGTCTCTGGCTGTCTACTCTATCTATACCTCTGATCATTTTGTACACCTCTATCAAGTCACCTCTCATCCTTCGTTGTTCTAAAGAGAAAAGCCCTAGCTCTCTCAACCTTTCCTCGTAAGACCTTCCCTCCATTCCAGGCAACATCCTGGTAAATCTCCTCTGCACCTTTTCTAACGCTTCCACATCTTTCCTGTAATGAGGTGACCGGAACTGGACACAATACTCCAGATGTGGCCGAACCAGGCTTTTGTATAGCTGGAGCATAACTTCACGGCGCTTGAACTCAATCTCTCTATTAATGAAAGCTAACACACCATACGCCTTCTTAACAACTCTATCCACCTGAGTGGCAGCTCTCAGGGAACTGTGAACATGAACCCCAAGATCCCTCTGCTCCTCCACACTGCCAAGAATCTTTCCGTTAACCCTGTATTCTGCTTTCAAGTTTGTCCTTCCAAAATGAATCACCTCACACTTTTCAGCGTTAAACTCCATCTGCCACTTCTCAGCCCAGCTCTGCATTCTATCAATGTCCCTTTGTAACCTAGAACAGCCCTCCACACTGTCCACAACAAGACAAAGATTGCTGGTTCAATAAAATTAGGAGGAGGAAGACCTTAGATTGCATTGACAGTATAGATGGGATGGTCAGACAGGCTGATCAGTGGTAGATGGAATTTAATCCTGAAAAGTATGAGGTGATGCATTTTGGGAGGACTAATAAGGCAAGGGAGTATACAATGAATGGCAAGACCATAGGAAGTAGAAAGGTTTAGAGGAACCTTGATGTGCATGTCCACAGATCCTTGAATGCAGCTGGATGGGTAGGTAAGGAGGTTAAGAAAGCATTTGGGATACTTGCCTTTGTTAGTCAAGGCATTACATACAAGAGCAAAGTTGTTATGATGGAGTTGTTTGAGTTAAACCAAACCAGATTACTATGTGCCCGTTCTGTTTGCCACACTATAGGAAGAATGTGACTGCATCAGAGAGGATGTGGAGGGGATTCACCAGGATGTTACCTGAACTGGAGCGATTCAGCTATGCAGAGAGATTAGATAGACTAGGGCCATTTTCCTTAGAGCAGGTTCCTGCTTGACGGGTACAAAGTTCTGAGGGATAGATATGGATCAATGTACCCCCTCAGTAGAGGGGGCATGTTTCAAGGTAAGGAGTAGGAGGGTTAAAGGAGTTTTGAGAAAAAAACATTTTCACCCAGAGAGTGGCGGGTATCTGGAACTGACTGCCTCAAGAAGGTGGTTGAAGCAGGGACTCTCAAAACATTCATACAACTATTTTGACGAGTGCGGCATGGTGGGTCAGTGGCTCGCACTGCTGCCTCACAGCGCCGGGGACCCAGGTTTGATTCCAGCCTCTGTCTGTGTGGAATTGGCACATTCTCCCTGTGTCTACGTGGGTTTCCTCCCACAGTCCAAGATGGGCTAAATTGCCCATAGTGTCTAGGGTAGGAAATGCTGGGAAAGGGTAGGAGATCCGTCTGGGTGTGATGCTGTTCGAAGGGTTGGTGTGGACTCGATGGGCCGAATGGCCTGCTCCCACACTGTAGTGATTCTACGAGTGCCCACTTCTGAGATCTGGCATTGCAAGCATGCCAGATGTACTGGCCAACAGTGCTCAGAAGTGGTATATCTGCCCACTGAGGGGCAGAAGCCCCAGCCTTGCTCTTTGTAGCGAATTAGAAGCATATTATTGCTGAGGGGTGGGTCAATTTAATGTGTGCCATTTTGCAATATGCTTCTTCTACCCTTGTGAACTTAATTTATTAAAACTTTTGCTCATGTACCATGAACAAGCAATAATCCCTCCAGGGAGTGTACATGCTAATAGGAAAATAGCAATTGCCAGTTGGAAAAACACAACAATCCATCAGGTTAACTTTTCACCTAAATGTTAGTTGCATGCTAGAAAGATAATGGAGTATTGATTAACCATGATAATTAATCACAATCATATAGTCTGTAATAAACCCAGATCTGTGATGGGATGTTCACAACCATAAAGAAATGAGATATAGTTTTCAAAGTTCATAGATAACAAAGTGTGGAGCTGAAGGAACACAGCAGGCCAGGAACACGAAAGCTGACGTTTTGGGGCGGAATCCTTCTTCACAAAGTTCTGACCCGAAACGTCAGTTTTCCTGCTCCTCTGATGCTGCCTGGCCTGCTGTGTTCCTCCAGCTCCACACTTTGTTACCTCTGACTCCAGCATCTGCAGTTCCTGCTATCTCTCTCTTTTCGAAGTTCATGTTGTTTTCATCAGAACCTTAACAAGTTAGCAAAGTAGCAAGCTTTCGGGAACTATAAAGGCTGGCAAATGAAAGAGGAAAGGTGTTTGATAAGTGCAGAGGCAGGAGTGATGAAATGCCATAAAGGGTGATGGTGCAAGACAAAAAGGGATGATAATAAGAAAAGTAAAGAAGCAAGTCCAGATGGAATGTATTTGGGGAAAACAGAATGATCAGTAGCCAGATTCTGAAAAAAGAGGGGCTGATGTTATGATCTGAAATTGTTGAAATCAGTTTGAGCTTGGAAGCCTATGAACTGTCTCATCAAAGGATGAGGTACGATGACTCCAGTTTATGTTGAACGTTCCTGGAACAGTGTAAGAGGCAAAGGATACAGAGTGGGAAGGGCTAAGCTCGGGTAAAGCCTATAGATTAACCAGAAGTGACTGCCCAATCAGCTTCTAACTTCTTCAATGTACAGCAATGCAAACTGGAAGATATTTAAGTTAGTTATTCTTTCACTTGGAAGAAGTATATGCAGCATCAGATGATGGGAAAGGAGCAAGTAAAAGGGAACTTGCAAGAGAATGTACCATTTTCTCAGATCCAACTGCAAAATTATCGTCAAACTGGGTGACAGGGTACAGCTGTTGTGCCTGCTTCGAAAATTACATGCTGATAGTACATTCTTAAAAGATGTGAATTCCTCAGCAATATTTAGCACATTATATGAGTCCTTAAAATGGGCTCTGACCATTTAATGTATTACAATGACATATGTGATTTAATCGCAAGGATTTAGCATTGGCAGTCATTTCCCTGTAAGTGCTTTGTTTTAATATATTTAATAATAAAAAATGACATTGCTTTTATAGCTTAACAGATTTATTTGACCAATCTTTTAGTCTTGTACCAATTAAAACACTGATTCACAGGAAGAATGTTTGTTTCTTGAGCTTTCATTGGAGCTCATCGAAACAAAAATCGACAAACTTGGTGTTAGTTTGCTAAGTAGATAATTGGTTTAATTGAAAAGCCATTGCTGCAATATGTGCCGAATTGTGATGATAATAAAGCATTTTGATCCGAATTCATGACGTAGTTATAGACAGTAATGAAAATGAAAATGAAGTATTAAAAATGCACAATAATGATCATTTTGGAATACAAATGTTTACAATATTTAGCAACATTCAAGTTTCTTTAAATTATGAAATGAAATTAAAGGTCTGGTGCACACTGTATTTGGTTTTAAAGTTTATAGATGATATGATGTCATGTTGAATTCATTGAATTCACAGTCATTTACAAAGTCTTGATGAATGCGATAAGACAGGGGATTGGGCTATCTTGTAGTCTATCTGTTCTGTAACTTACTTGTGAAACGTGCTCCTCAATTCCAGCACAGCTTTATTGCCATATGGTTGTGGCAAGGAATAGTGGCAGTTGACTTATGTCCTACAGTCAGTATGTCAGTATACCTTTAAGAAATATGCTCGTGAAAATTCACTGTATCATAGCACGTGACCTGAGACAATAAAGGTCTCATACTCCCTCTTACTGAGAGAAACAGCTTAATGTTTTGAGTCCAGTATGATTCTTCTTCAAAGCCAGAATTGTCACAGGAGTTTGGATTACGATGAAGAGTTTGCCAGAATCAAGAAGTTGCCACAGTTAAAGTGCAAATTGAGCAGAGATCCACCAATGCCTACGTGCACCATCAGACATTTTGGGACAGTGCACACATAGGCTCAGCAGGGTCTACAGCAGTGGACCAACCAAACAGCAGGCCAGCAGCTAAATTTGTATTTAACTTTGCAACAGTAGAGTGGAGCTAGAGATCAGGTCAGAGATTCACATCACCAGGTTGTTCCATTGCTAGGAACCCCCTGCATCTTGTCCACCCATCCATCCCTGCCCCACCCATATGGCTCACTCCACAGAGATATGCCCTCCCACTGCCAGAGGATGACGGCTCGAAGAAAGTGATCAATCCAATCCAATGTTGCTGGTTGAATGCTAGTGAGCCACTGCCCTGAAAATGGACTGGAATATCGGCTCTGCCAATCAGCCCAATTATTAAAACCTACCCCACTGCAGCTCAGCAGCACAGAAGGGGCTTTTGAGGGAATCTCGGTGTCCTCAATCACTTTGCCCATTCCTACACATTTCTCCACTCTTTCGAAGGCTTTTTCCCTATGTGATAAAATATTTCCCCATTTTCTATCTAAATTTTTTTAATGGATTCTGCTTCTTGTGCATTCCTCGTCCAAGCAGCCCTATGAACAAAGCATTCTTGTTCTTCATTTTGTGGGCGATCTTCTCAAATTTGATCTCCCAGTTTGAAAAAATGTAAACGCACACAAGAATTTACAGTGCTTTCCATCACCCTCCTGAGACTAAGATCAGATTTAAAAAATGCTTGGTATTTTAATTAGAGCAGAAACATGTTTGTGCAGAATAAAGTGAATACCAAAATGTTGCTTTACACGTGGAATAAAAAGGATAGTCCTTGCCACACTAATGCTCTCCCTTCTTCTTTTGAATATTATTAAAAGATCATTTTTAATGATGTAGATCCACCTTCTCCAAAGTGCCAGTGAATTCTTCAGAAGCCATTGTCTACTCTGTAAATATGCCACGTATGAGAGAAATGCAACCCTTTCTGGGAAAGATATTAGTGTCAATTCTGAATGAGTCCTTCAGGAGAACATGTTACAGATGTCTCTTGGAACTTCGCACAGAACTTTGGATTATAAAAAAAAGTAAAGATAAACATACATGAAATCTACGAGCCAAATTCTGCTCTCAGGTGAACCAGAATTGTGCAGAGGTAGCTCTGATGCTGGCTGTTAACTTTTGTTTATCCCCTGAGCATATTGTATGAGGGGATATTGTATGAGCACACTGGCAGTCAAAATATAGAGCCGATTTCTCCATAACAGTAGCAGGGAGTCCACAAATCTTGTCATATGAATTCTGCATCACGGAAAAGCAATGAAGGGTTACATCATTTCAAAATATAGACTTTTATTTAACTGCAAAAGCAGCAGTGGCCAAGGAGATATTCAGGTAGAATTGTCTGATAGTGTTGGCAGAGGTTCATGTCTGCACCCAAGTCTTTAGCAGTGCTACGCTGTCTTTGCAAGAGCCATTTAACACAGAAATAGCGGCACAACAGCAATTTACTGAGGACAATTTAGGACTTAGATGAGAAAATAATCTCTCCCCTCAGAGAGTGGTGGGTTTGCTGAATTCTCTGCCACGCAAAGTGGTTGAGGCTAAAACATTGAATATTTTCAAGAAAGAGCCAGATATTGTTCTTAGATCGAAAGGGATTAAAGGATATGGAGAGAAAGTGGGAACAGGTAACTGAGTTGAACGATCAGCCATGATCATATCGAATGGCAGAGCAAGCTCAATGGGCCAAATGACCTACTGCTGCTGCTATTTTCTTTGAATACATATATATTGTATTTTTAATGTAACATTCCAAATTACTTTGCAGTAACTTTATAAATAAAATAAAATACAAGTCACTGAGCCACTTTAAGGAATATTAAGTCAGATGAAGTCAGTTCCATGGATAGATTAGAGAAGTGAAGGTTAACATGAGATCTAATAGAGGTGCTCAATGTTGTGAGAGACCCAGTCAAAGTAGAGAGTGTTCCAATCAATGCTGGAGGAATTCATTGTCTCTCTCTGGTCCCAATACTCCGCTGTACACAACATGAGTTTAAATGCTTTACTCAGTTACAGATAGTAGCCAAGTTTCTATATGATTTATATTAGGTTTAGAATAGAAAGATCCATCAACCATATTTCATTAATAAACAACAAACTTATTGATTTATCGTAAAGGCAGGAATTATTCAGCAAAGATGTAATGCTAGTTGACATACAGTTTGAAACATGGAAGTTTAAAAAAATACTATTCTAAATCACGCAACACGTATCAATTAAAAGAAATAAATAGATAATTTTCTCTGAGAGATTAATTTTGAATCTACGTAGTTTGGCCAATAAGTATCAGTTCTTGAAGGGGGAGAAAGCTAAGAATATTATTTAAGTGGAGAAAGACTGCAGAAAGCTACAACTTTGGGGGTTCTCATGCATAGCTAGCGTATAAGATCAGCAGGGTAATAGGGAAAGCAATTGGAATATTTGCCTTTATGTCAAAGCAAATGGAGTTTAAAAATAAGGAAGTCTTGCTAATGCTACACAAGCCTATCAACATTGGGTCATCAAATATATTCAAGGTGGAGTAGATAGATTTTTAAGGGTATTTTTTTAGGAATCAAAGGTATAGGGAAAAAGGCAGGAGAGTGAAGTTGAGGATTATCAGATTAGCCATGATCACTTTAAGCGGGAGAGGAGTTTCGATGGGCTGAATGGCCTAATTTTGCTCGTATTTAGTTTAAATAATGAATCCAATGGCAGATTTGAAAAAACCTCTTTACTAAGAGAATGCTTAAAATGTGGAACTCATGACCACATGGAACAGTTGGAGTGACTGGTTCAATAGTTTTAAGGGGAAGCTGGATAAACACATGAGGTGCGTGTAAATGAAGAATGTGCTGATGGAATTAAATGTAGAGGTTCACATGAAGCATGAACAGAATCATGGACTTGATGAGGTTGAATGGCCTGATTCTGTACTGCAAGTACCGTACAATTTCCATCCTGTCTTCTGCTTTGATTGTGTCAGCACCACAGACTAACATCTGTATTCTGTCAATATTTAAAAATGCGGTAATTCTAGCTCATTTACACATTAGCCCCTAATTTGGTCAACATGACAATGAAAACTTTCTTTGTATTTTTGCATGGGATAGTAGCACCACTGGTTAGGCTGTTATTTGTTGCATGTTCCTGAGTACCCTGCTTTGGCAGGCTTACATACCCATTTTACAGGTCAGATAACAATCAACCACATTGCTGTGGTTCTGGAGTCATACGTAGGCTAGACTTTCTTTCTTAAAGGACATTAATGAATCAGATTATGACAACTGACAATGTTAAATGGTCGCTATTACGTAAGAACATACGAACTTACGAACATAAGAACCAGGAGTAGGCCACTCAGCTCCTCGAGCCTGCTCCACTATTCAATACGGTCACGGGTGATCTCATTTCAGCCTCAACTCCACTTTCCTGCCCATTTCCCATAGCCCTTCAGCTCATTACTAATTCAAAATCTGGCTATCTTAAATTTACTCAATATCACAACATCTACCACTCTCTGTGTAGTGAATTCCACAGATTCGCAACTCTTTGAGAGAAGTAATTTCTCCTCATCTCTGTTTTAAGTCTGCTGTCCCTTATCCTAAAACGGTGACCCCTTATTCTAGATTGTCCCACAAGAGGAAACATCCTCTCTAGGTCTACTTTGTCCATCTCCTTTAGCATCTTATATACCTCAATTAGATCTCCTCTCATTCTTCTAAACTCCAGAGAGCGTAGATCTAAACATTGCAATCTCTTTTGATCAGTCAAATTCCCCATCTCTGGAATTAATCTACTGAACTTCCTCTGAACTTCCTTCAATAAAACTACACCCCTCCTCAAGTAAAGGGATCAAAATTGTCTGCAATATTCCAGGTCTGGTCTCATTAATGCTTCTACAGTTCCAACAACAGTTTCCTACATTTATACTCTATTCCTTTAGCAATAGATGTCAAAATTCAATTTGTGTTTCCTATTACGTGCTGTAGCTAGCTTTTATTTCGTGATCCATTATTCACCAGATGATCTAGATATGGGACTCAAAGATTTCAAGGGTGACCACTTTCTTCAAGCAGAGCCAGTGCTGCAGAAGAGTTATACTGGACTTGAAACTTTAACTTTCTCTCTCTTTCTGTCTCTCTACTGGTGCTGCCAGAACTACTGAGTTTCTTCAGCACTTTCTGTTCTTTTTACCTCTTCTTCCTCCTTTATTGTATTGACTCCTATATTGGTCTGACTGAGTGCAGTAAACATCACCCATTGTGATGATGTCACGAGGAATGAACTAGGGTCACTTGAGAGACATTCCTGAGGGTTTCTTCTGACAATTTTTGTCGTAATATTGATCCTAATATTGCACCTTGTAAATAGTTGCATTGATGCAATAAACTACATCCTGGTTCTTCTACAAAGCTCTTCTCTTTAGATCAGCAGGTAGCTATCCTCACACACACTGGACCACATAGGTCCCTTAAGGACAGATACACTTGGAAGATATGGATGGCAGCATATGACAATTCCCATTCCTGAACTTCGATCAGGGATGTGACACTTGTGTACCCTGGCTCATTCTTGATCATTGTGGTCCACTAGGAGTTTCAGGGCTGCAGTGTTTAGGTATTCAATCAACTGATTTCTGTCACTAATTGGCTAGAAATGATAAAATAGCATAAAGAGATAAATATTAGTCTGCAGAAGATGACCACACAGATTCTCAACGCTCGGAGTGATTTCCCGCAAATTTCTCAGAAACCCCAAAGAAGTCTAACCATTTGGTTTCTCCCATTTGTACCTATTAACCTAATGGGCTATCTGCTAATATCATTCACTATTTCAGATAATTACTTTACATTTTAAGGTGAGAAAGGTTTTAATGGCAATCATACAGTGAGTTCTCTTTTTGATTTTGATTTAATTGTGACCAAGAGCTTGTGTGCAATTCTGCAAAATGAGCCTTGTATTAAAAAGCTTGCCTCATCTGTCTTAGCCAGCACAAATAGCATTTTTAATTGCAACTCATTTCCATTTCAAATTACTATGTGCAGTGTTAGCTTTGTTCAGATACGTTAATATCTGCTGTACTGTAGAATTACTCATTCACTGACTCTGCAACCATAATCACATTGTCTAAATTTTCACTGAACGTATCCTGATTTCTCTTTGCTTCTTGTGATTGATGTATCAGTACTTCTAGTAACATCAGTTGCTTACACTTGAAGCCCCACTATACTGTACTCAAAATATAGAAGTATTGAAAGTTTACAGGACTTGGGCCATTCTGTTTGTGCTAGGTGAAAGGATCAATCAGCTTAATGCCATTTTCCGGGTCTTTGTGTATGGTCTTGTAGATTCTGCCACTACATTTGTGTATCCATGTATTTTTATTAAATGTGGTAAGGGCATTTTCCCATCCTTTCAAGCAGTAAATTCCAGATTCCTCTATCCTCTGATGAAAAAGTGGCCTCAACTCTGCTCTTGTCGATTAGTATAATTCTAGATTTTCTTCCAAGTTATGGGTTTTTCCTCTAAGCCCAAAAGAACTATTTCAGAATCTTCTTTCTGACAATCTGATGCACTATAGTCTTCATTTTTTTGCTTGTAAACTATGCCACTGTATACAAAACCCATAACTCTCGAGGAAGTCTCTCTCTAATAGTGTTCTAAAATAAATCACCATGACTATAGAAACACTGATAAGTTAATTATCAAATCAGACACACAGAAAACCCATATGTCACTAGTTAAAAATTTAAAAGTTAAAAATAAATGATATTAAAATATATGTAAGTCACACACCTTACATCACAGTATTTATGAAAAGCAAATATATTAAGAAATAATTAAGAATCTAATGATGACCACGAACCCATTGTCGATTGTTGTAAAAACCCATCTGGTTCACTAATGCCCTTTAGGGAAGGAAACTGCCATCCTTACCTGGTCTGGCCTACATGTGACTCCAGACCCACAGCAATTTGGTTGACTCTGAACTGCCCTCTGGGCAATTAGGGATGGGTACTAAATACTGCCTAGCCAGCGATGCCCTCTTCCTGTTAATGAATAAGGAAAAAAAAAATTGCAAGTGGAAACCCACAATGGGCTAGTATAAGACGTGACATGCCACAAACACTCCACTGAGTTAGTCTTTGTATCTCAACCTCTAGCCAGGGCATCCAAGATTTTGAATCCTGCTTAATTCAGCCACCCTATATGCCACATTTTCTGTTTTTGAAGACTTCAGGAAATCACTCCCCACAACTCCTCCCATCCCGTCCGAAGAGAATATTGTATACGAGTTACTGTTGGTGATATTAATTGGTGAATACATTCAGCTGACAGTCTCCCATTTGATATGTTAACAGAAGCATTAATCTATTTAAAATAAACCAACACTCATTAAATTAATGGGCAGAGAAATGGCAGGCAAATGCTCTAAACATGCATTGCAACTACCCACCATTAGTACTTTGGAGGCTAATGACATTTATTGCTGTAGCTTCAATTCAGGTATTAGTTTGACATCAATTATACTGGGAGTACCCCCATTGCTTTTAAATGGAGCGAGTGGAGCAAGACCAGTGAAATATTGACTGTGTCAAGAAGTCAATGTTCCTGGTGGTTCTTCAGTATTACTGAAATTTTAAAGGCAGTTCAACTGAAGGAAAACGTTAAAACTTGGAATTTAAATTTAAAATGTTTAATTCATCCCACATTGACTTTAATAAATTATTTCTTACAGTAAATGAAATGGAATTAACCTACTTTCTGATAAAGTGGGGGACAGCCTCAAATCTGACATCCAAAACCAATCTCCAAGCCAGCTTTGTTTCATCGGTTATGTACTATTTCTGTGTCGCTGGGAAGATAGGTATCGATTGAACTCAACTGGCCACCAGTGTAACACCAAGAGAAGAGCTACACTGTCAGGACATTGTTTTGCATTTGAGGCATTAAACTGAGGATTTGTCTGCCATCCCAAGTGAGTATAAAATTTCATTGGTGGTAGTTTCCCTGCCATTAAGATAATTCACCTTTTAAAGACTCCATGTTCAAGCAATGGTGTGACACAACCAGCCAGTTAGTCTGCTGTACAAAAACAGAAGTTGCTGGAAAAGCTCAGCAGGTCTGGCAGCATCTGTGAAGGAAAAAACAGAGTTAATGTTTCGGGTCCGGTAACCCTTCCTCAGAAGTTCTGTTTTCTCCTTCACAGATGCTGCCAGACCTGCTGAGATTTTCCAGCAGCTTTGTTTTTGTTCCTGATTATAGATTCCGCAGTTCTTTTGGTTTTTAGTTAGTCTGCTGTAGTTTTGCAAGCTGCACACTCAGAAACTGCTGGTTTGCTGTAATATCTAGTTTATAAGTTATGATGTGTTTTACTGTTTTAATAAACTAACCCAAAGTTAATCAATCATTGACAAATGATTGATTATTACACCTTTATCGTTAATGTGACAATTGGTCCTAGTTGAAGAAAGGAAGAGCAATTTTCATTTTGCCTTGGTTAATATCGATCCCTGAACTAACAATTGCAACATCTTACATTTATACATTCTCTTAAGTACAGTAAAATAATTCCAGGCATTTCTTAAGATCATTATCGAACCAAGTTTGACATTGAATTACACGAAAGAATGCAAGAGCAGGTGATCAACAGGTTGGTGAAAGAGACACATCATAAAGACCGTTGTGTTTAAGGAGTGTCTTGAAGAAGGAGAGCGAGTGAGACAGTTGGAAAATACTAGGGAAAGAATTTCAGAATTGAGGACATAGTCAATTGCAGGCACAGTTGTCCCCTGAAGAGTGGCACAGCTAGCTGAGGGGGCTAGAACTGGGGAACACAGATATCTCAGTGGCTGATGGAGTTGGAGGGACTTGCAGTGACAGGGAGAGATAAAGCCATGGAGCAATCTGGAAACAAAGATGACTGTTCTAGTCGACATCTGTCTAACAGATTCCAGAACTGTTGCTGTGCAAGAAGAAGTCATTCGGCCCATCACATCCGCACTGGCTCTTCAAGTTAGCATATTTACGTAGTGCCAATTTCCTCTATTTCCCCCCCTACCCTTGTATTTTATTTCTATCCAAATAATTATCCGATACCCTCTTGATCACCTCAAATAAACCTGACCCCATCACACTTCCAGGTCGTACGTTCCACACTCAAGCTACTCATTGTGTGAAAAAGCTTTTTTCACTTTGCTTTTGCTTCTTTTACAAATCACTTTGCCTCCTGGTTTTTGATCCTCTTACAAATGGGAAAATTTTCTCTCTCTCTCTACTCTATTCAGCCCATCCAAGATTTTGAAAACCTCTATCAGACCTTCTCTCAGCCTTCTTCTCTCCAAGGAGAACAGTCCCAACTTCTTCAGTCAATTCTCGGAACTGAAGTTCCTCATCCATGGAACCATTCTTGTAAAATGCTTTCATGCTGTCTACTATACTTTCACATCCTTCCTATAACCTGGCACCCAGAACTGCACAGAATACTCTAGTTAAGTACTCCGAACTGTGACAATACTCAAGTTGAGTGCCCAGAATTGTACACAATACTCCAACTGAATGCTCAGAGCTGTACACAATGCTTCATTATCCAATAATTTATCTCAGTTCTAACCGTTGAACATTGCTTGGCTGAAAGAGTCTGACACAATTCCCATTTCAGCCATGGCTACACCTGAAAAGTCCCAGAGGTGTGAGAGACCCCATTTGTACATTATTTCTTTCTTGCACTATTAGCAATGATGCAGTAGTCGCTTGGTGTAATGGATTGTATAATATTTGCCATGTATTCGAACTTGAACAGTGATATTTCTTACATCAGATAACAAAAGAATCCATGAAAATCTGGTGAAAATCTAGTCTTTAATCATATCATAAAATGGTTAAGGGTTAATTTTACAGAAACATTTATAAATGCGAGTCTTTAAAAAAGAGCATTCATATAGATGTATTATAGCTATTAAAATAGTTTGGTTGGTTGACGTTGCTGAAAATGTATATTTATTAAGCAATGCTTGCTCGGAGAGTGCTCATTTACCACACTCACAAGGATAGTGAATGTACAAACAGGACAACATGGCATAACGGGATATGAAGGGAATTTATCACACTAATGGAAAAAAAAAACATATTGGATAGAAAATTTCTATTTGGCACAAGTAAAAAGCACAGAATGAAAGGAGAAATTCAGTCTCTTGATGTCCCTCTGACATCTAAACATCATGATGCTCATTTATTTTTTCATCTCCATCACAGTTAACCCAGCAATCTCAACCATCAGTGAAATCTGTCTCAAGAAAGTGCTATAAGGGAAAAGAAGGCTCAGATTTCTTACAGGGCAGCTGACTGGGAGATGGAAAAGGTGGATTATGCCTGAATTTTTACATATCTTTACCTTTCAGATGTTTCTCATCATTTTATATTTACATTTCTTAAAATAAAGCTCACAAAATAACTCAAACATGAATCAGCTGGTGAGATTTCCTATTCTGATCACATCATCGTCCTGACAATTTCATTTCTCGCAAGAACCTCAGAGAATAATGACACGACTGCCACTTTGTTTGAATTGATGACGCAGGTTTTAGACACAGTCTAGAAAAAAATGTTAGTTGAATCATCACTTGCTTTAAAAAAAGTATCCTGTTTTATGAGTCAAGTAGATTGCACCTTCCAGTCACCAGCTCCAAGTTATACTTCACCCAGCAGCAACGTACCAACATAGATCTAATTAGGATAATAACATTGTCTGATAGTCCAAGGTGATAATATTTCTGTCAGATTCTCACAACCTTGCTGCGATGATAAGATCTCAATATGAGATTAATTGCCGTAGGGAGGGCTCAAACAGTCAATTAATTGGTGGGTGCATTGCTTAATTCCTTATTCCATGCCCCTAATCTTCAGATACAAGGGATGCTGATTAGCATCTCTGTTGTAGCTGTCTCAGAAATGGTGAGAAATTAGAGGGCAACGTTGAATGTCTGACATCACTGTTGGAAGCAATTTTGGTCCTGGATACAATCCAGGAAACGTTACAGAAGTCGTACACTGCTTTCAGCACGGAGAAATATAACATTCATTTCCAAACATGGCTGTACCAAGTCAGAAAGAATGCAAAACAGACCATCTGGAACTTACTGGATGGTGACGGGTTCTACACATCTCTAGATCTCAGTCTCCACTGTGGTGCTCAGTAGCAGAGTTTCTTTCCCAATGGAAGACCAAATAGAGAACTCAAGGGAGTAGCTGGAGGCGTTGCCGTTGTTCTTCACTTAAATGGTGTAGGGTAGAGACAGGCCTTTTGGTTCAATTGGTTGATAGGTGGTTTGCATATGGAATGAACTTCCTGAGGAAGTGGTGCATGTGGGCACAATTACAACATTTAAAAGACACTTAGATAAATATATGACGAGGAAAGATTTGAAGGGATATGGGCTAGGAGAAGGAAGGTGGGACTAGTTTAGTTTAGGATTATGTTCAATACACAGATTGGACCAAAGTGTCTGTTTCCGTGCTGTATGGCTCTATGATTCTGTGACTGCATGGTGCTTCACACAAGCCCCCTCCCACCTTGTATCATCCAAGTGTATCAGCATAGACTATCTTATCAAGCTTTCAAAAACTAAATCTATGCTGTACACCTCAGCTACTGTTTATGGTAAAGAGTTCCAAATCCAAACTACTTTCCCGATTTAAAAAATGTTTCTTCAAAGTTGCTTATTGGATTTCTCAATAATTATGATTGTGTTCTCTGGGTATCTCCATAAGTTGACAGACCTTCTTATCCAGTCAAAATGCTTCATAATATTTAAAAACTTCTACATTATCCCTCAATCTTTACTATTCTTTCTAACATGTTCTGTCTTTTCTGATAGTCACAAGTCTCAGTTCTAGTTTCATTTGCTTAAATGATTCTGCATTTTCTGCAGTGCCTCCGTCTGATTCTTTATAACATGGAGACCAGAGCTGTGAACAGTGGTCTAAGTTCTCTCCAGGTCAAACATAACCTCTCTCTTTTTCAATTCTGTTCTTTAGTTTGTAGCTGCTATTGAGGTCAATGCTTTTAAGGAACATCAGTGATAATAAAACATTAATGTCTGTTGTTAAGTAACAGCTGGGGCACAAGAATGTGTGTTTTTCAATAAAACTACTATAAATGCATCCTTCTTTTATCTCAGAACCACTAGTGTGGCTTGATGGAGTTTGATCTCTCACTGCACTTGGCATCTTCTGATGCTGGTCTTGTTCAACACAAATGCAATTGACATCATGTCAGATCCAGAGCTTCGAGCTTTAACTTATGCAAGTTGGAGGCTATATTCATTGTGTTATAAGGAACATGTTTTGACAGATGGACACTACATTCATTTCCAAAGCTCCCACTTCATTCACAGTGAGCTGTCCTACAGATCCAAATATTTCTTAAGAAATGAAAGGGATGGCATACTCTTCAGTATATAAGATAGCCTATTGCAACTGAACAAAATTTAGCAAGTGTCCAGTTATGCCCTTCTGATATTTTCCTGTTAAAGGCATTAGATCAATACAAATTGTAGTTGTTAATAGAATTATTGCAAGATACTGGATGATCTACCGTACTGACGGCATGTGCATCGTATGTTTCTGTTCTAGGAGATTCAACATGGCAACAAACAACAGTTCCCAAAAATATGCAGAGACTTGCGATGATCTCGTTAAAAGGTGCAATATAGCCACATATACCAAAAAATTCCAGCAATCATTAAGAGGTTGAACCCAAGACGAAGTCCATATCTGGTTACTGTGTGAAATTAAAAATCCAGCCAACCACAATTAAAGTCCACAAACAGCCCTTTCTCTTTGGGTGCTAGACTGCTACTGAAGAAGGAGGAAGCTGCTAATTAGAAGTAAAGTGACTTTAGTTGCTAATAAATGACAGGATCAACAAAAAGCATTTGGGTTGTTATTGCACACTGACATCAGTATAATGGATTTCAGTTCATATATGCAAAAATAAATAAGTCACATATTCATTTTACAGTCAATATGGTGTCTACGCAGCCACCAATCTCAGCAAATACACATTACATGAAATTCAAAATTATTAAAGGACAGATTGGTAATCACATTATTCTAACATATGAGTTGGTTTACATCACACGTTACTGAGATAGACAGGTTGATTAGACTCCAGATTTCATCCCATTTGGTGCTAAGTTCTCTAATCTCAACAGGGGACCTAGAATTGATGTTTTGGAGTTGGAAAAATGGGAGGGAATGGGGAGGATCGTCAGACAAGCTTGCCATTCCCTTGCCAGTGACCCCTGATGGAGGTGTGTGGACATGTCCAAATTTGGCTTCAATATCTGCAATGAGAAGAAAACCTGCTCATCTTTCCCATATAAAGATGATGCATTGATGCTCAGCCATGAACATGAGGTAAATGGGTGCACTCACTAGACATTGCTTAAGAATTCAGTCAATATTTTCAGGAGAGAGCAGCATCAGTCATCTACAGTGTGGAACCAGTTTTTTGGCCCATTGAGTCCACACCCACCCTCCAAAGGGCATCCCACCCAAACCCATCGCCCCTACCCCATCACTCTGTATTTCCCATGGCTAATCCACCTCACCTGTACATCCCTGGACACTCTGGGGCAATTTAGCATGGCCAATCCATCTACCCTGCACATCTTTGGACTGTGGGAGGAAACTGGAGCACCCGGAGGAAACCCACGCAGACCCAGGGAGAATGTCAACCGAGGGTGGAATTGCACCTGGGTCCTTGGTGATATGAGGCAGCAGTGTTAACCACTGATCCACCTGGAAAGAAAAATAAGAAAGGGGGAAAGAAAATAAATGACATCTAAATTTCTGAGGAACTAATGTACATTTGTTATCATATTTTAAAAATGATGGTGAAGTTTTTATTTTAATATTTGCATTGCTACACCAACTTCATCTTTTGATTAAAAAAAAAATGATGACATAGAAATATGGAAAATTGAAGCAAGTGTAGGCCATTGACCCTTCGAGCCTGCTCTGTCATTCAATATGATCATGGTTGATTATCCAACCCAGTACCCTGTTCTCACTTTGCGTTCATACCCTTTGATTCCCATGAAGAACCATATCCAACTCCTTCTCGAAAACATTTGATGTTTTGGCTTCAAATACTTTGAAGTAGTCCACAAGCTGATGTGTCCAGGGATGTACAGGCGAGGTGGATTAGCCATGGGAAATGCAGAGTTACCGTGATGGGGTAGGGGGGATGGGTTTGAGTGGGATGCTCTTCAGAGCGTGGGTGTGGACTCAATGGGCCAAAAAACTGGTTCCACACTGTAGATGATTCTATGATTCTGCTCTCTCCTGAAAACATTGACTGAATTCTTAAACAATGTCTAGTGAGTGCACACGACTCAATGAGAGAAGAAATTTCTCCTCTTCTGTACGCTAAAAAGCCTACCCAATATCCTTAGACTGTGACCTCTGGAGCTGGAATCCCCGGTCATCAGGAACATCCTTCTTGCATGTACTCTGTCTGATCCTCTGTTAGAATTTTATAGGTTTCTATGAGATTCCACCCACTAAATATTCTAAAGTCTTGAGATTATGGGCATCTCTAGCAAGGCAAGGCTTTATTGAGCAATGTTAGTTGCCTTGACAAGATGGTAATGGGGCTTTTGTTTTGCACTGCTGCACTCCACATAGTGAAAGCACAGCTTCAGTGCTCTTCAATAATGAGATCCAGGGTTTTGAGCCAGAGACAATGAAGTTGTATCAATGTTGCAAACAACATTTCAAGTACAGAAAGTACATGATTACATCTTTTCCTCTCTATGTTGGAGTGTGAGCCAACTAGTATGATTCTCTGACACCAACATGGTTGTTGGAATGAAAGGACCAAAATGTAAAACACTTTAATATATTCTTCATCTTAATTTGCTCAGGAGATTCTGGTGAACCTGAAATTGAAACAACAGCTTTCACCAGTAATCTGGCCTTGCCAACAGTGCATTTGTTCCATGAAAGATTGTTTAAAGAAAGGTTCCTTGGATTCAGGATGTTAACCTCAAGCATTAGCTCCCATAACACTAACTTCCATTGCCTAAAGCACTGGAACGGTACCAATGAATTGGGATTGTCTCCCACTGTTGATGTGCAGCATTAATTCAGTACAATATGCAAAAAGATTTAATTAGCATGGTACTTCACAAGGCTCTAAGCTCCAGAATCAGTAATAATGTACAGCATGAAATTTCATTCTTTTCTTCTAGGTCTGCAGTATTGCCAGACTACATTTTGCCAACTGTTTGAGCCACTGGTTAATTGCCCTTCATACTTATTCGAATAACTGTTGCAAACCACCATCTGTTTGACAAAGTGTCAGTCTTTGTAATACCATCAACAAACTGAGTTTTCACCTTATTATTCTGCTTGTATGTTTCCAAGGGAATGAATAAGCTTACTCAAGCCAGGAACTAATATGTATTAGATATAACCAACTTTAAACACATCATCAAAATATGCTTTGTTTCACTTATGTGATTGTAAGTCAACCAGTCAAAGAGTTATTATGCAAGAAATAACATTTCTTTAAATAAGATATGTCCAAATTCAGTTTACAACTATTTTGCTTCAGGACTATAAGCCTGTCAATGTATCTGTGCAAGAAATGTTATTGCAATCATTCTCCTTCAAGAGTAAAGACCTGTCAACATATTTGTATAAAAAATGTTATTTTTATTTCTAACTAGCAAGAAGCAGTAGGTGGTACATGTTTAAAGAATGAATGTGCAGTGCTTTTGATGATGAGTCATATTAATTGCTTTCTGTGAGTTCTTGGCAGTTCTCAAGGAGCTCTGTCTTAGTGGCAGACACTTGACAGATCAGTGACTCCAAACTCCATGCGGTGCCATTTCAGGATTTAAAGGTGGAGACTGTCAGCTACCTTGGTCTGATGGTTCACTCAGATTGGACTTGATTAGAAGTGATGTTGAGAAATGATTTCTGCATCATTGTGAAAAGAATAACTTGGCAACATTGCCAGGAGAATTCCAGTGCTACTGCTGTGCTTATGCTAAACATTGATGCAGGTAAAACTTTATTTTAATATGCGAATAACAAAGCACATTGGGAGACTTTATTCTACCCCCAACCCCTGGCTTGTCTACTGAGAAGTCATTCATCAGTCTCAAAATATAATATTTACGAGTGTAGATTTTGGGGGGTTCCTAATATAGGCAAGACTACCATTCATGAGCCATTTTCAGATAGTTTATAAAGTTTGTTAAGAAACAGCAATTTAGACATGATACATCAGTGAATTAGACAAAACAAGGGCACAGTCCATGACAATTGGGGAAGGTTGACTGATACCAGAGGACAAATGAACTAGTGGTGCCAAATGTGTCAGTCTCATTAAAGTTGGGAAGGATACATCCTACTCTCTCGCTGAAACGTACAGAACTCTCCCCTGGATCTTCTTCCTCCTCTTCTGGTTCATCTTTGTTCTGGAAAAGACAGCTTCCTGATAAGGGTAGCTCCTTACAAGGTTCACCTCTGAGGACTGCCCCCTGCCCCTGAACACTTGTTCATATTCCTTATTTCTAACGGCTGGAAGCTTATGCAATGTCAATCAATCATCTATGTCCTTTCTACCAATGACCACAGTCATGATGCCAGGATGAGTGTTGTCCCCTTATTCCCTCCATTTGAAAGTTAGTTTCCATTCCTTGAAAGAACAAAAACTTATTTTCCAAAACTCTGCATTTATAATGGGGTTGTGCAGTGCCCGATAAATCTTTTCTTTCCACTTGTAGAGGGTCACATACTATTGTAATACAGTTAAATGAGATCTCATGTGGCACAGGAAATATTAAATATGGGATACTAAAAGAACACAGATTTAACGGGAGCCACAATTTCCAACAATATTTATAAAGCCACTATTCAAAACATTATATTGTATTAACTGATTTGTTGAGAAAGGTTTCTCTGACACAGGGAAGTGGTAATATCACTAGGTTAGCATCCCAGGTTAATGTTCTGGGAGCGTGGGTTTGAATTCCAGCATGGAGGATGGTGAAATTTAAATTCAATAAAATCTGGAATTAATATCTAGTCTAATGGCGATCATGTAACCATTGTCAATAATTATAAAAACTCATTGGATTCACTAAAAAGCCCGTAAGGGAACAATATCTGCTGTCTTTAGTAAGGGCTGGCCTTAGGTCACTTAACTTCCCATTGAAATGGCCCAGCAAGCTACTCAGTTGTATACAACTGCCACAATGTCTAAGAGAAGGAGTGAAGCTGGATGGATCACTTGGCATTTACCTCAGCACTGAAACCAACAATGATAAACTCAGGCTCATCAACACTGCAAAGTCCTCACTGTGAACAACTGGAGACTCATGCCAAAATTAGGGGAGTTGTCCCATAGACTTGTCAAACAACTGCCTGACAAAATCATACTCAAAGAATCATACTTACAGATAAGGTGTCCGATTGACAGGGAGTTGCCCTGGGAGGCATCAACATTGACTCCAAACCCTATGATGTGTCATGCCATCAGGACAAACAAGGGCCAGGAAGTCTCTACCTGATTAGTACCCTACTGCCCCATACTAGCTATTTTCTGCCAACCATCTTCTATCTACACTATTATGTTACCCACACATTGCACTTCTTCTTTGCTCAAGAACTTTTGGTGTGGCATCTTGTCAAGTGCCTTTTTAGAAATCCAAAGACAGTATGTTAATGAGCATCTCCATATCCAGGCACATGTTACTCCTTCTTAGAGCACTATTAACTTGGAAGGATTGTGAGCATAAACATGATTTCACTTTATAAAAACATGCTGACTCTTCCAGATTATTTGAATCTAAGTCACCAGCTATAACTCTTAAATGATCAATTCTAACACCTTCTCCACAACAGACAACAAGTTAACTGGCCTGAGATAGTAGGAACTGCAGATGCTGGAGAATCTGAGATAAGAAAGTGTAGAGCTGGATGAACACAGCAGGCCAAGCAGCATCATAGGAGCAGGAAGGCTGACGTTTCGGGCCTAGACCCTTCATCAGAAAATCTAGGCCCGAAACGTCAGCCTTCCTGCTCCTATGATGC
>NC_063358.1:11357179-11357599 GCF_021869965.1 Rhincodon typus | reverse complement strand
ACCACCGCTTCCTCATCACTGACCATCGCTGCCTTATCACTGACCATCGCTTCCTCATCACTGACCATCGCTGCCTCATCACTGACCAATGCCAGGACTCATCACTGACCACTGCTTCCTCATCGCTGACCACCGCTGCCTCATCACTGGCCACCGCTTCCTCATCACTGACTATCGCTGCCTCATCACTGACTACTGCCAGGCCACATTGCTGACAACCACTTCCTCATCACTGACCACTGCTTCCTCATCACTGACCACCGCTGCCTCATCACTGACCATCGTTTCCTCATCATTGACCACCGCTTCGTCATCACTGATCACCACTGCCTCATCACTGACCATCGCTTCCTCATCATTGACCACCACTTCGTCATCACTGACCATAGCTGTCCCATCACTGACCACCGCTTCCTCATC
>NC_063358.1:11333230-11357169 GCF_021869965.1 Rhincodon typus | reverse complement strand
CATCACTGACCATAGCTGTCCCATCACTGACCACCGCTTCCTCATCACTGACCACCGCTGCCTCATCACTGACCATCGCTTCCTCATCATTGACTATCGCTGCACCATTACTGACCACCGCTGCCCCATCACTGACCACTGCTGCTGCCATCCGGGCTTGCGCTGGCCCCAAAGCCGCTGCCACGCTCCGTTGCCATATCAGCCGTCTCACCGCAGAATTGCACTCCACCACTGCTCTGGACATAGTTGAAGCTGCATTATCTCTGACAGCCACCACTGGCTCCACCTCCAGGACCGAGCCCCAAAGACCAAAGCAACAGAAGAAAGAAAGAGAAAATTGAGAAAAGTAAAAAAGAAAGAAAAGTGATTGGAGTAGACGGGCTATGGAGAGGAGCCCTAGTCTGCCACCATTTTGGATTTTATATTTATATTTGATTACAGTAGCCTATTTTAATATGCTTTGCCCCATTCTTAATGCATTAAAATGATATGCCCTGTGCCGGTTTTTAATCCAAACCTAGAGGACGATCAGACTCTTTCCTGTTTAAAATCTGATTAGATATTTCTGTGCTTTTAACAAATTTGATCCTGCTGTTACTTTTAAGAATTTTTTCACATAAATATGCGTATGATTCATTCTGTAATAAATTTGAACAACGATCACCTCACATCAAAGCCACTGCCAATTTATCACACTGTTGAGCCTCTCAAGTAAGTATGTTGTTAAATGGATCAAAACATTAATTCTTTTTCTGAACTACCAAGTGTGGTGTATTGAAAATCGCTTTGTATGTTTTGTCCACTTGTGACTACAATACACTTATGCACCAACAAAGGGAGTCTCCTAGGCAGGGACAATAAAGTATCTTGAAGTAGCTTGTTGAAGAAGAGTCATACTAGACTTGAAACATTAAATCTGTTTCTATCTCTGCGGATGTTGCTATACCTGCTGAATGATGTTCCCTCTAAGCTGGACAGTTTCACACATGGTGATCAGCATTGGTACATCGATTGTAGCATGGACTTCCGGTTCTGAAAGTTGCTGCCATGCATGGACTTCAGTGCATTTTGCTTTTATTATACTGAAGGATCCATCTGGCTGAATATATGTCTGTGTTGTTTCTGTTCCAAGAACATTAAAGGCTTAGCATAACACATGAGGTAGGTTGGATTTTACTATAAATGGCTCAACCATGACTTATCCCAGAAATCTTAAGAAAACTCGAAGATGTTTGTGTCTGGTACCTCTTGAAGATCCAAAACACCATATATTACCAACTAAAAAAATGCTGCACTTTTATGGTTTGAACCTCAGCTACCTATCAGAATTGTGAAACATCACCTTTTCCATGTTTGTTTCTAGCTAGATTATCTCACGGTTTTATAATGGGTGTGATGCTTCAATCTGTCATTTAAATAAATGATGATTCCCTGTCAAATGTTGTCTATGTCAACACTAGCGATGTTAGCTGTGTCTGCTCACAGGAGGTGTTTAAAAGCAATTCTTGCTGTTAATCACACATAAATGCCCCAAGAGAAAATATCCAGATTGGGCTCAAATGATCCATCCGCCAGTGATATCCAACAGACCTGGTCTCACAAACAATGGAAACCTTTAAAAACAAAGACTTCCAGTACACCTGAGAGATCCTAATTATGGGTCTCTCAAGATGTTGGCTTCACCACAGGTAGCAGATATCAGATGGCACCGAGCAAAATGCTAGCAGCTTTATGAAATAACACTGGAACTGACTGACATCCATGAGATATTTTGTTAAATTCTGGCTTTAACAGTCCCTGGAACCCCAGGCAGAATTTTAGTTAATACAAAATAGTTAGGCCAAAAAGGCAAACGAAAATTCACATATATGTGTGTGATCATCTTATGATAATAAAAAAAAACACTTAGCATTAATTAAGACCTCTAGAAGAAAGAGAGAGTTTAAACTATGGTTTGAACTTTGTGCTGTAAATTGTCAATTTACATACATTTGGGTAAAATTGAACAGAAAGTTCAGTACGGTTGAGTATTTAGTTTTATTGTGAATTGTCTAAAAATGCGTGCAAATCCAAGGTTTCAGATGTGTCTTATTTTAAATTGCGAAATATCGAGAGAGGTTTCTTTTTGTAGTCAGATCAAGGAGTACACAATCAGCTGTTTTTCCACTTCACAAATTTTCACAGATCTCAATCATCAGCCAAATATGCAGTAAAATTCCTATGTAGCTCATGGAATAAACTGCAAGAATGAATGCTTCTTTGCATAAATGGTGCTTGATGAGAGTTATTGAATTATCCATGAAAATGTAATACTTGTCCCCCACCACATAACTGACATGCAGCTCACTTCACACAAATGACTTGGTGATATGTTATTTTATACGCAATAATGGATACCAATTTTCTCTTAGGTTGTTTCCTGAATTTCCAATGAGATGAATGATTAACTAAGCAGTTTTGAAGTTGATGCAATGGGATCAGGAATAATGGGTGGAATTTAGTTGAAATAATGGGTTTTTCATCCTGCAAAAGTCATCTTCATTGTGAAATGCCTACTGGTCTGAGTTTGCTTCCAGCAAGGCAATGTTTACCTCCCACACCATAACTAACTGGGAATGTATATTGTGGTTTGAAGAATCCAACAGATATTACATTCCTCAGGCACATCATTGTGTTATGAACAAAAACAAAGCTGCTGGAAAAGCTCAGCAGGTCTGGCAGCATCTGTGAAGATAAACACAGAGTAAATGTTTTGTGTCCGGTGACCCTTCCTCAGAACCCTTCTGAGGAAGGGTCACAGGATCCGAAATGTTAATTCTGTTTTTATCTTCACAGATGCTGCCAGACCTGCTGAACTTTTCCAGCAACTTTGTTTTTGTTCCTGATTTGCAGCATTCACAGTTCTTTTGGTTTTCATTGTGTTATGACCCACTTTAGATTAAGCCCCACTATTCCCAGAATCTTTCCAAATGTGAAAGGTTTATTTTAAAGTACATAAAGTATCCCAATTTACATACCTTTCAGAGTAAGGTTGTTAGAAACCATAGACCAGATTTCTGCGCTGAACAAGAATTACTATTTATTGTAAGCAAGTAGATAATAGCTACAGGTAGACAGATATAAACCACTGACATGTAACACTTTTAACTAAAGCTCTAATCCCTCTATAACCATATCCATGTCCCCATCACCGCACCACACACATACACTCACTCAGACAAACAAACATTTTTAAAAAATTACTGGCGGAGGCAGTAAACTAGAAAGTCAGATTAATGGTCTTTGCTTCCTGGTTCTGATGTTGAGATGACATTTCTTCAGTTCAGTTGTCTTTCTCAGGAAGTTTTCACTTGTTTGTAAAAAGTACAGAGTGACTGATTCACTGAGAAAATGTCTCTAGTTATCACTTCAAAAGTCACAACTCACAGCAACTGGTGCAGGTAAGGTAAACTGGTTTTCTTCAAGTTTAAACAGGGTTTTGTTTACTGCAGAGAACAGGCAGCTCCTGTAGAACAACAGCGCACACTTCTGTATCATCTCTCTCTGTGTGCTTGTGTTTCTGTAACTTGTTTCCAGTTCCGACCTGTTCACTTAGCTGAGAACCAACTAGTTTCACTTGTAATCAAATCCTTGGCTTCTGATTATCTGCATGTTGCAGGAATCTATAGCCACAAAATTAAACAGTTCACTGTTTTACTGTGAAATTATGCATCCATCCTGAGAAATTCTTGTGTTTATTTTTAAAGAAACCCTTATATGCTCAAGTCGCACAATATAATACAGCGATGATAAAATAAGCCTATCTCTTAAGGTATATTGTCACACTGATTGTGAGACATCATCTTTGTTTCTCGACATTTAATGATTATAAATTTGATGTGCATATCGTAGGTTCTGCTGCACAACTGGAGCACTTATAATGAGGTACTTTTTTGAAATTCATTCATAGGATGTAGGAGTCACTGGCTGGTCAGCATTTATTCCCCTTGAGAAGTTGGTGGTGAGCTGCCTTCTTCAACCACTGCAGTCCACATGCTGTGAGTTGACCTACACTACCATTAGGGAAGGAATTCCAGGATTTTGACCCAGCGACAGTGAAGGAACAGTAATAAATGTCCAAGTCAGGACATTGAGTGGCTTGGAAGGGAACTTGAAAGTGGTGATGTTCCCATGTGTCTGCTGCCCTCGTCCTTCCAGATGGAAAAGGTTATACGTTGGGCTGTCTCGGATCTTTGGTGAATTTCTGCAGGGCATCTTGTAGATAGTACACACTGCTGCTACTGAGTGTTGGTGGTGGAGGGAGTGGATGCAGCTTTGTCCTAGATGGTGTTACAGCTTGTGAGTGTTGTTAGAACTGCACCCATCTAAGCAAGTGGGAAGTTTTCCATTACACTCCTGACTTGTGACTTATAGATGGTGGACAGGCTTTGGGAAGCCAAAAGGTGAGTTGCACACTGCAATATTCCTGGCCTCTGTCCTGCTCTTGTAGTCTCTCTATTAATGTGGTGAGTCTAGTTGGGAGTTTCTGGTCAATGGTAACGCACATGCAGTTGATAGTGGGGGATTCAGTGATGATAACAGAATTGAATGATAAGGGATGGTGATTAGATTGTCTCTTAATGATGATGGCCATTGCCTGACAATAGTGTGGCAGGAATGTTACTTGCCAATTGTCAGCCGAAGCCTGGATATTGTCCAGATCTTATTGTACTTGAGCATGGACTGTTGCTGTATCTGAGGAGTTGCAAATGGTGCTGAACATTGTGCAATCATCAGCGAACATCCCCACTATGATGGAGGGAAGGTCA
This sequence comes from Rhincodon typus, assembly GCF_021869965.1. Classification (NCBI taxonomy): domain Eukaryota; kingdom Metazoa; phylum Chordata; class Chondrichthyes; order Orectolobiformes; family Rhincodontidae; genus Rhincodon; species Rhincodon typus. The sequence goes on along the minus strand of NC_063358.1, from coordinate 11,352,361 downwards.
TTGATAAAGCAGCTGAAGATGGTTGGGCCTAGGACACTACCCTGAGGAACTCCTGCAGAGATGCCATGGAGCTGCCTGACCTCCAACAGCCATGCTTATCCTTCACATGTGCCAGGTATGACTCCAACCACTGGAGGGTTTGCCCCCTGATACCCTTTGATTCCAGTTTTGCTAGGGCACCTTGATGCCACACTCAGTCAAATGCAGCCTTGATGTCAAGGGCTGTCACTCTCACCTCCCCTCTGGAATTCAGCTCTCTTGTCCATGTTTGAACAAAGGCTGTAATGAGGTCAGGAGCTGAGTGGCCCTGGTAGAACACAAACTGGACATCACTGAGCAGGTTATTGCTGAGCAGGTGCTGCTTTATAGTACTATTGCTGACATCTTCCATCACTTTACTGTTGATCGACAGTAAACTGATGGGGCAGTAATTATCTATGGTAGATATGTGCTGCTTTTTTTGTAAAGGAGACACCTGGGAAATTTTCCATGATATCAGGTAGATGCCAGTGTTGTAACTGTACTGAAATAACTTTGCTAAGGGAGCAGAAAGTTCTGGGGCACAAGTCTTCAATATTATTGCTGGAATGTTGTCAGAGCTCTTAGCCTTTGCAGTACTCAGGGCCTCCAACAATTTTTTGTTATCATGTGGAAGGAATTGAATTGGCTGAAGATTGGTATCTGTGATGCTGGGGACCACTGGAGGATGCCGAGAAGGATTATCCATTCAGCGCTTCTGGCTGAAGATTGCTGCGAATGCTTCAGCTTTAGCTTTTGCACTGATGTGTTGGGATTTTCCATCATTGAGGATGGGGACCCTTCTCCAGTGAGTTGTTTAATTGTCCACCACTATTCCTGACTGAATGTGCTGGACTGCAGAGCTTAGCTCTGTCTATCACTTGCTGCTTATTCTGTTTGGTATGCAAATAGTCATGTTTGGTTTGCTTCACCGGGTTAACATCTCATTTTCAGGGTATGCCTGGTGCTGCTCCTGGCATGACCTCTTGCATTCTCCATTGAATCAGGGTTGACCCCCTGGCTTGGTGGTTGTGGTTGAGTTGGGGATATGCCGGGCCATGTGTTTGCAGATTGTCCTGGAGTATAAAACTGCTGCTGTTGAAGGCCCACAACACCTCATGGATGCCAGATCTGTTTGAAGTCTGTCCCACTTAGCACGTTGATAACACTATACAGTATGATGGTAGGTATTCTCAATGTGAAGGTGGGACTTTGTCACTACAAGGACTGTGCAGTGGTCACTCTTATCGATATAGTCATGGACAGATACATCTGCAGCCAGCAGATTGGTCAGGTTGAGGTCAAATATGTTTTTCCCTCTTGATCCTTCCCTCACCACTTGCTGCAGACCCAATCTAGCAGCTATGCCGTAGAGTCATACAGCATGGACACAGACACTTTGGTCCAACCAGTCCATGCTGACCATAATCCCAAACTAAACTAGTTCCACCTATATGCTCTTCGCCCATATCCCTCCAAACATTTCCTATTCATGTACCTATCTAAATACCTCTTAAACATTGTAACTATACCCATATCCACCACTTCCTCTGGAAGTGTACTCCACACACAAACCACTCGCTATATAAAAAGTTTGCCCCCATGGCTTTTTTTTTTAATCTTTCTCTTCTCACCTTAAAAATATGCATCCTAGTCTTGAAATCCCCCATGCTAGGGAAAAGATACCTGCCATCCACCTTACCTATACCCCTCATGATTTTAGAAACCTTTATAAGGTCAACCTTAACCTCTTATGCTCCTGTGAAGAAAATCCCAGTGTATCCAGCCTCCCCTTAAAACTCAAACCCTCCATTCCCGGCAACATCTTGCTGATAGGACCCATCTAGCTCGATCAGTAGTGCTGCTGCGGAGCCACTCTTGGTGATGGACATTGAAATCCCCCACCCAGAGTACATGTTGTACCCTTGCCATCCTCAATACTTCCTCCAATTATGTGATATAGGTCACTCCCTACTTAATACATGTGTATTGCTCAAAAAAAGACTTGTGTTGTTGAAACTTCTCATTTTGCACTTTTACAATTTACAAGACAATTTACAAGAATACCAATGCAAGCAAAACTGAAATTTATACTATATACATCAGAAGAGTTCTCATTGGTTGATAAATGGATGGGGATTAGTGGAGCTATTGCCACAGAGCATTTTGCCAGCCCAAAAGCAAGCCTGACAAGGAATTGTTTAATAGAGCCAAATGAGATAGCCCCCACCCATGTGGGAATGTATGTCATGTTCTTTTCATAGTTACACAAAGATTGAGCAAAATATACATGATCATAACTGTTGCACTGTTTATTAATTAATTTCAAAACACAACATCTTAATTATTTTTATCTGGCCTTGATTTACTAAGTGTTTTCTTAGCTCATCTCTGGAGAACTTAAAGAAGCATTTGTGTGAGAAACACAAATTTCCAGTTCTGATCTGTTGGGATAGCATTGCAATTTTCTAGTGTTATGTTGGTAGGTGGATAATTTTGAAGCAGAGGAACTCAGGAAATGTAAAAAATACAGTAATTGCTCGAAAAGCCTAGCAGTTCTGGCAGCTTCTGTGGAGAGAAATGAGGTAAATGTTTTGGGGCCAGTGACCCTTATCCAGACTCTCTCCTTCAGTGAAATGTATATCATCCAGAAATGTAAAAGGAATGATGAGCACCATTGGAGCCAAGAGAACTCACTTTGAAGCCAACTCCTGGCCAAGGATCATTGAAAATGGAATCTTCACAATTGATCAAAACTGTAGATTGACATAAATCTCAAAAGATCAAAAACAGCTCGCCTCTATCCTGGTTGATGTCTCCTTGTTTTTTTTCTTAGATTTGCACTGTTTGATACCTTTCTTATCGAACAATCAAAAAAGCACATATTGTAATGCAAACGATACAGCTTTTAATCAACAGAAGCCAGATGATTCTACATTAGAACATAAGAAACAGGAGGAGGAGTAGGCTATTTGGCCCTTCAGGCCTTTTCCAATAGTCAAAGGGTCATGGCTAATCTGGTCAAGGCTTAACTTCTACTCTGCAGCTTGCTGGCCTGCTTTCTGGATTTAAGGTCTGCCTAACTCAGCCTTGAATGACCAGAGTTTGAAAACGAGGAATAATTAATTCTGGAGAACGATCACCAGACTTGCTAACTCTGCTTTCTCTACACAGATGCTACCAGACCTGTTGAATTTCTCCAGCAATTTCTGTTTTTGTTCCAGTTTTCCAACATCAGCAGTTCTTGGTTTTATAATAACTAATTCTCCTTGGGAGTTGCGATACTCTATTCTTTCAAGATTAAGATATCAATGCACTGGTCAAGGAGGTAAATAAAAATGGAAATCAAATGCAATTTATTGAACTGTGAGGAGTGCAAACACAGCAAGAAAAGAGACAATTCCCAGTAGGGAAATGAAATATATAGAGGAAGTTCATGTCCACTCTAACAATATCTTATTAGAAATATACATTTGATTGAGGAATAAATATAACTATTAAGGCAGGGCACATATAGGTATTAAAATATTTAAATACAGAGATTCACGTTGGAATTAACCACTAAAAATCATCACCACTAGCAGGGAAATCGAGAAAGGTCCACTCTGAAAAAAAGATATACCTAGAAGGGTATTACTGTAAAGATGTAATGACAGTCAAAAAAGCACGACAGAGCTTTATAAAGATGTTATCAGAAATGCAGAATTTAATAATGAAGAAGAATTGCATAGGCGGGGTTCGTTTCTTTGGAACATTGGAGGCGAGGCGAGATTTAATTCAGGTACATCGAATCATGAGGGATATAGAAAGGCTGGATAGGGGGCAATGCCGGTCTCCTTACTTCTAGGTCAGAAATCCTGGGTTCAAGTCCCACCTGCACCATAGCATAACTGAGCAAGTTGGTTAAAATTATGTAGGGTAGTTATGAAGGGCCCTTTTCTGTTAGCAGAGAAGTCAGTAACCAGAGGATAAAGCAGTTGCCAGAAAGTTTACCAGGTAGTTGAGGAGTATTATTTTTACCCATTAGAATCTGGAAGTCATTGCTTGGGAGGATGGTCAAGATAGAAATTGCATTTAAGACACATTTTGATATGCAGTGGATGTATTATAACCTACAGGGCCGCACAGCTGGGAAGTCGGATTCGGGTAAATAGCTCTTTCTTTGGGTAGTCCAGACACAATGAGGCAAATGGCCTCCCTCTGTGCTGTAAATGTTCCAAGTTTCTATGTCCTCTCCCCATCCCACAGACTCCTTTGCTCACCTCAACATTCTCGTTTCACGTGGACCCCTCCCTCTGACCTTTTACCTGCACTCGACCTGATCATCCAGAACTGTCAACGTGACATTGGTCGCCTCAGTTTCTCTGCCACCCCACTTACCCATACTAACCTATCCTCTCAGGAACTGACTGCCCTCCACGCTCCCAGATCCAACTCTGACTTTGTAATCAAGCCTGATGATAAGGGTTGTGCTTTCGTGGTCTGGCGGACTGACCTGTACATCGCAGAGGCTGAGCAGAATTCTCTACCCAAAATGTTAACTCTGATTTCTCTCCACAGATGCTGCCAGACCTGCTGAGCTTTTCCAGAAATTTCTGTTTTTGTTTCATGTCTCTATGCTCAATGCCTCAAAAGTCCCTCAGCAGTGACCCAGAGAAACTTCAATTTGCAAATACATAACGATGATTCCTATGATCTCCAAAGGAATGGGTTTCATTCTCTTGCTTGATAAGCTTTACACATGAGTTCAGTTATTTCTCATAGCTAGCTGAGTTAGTTATTGGCATGGTGTCCACATACTGCTCATTTCTAGCATTTGACTTTTCCACATATTCCAGTGAAAAGTAATTTCCAGCATGAAAGAAACCGGAGGCAGTATTCACTCAGTTTTGGGCCTGGTCCTCTGTGGAATGTAATTGGAATCCAGCTCAGAAAGAGGTTTTTTTTTTACGTTAGAAGTTGGTTTTGTTGATAGCACTCTTATCTTGAGGCAAGAAAGTTATTTATTCAAGTTCCATGTGAAGCAATAGCTTTCATTGGGATGCCTTGCTGAAATATTTTCAAATAAATATTCTCACTAAAACCCTGCTCACGCTGCTTTTAAAACTATCCATGTCCTTAAGGTGATGAAGCAGTTCACTCTCGTATGTCTGAGACACAACTTTCACAATACTGAGAAACCAGAAAACCTCTGTAAAAAAAAGATTACTTTAAATGTGCCCAGATATCTTGAGAATTATAGTGCTTTACCTTGTTATGTTTGAGATACTATCACTTTTCATGGAGAAAAATGCACACGGCATTTTAATTGAAATTTAATTGTGAAAAGTTTGAAACTTCAGTATGATTAAGGGGTCCATATGCACCTCAGTGCCAGATACATATACAATGGACATGAAACGACAGTATAGGACTACACGGGATGGATCTATTATCAGATCCTAACTTTAATTAATTCAGCCTCAAACTGAAGTTTAAGCACACAAAGAAGTGGGATGGCCACACTTAATTTTGCTGAGAAAAGATTTTGTGGATATTTCTAATTAAACATCATTGGTGCCGTTGTACAGATTTTTATAGCATAAACTAGACATTGTCAACCTTATTTTGGTGGTACACAATTTTCAGTTTGATGTGGCTCTGAAATGATAGTATGGCTCCAGAGTCAAGGTAGAGATGTGATTCTGGGCTACAGAATCCCTGCAGTGTGGAAGCAGGCTATTCAGCCCATCAAGTCTACACTGACCCTCTGAAGAGCATCTGACCCAAACCCATCTCCTTAACCCTGCATTTCCCATGGATAACCCACCAAGCCTGCTTGTCCCTGAACACTACAGGCAATTTAGCATGGCCAATTCACCTAACCTGCATATCTTTGGACTGTAGGAGGAAACCCATGCAGACACAGGGCAAATGTGCAAACTCCACACAGACAGTCACCCGAGCGTAGAATTGAACCCAAGACCCTAGCGCTGTGAGGCAGCAGTACTAACCACTGAGCCACCGTGCCACCCCAGCAGAAAAATTCTCTGTGGTGTCATGTTGAGCTTTCAGAGTATCAGAAAGGTTTTCACAAGCTTGATGAAAGTCTGTGTCAATGTCTGGGATAAAGCAGGGTTGCCAGTTCGTGCTGTCAAAACTTATCAAGGAGGGAGTGAAAATGGTCTTCGACAGACCTGTGACGTGTACAAGAGTGAACAGGCTTTTGTTTGATATCCCACATGAGCTACTTATTGAAATCTTTAACAGAGGTATAAACAGAGGGAGGTACAAGTGCATCAGTATACAATACATCCCTCTCCTCCTGCTGTGTATCAAATAACCAGGAGCAGTTTACAACTGCAATCATGCAATGGTGCCCTTGGTATCTACAGGAAGTAGCAAACAGCTTCAGTTGTTAAGAGTCAACACAGTGTGGAACTGCAGGAAGACAGCAGGTCAGGCAGCATCAGAGGGGCAGGAAAGTCGATGTTTCAGTCCTGATGAAGGCTTCTGATCTGAAACATCGACTTTCCTGCTCCTCTGATGCTGCCTGACTTGCTGTGTTCCTCCAACTCCACACTGTATTGACTCTGACTCCAGTATCTGCAGTTCTTGCTATCTCCAAGCTTCAACTGTTATCATTATGTTGCTGCAGCAGGGAAGAGGGATGTGGTCCAGCATGCGAAACCCAAATGGTGCTTTCAGAACCTCTGACCTATCACTGGCTGGAATCCATTACTTTTCATAATCTCAGTTTCCTGTTGTATTCCTGAGTGCTGTTTACCTTAAATATGAATTTGACCTTGGCTCTTTAATGAATGCAGCGTTTGATCAGTAAATGAATTAGCGCATGAGATTGTTTCGCCAAAATATCAAAGAGAAGATCTGGCCTAATACCTGAATATTACTAAACCAAGCAGAGCACTGTTTCCCAAGTTATCTGTATCTTGTTGTATTGAGAAGCCTGCTCTTTGCTGATCATTGCCAGGGTTGCTAAGTGTAGGTACGTCAAGAAAGTAATGACGTGTTTATGTTAATTCTGTGTTTTGAACACTGGTAGAATGCAGAAAGACTGACGAGAGTAATCAGCCCCAATTCCCCAGATCTTTTCTACATGACAACACCTAGTCCATTCAGATTTGACTTGACAATCTGTCAGACCCCATTCTAATATAGTCTTGTGATCATTTGAAATTTGACATTCTGGTCTTTGTCCTGATAAATGCAAAATGATAAATTTTAAACAACATGATTCTCTTTTCAGAAATATCTAGTCCCAACGTATTAAAAACCTGGGAAAACTGAGTGCAAGAATTTTGATTTCAACAGAATAAACATAAAGAGTTAGTAGAATAGTATAATTAAACTCAGGGAGACCCTATGTATACACTCGTTTTGATTCCAATGCTTTATGCTGTGTGTGATATTTTTCCAACTAGCATCTAGCAGATCCAAAATAAATAAAACAAACCTTATTACCATATTTGCACTTCTTCCTTCACATACCCTATTGCTGTGTTGCAAGTGCTGGATCACGCCAAGAAAATGTGTTTCCCTTTAGAATTAGGAAACAAATCTGTTTGTATGAAGTGATGAATGTTCAGTGGGCTTTCTTCACATTAATCGGCGTGCTGGTAATTAATCACAGACAGAGGCAAGGTCTTCTGACTGTCGGGGTGGTTACAGGATGATACAGTGTGCTCATGTCTAAAGCTCTCATTTTTTGGTTCAAAGGTTGAAGTATGAATTATAGCCATCATCGGCAGCATCATTAATCAGACCTGTTCAATTTTTTGCTTTAAAAGTTTATTGACCGTTTCGTACAGGCTGTAAAATGTGCAGGGGTATTTATGACTTAAAACAAAATGGCAGATAAAATCCAAGGAAATCCTAGCCAATATTTTAATTACTGTACATGCCCACAAGCAGAGAGACAGTGGAAAGGATGAGATTTCAGGAGGGAGATCGGTCAAGGACACTCAGGTTTCTGAGAATATCACATTTCAAAGCAGATTAAGTTCCAGTTGGGCAGTTTCTGTGCTGACAGTTCAGTATAATGCATAGATTCCCATGTTATATGTTCCTGGAGGATAAGTCCCCATCATAATATAGCACAAACTAATGTAGCAGGTTCAAATTTGTAAAACACACTTTAAAAATGATCCTTCCTCTTTCTGTCATTAGGAGGCTAATTTGCGAGTTTACTAAATGAAACATTTATCATTGTTACACGAAATGAAGAGCCCATACTGAACACTTGATCACTTTATCAAGGGTAAGACTTTAAGGCAGCATTGGACTGTTAAAGACCCTGACTTTCAGATAAGGCATGAAACCAATGCATTGTTGAGAAGATAGCAAGCCAAAATTCATTCACCATCAGAAAAAAAGCTACGAAAAATCCTGACTATGTACTGTACTGCCATTTCCTGAATCTTGCCCAAATTGACTGCTTTGCTCCCCCACAATGCAGCAGTGGGTACACTTCAAAACTCACTCTTGGGGTGGGAAAAAATTTGAGATCTCCTGAAGTCACCCAAGAAGCCATTGTAAATGGAACATCCTCCTTTTTTCAAGCAATCTCAACATCAAGCACTCCCAGGCCAATTCTAACACAGTCAGGTATGACCAGCGTGTCCTAATTTGAGATTCCATTCCAGCAGCTTTTCTTCTTTGATTTTCAGTGAAATTTGGTGCCAGTAGCTATTTGAAAATGGACAGGGTACGTAATGAATGAAAGGGGGCAGGATCCGTAAGAGATGGGGAATTTAGCAGTGAATGTGTGAGGGATATACATCGAGCAAAAATCAGCAGGATGAATAATGAACTGAAGAGTTACGGTTACAAAATGATTCAAAGGGGGAAGGAGACAATTCTAGGATATTCCAGTCAATATTCTTATCTGTACCTAACCCAAGGCCTTATCAGGCAGCAGTCCTAGGGCAAGAACAAGGGCCTAAACTTCCAGTGATGACAGTTCATGCTTTACTGGCTTCCTGACCTCTGAGATACTGCTAAAGGTCATAGCAGCAACTGAAGAAAGTGATGACCTAACAGCCACAGCTGGAGAAAAACAGAAAGAACTGCAGATGCTGTAAATCAGGAACAAAAACAGAAACTTCTAAAAAAGCTCAGCAGGCCTGGCAGCATCTGTGAAGAGAAATCAGAGTTAATGTTTCAGATTGGGCTCTGAGGAAGGGTCACTGGACCCAAAACGTTAACTCTGATTTCTCTCCACAGATGCTGCCAGACCTGCTGAGCTTTTTTAGCAATTTCTATTTTTGTTTGTGAGACATATCTGAATGTTCCTTTTGAGGAGATGGCAGTGGAAGCAGGGTATAGTTTCAATGACGGGAGCAGCTTAGATCCCGAAAGACAGAAACGCAGCATCACAAAAGCATTGCAATATTGAAAGACGCCATTCAGCACAACATGTGTGCACCAAATTTCCATGACAGCAAAGCATCTAGTGCCATTTTCCCACTTTCACCTTGTAGTCCAGCTCATTCTTCCTTTCCAGATATGGAGTAATGACTCCGAATGCCAAAATGGACACCCAACACATGCACAGACTGTTACTAGCAACAGATATCACGAAGTCAGAATACATCTGGACCTGTACTTTTGACATCACATGTGCATGCACAGATACATCATGGAATTGGAGCATCTCTAGGGCTGTGCATAGGATGCATGAAATTCCAATTTAATCAGAACCCATTTTGCTGCGGTTTTAGTGTGTATTAAAGTTTATTCAGGTAGGGCACAGTTTACTGTCCATGAACTATATCAACTTAGCCACAAGACACTGTCAGTATGATGATGGGGAGCAAGCAAGGGAACTTCGGAACAGTCAAAACAAGTATTTTCTCTCTAAAATGCAGTCACAGGTTAATTGGTTGCACTCTGTGATTGCAACTGCATTTCTGCCACTGCTTCTCTTACTAACCTCAGGTCAGTTAGCTAATTGGCTGGATGGCTGGTTTGCAATGCAGAGTGATACCAACAGCATCAAGTTCCACCCCAGCTGACATTACCAGAAAGGTCTCTCCTTCTCAACGTCTCCCCTCACCTGAGGCGTGGTGACCCTCAGGTCAAATCACCACCAGTTGTCTCTCTCTAATGAGAGAGCAGTCTATGGTTTGGTACGTCTATGGTGACTTTGTCTTTACTATCCCCAGGCTGGGGCGCTAACTCTAGCCTGGATGACTGCTCAGATGTTGGGTCGCAATAACACCAATCTGCAGTGTGACTGTATGAGCCGCACCATCTTTGTTCCTGGCAACTGCCAGTCTGTCACATTGCAGTGATAATGTACAGCAAGTCTGTGTTTCTTCAGAGGTTTATAAAAACATGAGGAGCCTGGATAGGGTGAATAACCAAGGTCTTTTTCCCAGGGTAGGAGAGTCCAAAACTAGAGGGTATAGGGTTAAGTTGAGAGGCGGAAAAGGGACCTGCGGGGCAACGTTTTCATGCAGAGGGTGGTGCGTGTATGGAATGAGCTGCCAGAGGAAGTGGTGGAGGCTGGTACAATTACAACATTTAAAAGGCATCTGGATGGGTATATGATTAGGAAGGGTTTAGAGGGATATGGGCCAAATGCTGGCAAATTGAACTAGATTAATTTAGGATATCTGGGCAGCATGGATGAGCTGGACAGAAGGGTCTTTTTCTGTACTGTACATCTCGTTGATGCTATGACTCTGTGACATGTTGTTGTGCCATCTAGTGATGGCATTGACAGTTAATGCAGGCATTCAAAGAAATTCTTTCTTGAATGTTTCTGTTGGTTGCAATGGGCATCAGGGGAAAACTCTCCACTGCTTAGAGTCATACCTAGCACAAAGGGTTGTACTAATCCGAGACCAATCCTTTCAGGCCCAGGGCATCATTGTGGGAATGGCGTCTGCATTGTTTGAGGTGCAATCATCTTCAGTCTGGCTTTTCTTTCAAATTGATTCACATCCCAAAAGGTGCCAAGGGGTCGGATGAGGGTGTCTCAAGACTGATGCTGGGAGGTGGGCGATGGGGGAGGAAGTGGTGAGGGATCTTCTCCTAAAATGGTATGGTGGTAGGGAGTTTCTGGCTGGATCAGGCAGTGTGTTACAGAGATTTGCGTGTAGTGGAGCAGTTGCTTGCTATCACCAACACAAGTGATGTGCCCCAAACCCCACCATAGCTAATAATTCCAGTTTCCCAGGATCCTTGCAGGAACCACTGGAACTGGGATTTCTGGATTTGTGGGACTGACTTCACCTGTATGTGTTGAGTTATGTTTCCCAGTTAGTACACAGTGTGCCTTCAGGAGAAAAGTCCATGATATCGTCAGTGTATCACAGCATGCGACCTGAGGATATAAAGGTCTCAGACTCCATCTTACCTGGGGGCACTTGAAGCCAGACATGCTGACAGCAATATATTATTGTTTGTAACTGAATTCTTTAATATTAGCCCCATTGTTGAAGTGCTCATGACTGTCATATATATATATAAGGGGAGGTGTTGGCCTCATGGTATCATCGCTGGACTGTTAATGCAGGGACCCAGGTATTGTTCAATGGATCCAGGTTCGAATCCTGCCACAGCAGACAGTGGAATTTGAATTCAATTAAAAAAAATCTGGAATGAAAAGTCTAATGGTGACCATCGATTGTGGGGAACATGCTATTGGGTTCAGCAACGTCCTTTACGGAAGGAATGTGCCATCCTCACATGGTCTGGTCTGCAGATGACTCCAGACCCACAGCAATGTGTGTTCCACACATAGCGATATGGTTGACTCTTAACTGGCCCTCTAGACAATTAACGATGGGCTATAAATGTTGGGACAGTGGTGTCCTCATTCAATGAATGAAAGAAATATATATATATACACACACACATATCTTAAGTGCTGAATTAAATGTTTGTTGAATCTTTCAGCAACATGTTAGCCAAGTCCTGTTCTTATGTCACAGGAGCTAACAAAAATATCACCTCATAAGGTACAAATACCCTGCTGGGGGTAAAAGCCACCACGGTGACAGATCAGAATGTAAAAGCAGGAGGTTGTACATGAGATAGTAAGAACTGCCAATGCTGGAGAATCTGAGACAACAAGGTGTAGAGCTGGATGAACACAGCAGACCAAGCAGCATCAGAGGAGCAGGAAAGCTGATGTTTCGGGTCTAGACCCTTCTTTTTTCTGAAGAAGAGTCTAGACCCGAAACGTCAGCTTTCCTGCTCCCTTGATGCTGGTTGTACATGAGGCCTTGTTAGCTCTCCTAAGATTCCTGGATAAGATGGCAAGAGAAAGAATATTCTGAAAGAGAAAGAGAGAAAGACTCACGTGGAAAAAGCGCCTTTTACAATCAGATGACGTTGCAAAACATTTTGCAGCCAATGAAGTGCATTTGAAATGTAATTGCCGTCATAAGGTAGGAAACACAGCAACCAGTTTGCGCACAAAGAAACTCCCACAAGCAGCAATGATGTGATAACCAGATTATTTGTTTCCTGCTGTTGAGTGAGTGATAACTAGTGGCTGGAATGCCTGGGATAATTCTCCTTCTCCTCTTAAAATTAATGCTCTTGAATCTTTTACTGTAGCTTGTGACAGTGTACAGAGCCTTAGTTTCACAGCCCATCAAAGGATTGCACCTTGGTCAGGCAATGAGGCACTCCTTCAGTAATAGGCTAGACTTTCAGCCTTAAGAGGCTTGTGTTTTGTTCTGGACAGAATCTTCAACTCAATGTACAAAGTCAGAGACAAAAGTGCTCCCAAATGAGGCACAAATGACATCCTAACCCCACACAATTAAGTCCTCCACAAACTTTCTCCTGAATTTAAATTAGCAGCGAGGGTGAAATGTTTGCTGATCATAATGAGCTAAAAAGCAAAAATGCATAAAATAAGTACTGCATGGTCAAAGACATCACACAAAAATCTCATGTCAGTTTTCACGGAACAGCTTCAGTGTGAAAACAGTCCTTTGGGATCAAATACAACAATGGAGAACATGACTAGGCGTGGAGTCTTGTGCTTCTGGAAGTGGTGAGCCAGGAGCTGGAAATGGCGTTTAATTTCATGATGTCATAGCCAATCCCCACTGCCTTCCGAGCCATACCTGAAATAAATTCAGGTCCACAGTCAACTTCCCACCCAGTGACCAATGGGGCCATTAAGTGGCCAATTAAAGGCCAATGAAGAGTCTTTTGCCAGTCCTGCTGGGAGTAACTCATTGTGAGTCATGAATGCTGGGAGGTGGGTTGGCCTCAGTCAATGGCACCAGATTATGGTTGAGGACATGCATGATACACCTACCAAATCCCCCAGCTTCTTTGGATGGCATGGTGGCTCAGTGGTTAGCACTACTGCCTCACAGCACCAGGGACTGAGGTTTGATTCCAGCCTCAGGCAACTGTCTGCGTAGAGTTTGCACAATCTCCTCATGACTGTGAGGGTTTCCACTGGGTGCTCTGGTTTCCTCCCACAGTCCAAAGATGTGCAGGTCAAGGCCATGCTAAGTTGCCCGTAGTGTCTATGTACGTGTAGGTCAGGTATGTTAGTCGTAGGAAATTCAGGGTTACAGGGATAGGGTGGGGTTTGGGTCTGGGTGTGTTGCTCTTCGGAGGGTTGTGTGAACTTGATGGGCCAAATGGTCTCTTGACGCACTGTAGAGATTCTTTGATTCTCTCTTTGATGCCCCCCACCCCACCCGACCCCACCCCACCCCTGACCCCGGCAAACTACTTGGATCCTCCGATCCGGGATTCCTCTTCCAGCAGAGGTCACTGAGGTATTGTGGGAGCTGAAGGCTGGTGACTTTGCAGCTCCTAACTGATGAGATGCCCATCTCACCTGCACCCTCCATCTCCCACCAACAGGGGTCCTAATTCCAAGCGGTGGAACACTGGTGGTCTAGGAACTGCCCAAACGCCTGGAGATACAGTGACACATCTTCAGAAGTGGACGACTGGGTGTCTCACAGGGTTTCCAGTCAGCTGACAAGATACACATTGTAGATTTCACTCAATGTGTTGCTTCAGGAATGGGGGCTATACTTCCCAAACCCAATCAAATCCAGGTTTCCCAGCAAAGTTTAACATAGTTCCACAGCCAATTGAAGGATTGATAGAATTTACCATCCCAAATTGATTGCAGTGTGGCACAACCACCTCTGGGCTTGATGTCTGCTCAGAACACTGACAGGATATTAGAACTGAGACAAAAATGGAACAGCCAGGAACTTTTGGAAAAATCTGAAATAAACAAAATATGCTGGAAATGCGGATAAAGTCATTTAGCACAGACATGACAGAGGCCATAAAAATTAACGAAACCACATTTTGGAAAGGATCACAACTGAAACCTTGAGTTAATCTCTTCCAAGGACTGCTGGCCAAGAATTTTCAGAACTTTTTTGTTTTAATTAATTGTATTGGGCTAAGTGTTTGTTACACAAATTGAGTAATAGTGTCTTTGAATAATGAATAAAATCAACCATTTGTCATGGAAATATCTGAATATGATACTTACAGTTTTGCAAATGAGAACGTTGAAAAAAAAACCCTGTTGTTTCTTTCACCAGGATGTAAATGTGCACAACTCTGATTACATGCCTGAATGTAAAATAGAATCACAAACATCCAGTTCAGTTGCAAAAATAAACATTACGTGACTGCAAATCCAAAACTAAGGTCTGTTTAATAGTCTCTTCCTCCATGTCACATCCACCTTCTTTACCATCAAATAGGCTGGACCATAATGTAACACTTTGTCAAACTCACTGAGAGTCTTGGGAATGACACCAATGTGATGTGAGGGCTATGTGGGAGAGGGAGTAGAGGTGCGTTCGATAACCAGCGATCACAGGTTTAAGGTGATTTGCAAAAGAACACGCAATGACAGGAGGATATTATGGACAATGGGCTACATTTTATGGAGGTGTTAGTGTATTTCTTATATATGAGAGAACCACATACTGCAGTGATTGTAATGAAGTCAGCAGGTGGACCTCATAGAATATGGGTTCTCTAATTGGAGCTGTTAACTTGGTCCAATCAGGGAGCCCTGGCTGACAGCTATAAACAGGGTTGTCAGACATCCTGCTCACTCTGAGAGCCGGACCAGTGTCAAGAGCTATGCACGTGTAAATAAAGGGTGACTTTGTGATGGAATACTGGCCTCTGTGGAGTTTCAGATACCTCCACTGAGAAGCCTTGCCAGTAGTAAGAGTGCCACTCTGGCACTGAAGTGGTCATTGGTGGTCTTTTCCAGGAATCAAGAACTCCAAGGGGATGGAAATGTCACCTACTGACAGATGCTGGCCAATCAGTTGTTTGGGGTTTTGTTGAATGGCGCCACTGGGAGACTGTAGCTGCTGCTGAGATGCCACCTTGCTGGATGACACAGATCAAGATTAACCCTGTTTATGGATAAATAACAGCAGGAACGGTTTCCTTAGGTGGGGCGGGTGGATTTCAGGGGAGCGGTCGGCAGCAAGGGTGGGGTCCGGCTCTCCAGGGGCTGCTCTTCGCAAAGTTGCATCCCTTGACCAGGAACTGAGGGCTTTCGAACGAGGGAAGACCCCGCACCAGAGTCCCCAATCCAAGGGACCATAAGCATCATGTGCAGCGTTTGGTTACATGCAGCCCATACATTGACAGGCTTGCCCAACACCAGGGTAACACCAGATGAGGGGTGGCTGTGGAGTGGCTGAGGCCCTGGTGTGATCGTTAATTCACAATGTCAGGCCCTGGATTGGCGATGGGTTGGAAAATTCAACGCTGGCCTTTCCCCACCGTGGCCCAATTCTAGTCAAGGTGGGTGTGTGTCAGGGTTTATTTGCATCACTGCTCCATCCAATTAAATGACCTTTCCACCTCCAAACACACCAGGAGACAAGCCATAAAATTCCAACCAATTAAAGGAAAGATTTCTTAAGGACTCGGAAAGGATTTGGAATGTCCTGTTGGCAGGGTGTTGGAAATAGCTTCAACAGCAGATTCCAAAAGGGAATTGGCTAAAAAGAAAAAGAAAAAGAAATCTCATGTAAGGAGACAAAGTGAGAATAATTAAGTATTCCAAGAAGCCTTTGGAACAATGGATTCCTTTGTCCTTGTATGATCCTATCATTCTAGAGAAAGTTTTACTGTGTGGCATGTGACTTGGAAGCATTTAATGTCAAAGCTAAAATGGAAAACCTTCGCGTCTCTCTGCCATCAATATCTTTCATCTCAATGGAAACTCACACAAAACTTTAGATCCAAGTTGTAGCTAAATCTGTACCAAGAGTCTCTCTGCTATTTGCCTGTTTGTTTGCAAAAGATTGCATTATGTTCTCCTGTATAAAACAAGAAGTGTATTCATTATAATTATCTATATTAAAAATATTACGAATTATAAGAGTGTATTCCCTCACAATCGAAGGAAACTTTTAATATCAATGGTTATCTCGAAGACTAATCTCTTTCCTTCTAATAACACTTTATCAAATGTCTGAATGGTTTTCATCTAACACATTGCTTCTCCTATATAGTTTACAATGTAGCCAGTTCCTATGGCAACTCTGCTGCAAGACCAAGATTTGACACTGATTTTCTTCATTCAAACTGTCCCTAAATCATAGGGAATGCAACATCACAAGAGATAAGTTTGGATTTTCACAGCAGAACTGGTTCTTTAAAAGATTGATCCTTGTACTCATGATGATATTTATCCCGTTTCTTACTAAAAGCTATTTTGCTAGACCAGAGAGTAAAATTGATTGGATGAAGGAATAAAACAACGTGACGCTGTGGCAGGAGTTATAGAGTCATGGAGGTAAACAGCACGGAAACAGGCCCTTCGGCCCAATGTATATATGCTGACCAGGTTTCCTAAACGGAACTCCATGATCTCATTAAATGCTGGAAAAGGCTTGAAGGACTGAATGGATTACACATGTCCCTATATATTCATATTGTGGTTTCTGCTTCCACTATTGCCTCTGGTAGTGTCTCTAAGCACCTTCTACATAAAAACAATATCCCTAACCTCACCCTGTGTCCCCATGGTGATAAACATAAAATTGGGTGACACGTTACTAGCTCACCAACTAGCAAAAACAGTGTCCTATTCAAAACAGTTTTCTATTCAAATGATCAAACCTTCAAAATTAATTTTAGAATCTCTTGAAGTTGGAATGTTGGAGCAGAAGTAGGCCATTCAGCCCCTTGAGCCTGCTCTGCCATTCTAGACCTTGCCTAATCTTCTACCTCAATGCCATATTACCACAGTATCCCTATATTCCTAAATGTCATCAATAGCTCAAAATAAGAGAATGATACCAGGCATGACGAATTTCAATGATGAAGATAGTTTGGAGCAGTTGGGACTGTTCTCCTTGGAAATGAAAAGGCTGAGAGGAGATCTGAGTGAAGTATTCAGACCATAAGAGGTCAGGGCAGAGTAAATAGGGAGAGAAAGTTCCAACTTGTGAAGGAATCAAAAGCAAAAGGGCACAGATTTAAAGTAATTAATAAAAGAAGCAAAAGTGATATGTGGAACAGCTTTTCCATGCCATGAGTGGTTACGATCTGGAATGTGCTGCCAGACGGTGTGGTAGAGGCAGGTTCAGTCAAGGCATTCAAACTGGTTTTAGATGAATATTTGAGAAGGAACAGTGTGCAAGGTTCTGGGGAGAAGGCAGGAGTCTGGCACTGATTGTGTTGTTCTTTGGGAGAGCTGGCACAAATAGGATGGGCCAAATGGCGTCATCCAGTTCCTTAACTAACCTGTGGTTCTGCAATCTGTCAACGATTACATAAACAAAGGAAGCCAATGTCACTTAATCGTCCGTGATGTCGTGAAGTTGTGTCATATCAAATATTGATTTTTAATTGCATGAACTGCGTTCACAAGTCAGACTTTTTTTTAGAAAAAGGGAATTTAAACTGACTCACTGAGTTATCTTCTTGCTCATCTCTTTCATTGTGGAAAGTGTTTGAATTTCACTAGACTTGAGTCTTAACTAAAGCCTTTCACCCAAGATACACCTCAGTAAAGCCCCAGTTTCCTTCCTGGGGAAAGCAGCCTATCATAGGATAAAAATCATAGAACCCTGAAAGGGCAGAAAGAGGACATTCAGTCCATCAAATCCACACTGACTCTTTGAAGAGCATCCCATCCTTACCCTATAACCCCACATTTTACATCATGGATAATCCCGTACATCCCTGAACACTTTAAGGCAGCATGGTGGCACAGTGGTTAGCACTGCTGCCTCAGCGCCAGGGACCCAGGTTCGATTCCACTCTCGGACGACTGTCTGTGTGGAGTTTGCACATTCTCTCCCCGTGTCTGCGTGGGTTTCCTCCGGATGGTCCGGTTTCCTCCCACAGTCCAAAGATGTGCAGGTTAGGTGGATTGGCCATGCTAAATTGTCCACAGTGTTCAGGGAGGTGTAGATTAGGTGGGTTATAGGGGGATGGGTCTGGGTGGGATTCTCTGGAGTTCGGTGTGGACTTGTTGGGCCGAAAGGCCTGTTTCCACACTGTAGGGATTCTGTGACTATGGGAAAATTTAGCATGGCCAATCCGCCTATCCTGAACATCTTCCGACTGTGGGAGGAACCCAAACAGACCTGGGGAGAATGTACAAATTCCACACAGACAGTCATCCAAGGTTAGAATCAAACCTGGATCCCTGACAGTAGGAGGCAGCAGCACTAACTGCTGAGCCACCATGACACCCCAAATGCTTCAATGGCAGCCCAACTAGTGACTGCACACTAATTAAAAACCAAAAGAACTGCAGATGCTGTAAATCAGAAACAAAAACAGAAATTGCTGAAAAAGCTCTGCAGGTCTGGCAGCATCTGTGAAGAGAAGTCAGAGTTAATGTTTCAGGCCTGGTGACCCTTCCTCAGGGTCATCTCAGGGTGATTGCACATGATTACAGTGGTTTCCCTTAATTTCTCATAGTCCCTGCTAGACATTGCTTGATTAGCAGTAACATTGCTCTCCCCAATTCTTGGTGGGAAGGATGGAAATTATTTTTACAGTACCCTGCATTACCACAGAATATGCCCTAACACATTCCTGTTAAACAATGAATTTCTGAAAGTGTATTCACTATAGAAGTTGTTTCAGAGATAGTAGGAACTGCAG